>NC_137610.1:33737703-33950203 GCF_963280865.1 Gymnoscopelus braueri
AGTAGCCACTTTGAGTGGCAGTTGGGGCAAACGCTCTCACCAAAACATGATTTACTATTCTGTCCCTATCGGTACATAACTCGAACGGCGCTGAGTCGGCCCAAGCGAACTTCGCAACGTTCGGCACGGCAACTCGCTCGGTGGTGCCTCACGTGGCTCAAGTTCGCTTGAGACGGCGCGCCTCTGTCGCGGTCCAAAACTATACGGGCTAAAGAAATAGCCCGCAGTTGTTGTAGGCAGAGGCACTTCCGCGTTTGCCACAGTAGGGGGCGTGTTTATAGCCTATCAATAAAGGCAGAAAAAGACCCAAAAAAAAATCTTTAAAAAAACAAAGTGGATCATCAGTACCCACAGCAAGTGTCACAGCCACTGAAAGAGGGAAAAAAAACATATGTGAATCATAATAAGAATACTGTATGTGTTTGGATTACAGCATAAAATGACTCATTTAAGTATCAGTAGTGTTAAAAGTGTTGGTAGTGTTAATTATTGTTAAGCCTAGTTCAGACCAAAGATTTGTGATGTAGCGAAACGGTTTTAGAAAGTTGCAGAGAAAAATACCAGCAGCCTGAAAAACCCTGTTGCAAGTCGGCTTATGCCAGCTTGAGTCACGAGAGATTCACAAGCAACAGGTTGCAATGCATTTCTGATCACACATGCAATCACAGGAATCAGATAACCGACACACACACACACACACACACACACACACACACACACACACACACACAATGTTGTGGCACCTCTCTTTCTCCCTTTCTCTCATCTTCATTTCCCTTTCCTCTCTCTGTCTAGGCAAATATACACTCAAATGCACATACAGTCTAGTGACGTGTGAGTCCGTCTTTCTTTTTACAGTGGTTTCTAGGGTAAAACTGTGGATGGAGTAAAACTGGTGGTTGCTATGGTCTGGCTGTTGCTATAGTAAAAAAGTTGTTGCTAGGGTAAAACAGTGGTTGCTATGTTAAAAGTGGTGATGGTGGAGAAACATTGGTCTGAACAAATGATCATAACTCAAAAAGTATAAATTAAACAGCTTTAAAAAATACATCTTAGCAATCAACCGATCCATGAACATTATATGCAGTATAAAATATATCTGTAGTGTAAATATTCTGGGTGTAGACTGTAGAGCCTCCTATAGACTTTTTGTATTTTTTATTGTGCTCTTTTTCTCTAAGCACCTTAACGTCCATATGTATATCATGCACAGTATAAGTATAACATGCACAGTATACATACATTGCTGCTATGCTCAAGCACCTTAGTTTTTTTATTATCTCAGGTACTTTGTAAATATGTAGATAACTTGTCTGGCCTTCTGTTGCTCTCTTGTTTTGATCTCCTTCCCACTTGCCCCCCACCCCTCTTCTTCTCCCCCCCCCCCCCATCTTCTTTCTATGGAAATTAACGTTGCGATGGGAACGATGTACAAAAACGAATTTCACCCACTTTTTACCTTGTAAACCTGTGATGTGACAATAAAACTGATTCTGATTCTGATTCTAGAAACAGAGTTTCTATAGCTAAAAGTATGAAGGACTAGATAGTAGATATGTGCCAAAAAACAGGTAGAATAATGAAGAAAATAAATAGTTAAGATATAGGGTCCTCATCTTAGTGAGCCCACAATTACTTATTTGATTTAACAGTAGAATTGACCCGAGAACAACCCTGATAAAAATCAGGGTTGGATATCAAGAATCAACATTGTAAAACAATGACATCATCATGTGTCCGTCTACACTGCTGAAAAGGAAATAAGGAACACTGTAATACATTTTATCATGTTTAACATACAATTTTTTTTCTACAGTTTCTACACTGTTGCGGTTCGGAAATAATGAAACAGTTGAAAACCATTGCAGGCCTATTCTTTTTCGACACCGAAAATTGAACAGGAATCAATAAGGGAACCGGTAAAAGAATCAAACCAATAAGCAGAATCACTAATGGCACTGGTATCAATACAATCTTCAATTCCCATCCCTAGTAATAAAAGAATGGTAAATAACTTAATCTTAAAATGACTGCAGTCTGGCAGGCTTCATGCACACCGTAATGGTCCACATCTCAGCTATTAAGATAACTGACCTCTAAACCAAATAGGATTCAGCACACTGCTGTTTATAGGCCTATCTAGATCACAGCGAGTTCCTCCATCCACAGTGAGCAGTGCATACTTCCTTATGGTTGATACTGTTTCTTATCAGTGAGAAATTAAATCTCTGTTTATCTTTGCAATAATGAAACAGAACAGCAATGGGTTAAGCGATGTGATAAAAACATCAAAGAGGAAGACAATAAAGGAATGGTTGAAAGAGTACTGGTTTCATTTCATTCTAATGAAACTTTCTGCATCGTGGCTAAGAGCTGTGCGGCCTCATCCTTGTCTATATTATTATCTGCCGTGGCCAGCACCTCATCAACACAGGTGTGCGCTCCTTACTCTGTGTTTTCCTTACTTTTGAAAGAGTCTATTAACCATTAGCTCGTAGACGTATCCTCCTGCAATGGAAATACCCAAGCCCACCACCGAAGAAGAAATGATGTCATTGAAAAAGGTAAAGTACTCTCTAAGCCAATTTTTATTATAGATGGCAACCGGCACCGCTAATCACATTCATAAACACCCTCACATCCCTTGACCCAGACTGATCCTAAAGAAATACTCCTTCTCTGAGGTGAGCACCTCAGAGACTCTGATGTAAACATTTGAGCAAACCACTCAGGCTTCACATGCTCTCCAAATTCCATCATAGTGAATGTATGTATCCAAATCCATTGACTGCATAAACAAATACAATTATAATAAATAAAAATGTAGCAGATTCTAATGGCAGATACAGTAGCTGTATACCTCAGCATATATCATCAGCCTCAGCTTCCTGCAAATGGACAGAGAAATGTCCTGGTGGAGGAAGACGTAGTGACTTTAAACCACTTGAACTCTAGCATCCCTATTCTGGGGGTTACATTTGCCGAAAATAGCCGATCTACAAGCACCCAACGCATGTGAGCTTTGTAGATCAGCTATTTTCGGCAAAGAGATTTCGGGTAGAGGGAGGGAAAGTGTGGACCAAGTACAGAGCCGACCCCGGTCAACTATTAGTTTACTAAATATAGAGGGCTTAAGTGGTTAAATAACATTATATACTATAGATTGTAATGTGTAGCAGTCTAAAAAGTTTCCAGTCTCTCACCTGTGCAATACATTATTGATGAAGACTAGAAGATATATGCTCTGTTTCTACAAGCTGCCATCATAGAATCTTACATTAAAAACTGTAAGATTGAGATGAGAAGAAAAGGACAGTCACGTATCAGTCAGGGCACATCTTTTAAATCTCTTCATAAGACATACTTATCGGAAAGCACTTCTTCAGTCCTGCCATCTGATTTTCTTTTACAAAGCTGCTAAATTTAAGCAACTGTCTTTGAGTTTTATTCACTTATAAGCACAGATGAAAGAAAACATAGAATGATTAGCTGAGCACTATGAATTTGAACTGTATACATTCCTACACATGGTTTAACCTGTTAAAACCGGGAAAGCATCGGTGTCATTTTAGATCTCAGCGTTGGCTATTCAAAAATAGCAGATATACAAGCTCACAGTCACTTTGAGCCATGCTGCGAGCTTGTAGATCTGCTATTTTTGAATATTCTTCCAAGGAAAAACACACTCAACATCTGAAAGACAATCCAGTCTGGGACGCAAGCACTCCTGCATGTACACATGCACACATAGCCTACACACATTTCAGAATCATTTGGTACAGAGCAGCAAAGATGCTCTGCTTGGTGGGCACAAGATTTATGAACATATAGGGCCATTTGTTAGAGTGATACTGAATTGAGAAAATCAATGCCATTCTGCAGTGCATCTCAGTGAAGAGTTAACAGATTCATTCTCGCAAGAGGACATTAAAGCCATGGTTCCCAGTGCAGCAGCATCGACTCTAAAAATAGAAACATGCCGCAAAATGGACTGGTGGTGCTATTTACAGTGCTTCACATCATAGGTCTTACATCTTGTCAAACACGTACGTGTTGTGTTCAGTGAAAAGGACAAGGGGACGTTGTTATCACGCTGCAGGTGTTGGTAGAATAATGCGGGATTTGCGAATCCCTGAGTCATATTGCATATTTGAGCGCACCGCTATGCATGACAGGTCGGTGCTGTGCGTGTGATTTTGCGTGCGTGCCTGTGTGTAATAATGTCTTATGTCTGGACATATACAGCTTTAACTGTCATTTCCACAATGGATCTGCAGTATCCTTATCTTGTGTTTTTCCTCCTAACCTTGTGAACATAATAACTTGTCCTTGCTCATATTTTTGCGAGGAAATAAGCAACCTGGTCTATGAAAACAAGCTCAGAAGAAGCGACCAAATCCGTATCTACAAGCTCTTTTTGAGCTTGTAGATCTGCTATTTTCAGAAAATATATAAAAAATAAAATCTTGGAGGGTAAAAAGAGTTCATTTTGGAACATTTTTTAAAACATTTTGGTATGGGGGTCCCACTCCCTGGCACAAAATATTTTCAGATGGGGGGGGGGGGGGGGGGGGGGGGGAGGTCGGTCCACAAAAAAATACATTAATCAGATTTAAGAACCACTGGTTTAAACAACATTAGGAAGCAAGCCCCAAATAAGAAACTATACCCATGCTCAGCAAGTCGTTCGGATCGTAGCCCTATATATTCAGCTCCACACTTCAAAGGACATTTTAGGGACACAGGCAGCACGGGCCTGATCCGTGTGCCCAGTTTCAATTACCTGATGATACCACACTGTAAACTAGCCATCTTAACACGTTTTGCTCATCTTTTTTTTTTCTCTCGCAATGTAATAATAATAATAATAAAAATAATAGCAAAGGTGCTATTAAATTCAAATGGTTCCCCCACTCGAAGTTTATTATAAACAGCCCATTCATTTAAACGCACGGCAAACAGCACATAGATGAAGACATTCCAAGATGGGTAGAGCCTTCTCAACTGGCAACCGCTCAAATAAATGATCTATTTGCAAAAATATATAAAAATAAATAAATACATAGAAAATACATACACTACTAATGACTGACATTCTAATGATCAAATGTATCTAAGGCTATTTTAACCCCAATATGTAGCGTCCATTGCCATTGGTGTCATTTTATTACTATACAAGGCGTGCAAACTCATTCTTACCGTTCTGTGAAGAAACGGAATGCAGCATCAGTACTCCAAATATCGCCACCGAAAACGACATTATTGCGGCTCTTCGTTTGCCAGGTATCATCTTTTAAAAGATGCAAAGAAAGGGGGTGGATGAAAAATGCCGGTAGATTAGTGGTGGTGGTTGGTAAGGTGACCTGAAGGCTGAACCTGAACGGGATCAAAAGTGGAGCAGAATGACAATCAGAGCTGGAGGTGCCACTAACTACTCCAATCGGGTCAGGCTGTTACAAGCGCCGTCTCTAGGTAGACTGGCTACATAATAATGCTAGTAGCTACCTGTGCGTGCAGCCTACGCTTTAGGGTAATTTTTCCCTAGCCTTGGATCACAAGATGGTCATCTGTCATGACCGTCTTGGAATCCTGGATGATCTTCAAAATAGTGTTTGCACGTTCTCCCTTTTTGGTCCGTACATCTACAACGATAGATTTCAAATTAGCCGTAGAATACGACTCTCGTAGATGTATTTTATGATTCTGACATTTTCAATCTACGAGAGTCGTAGGGAACATCCCCCATAGTCAACTGGACTTTCAGCTCATAGCCCATACGGTCTCCAAACATGTACAAATGCAAAAGAAAGGGTGTTTACCTCATTGCCCAAATGTTAACTCATTCTACGGCATAGTAGTGCAATGTAATAATCCATATTTATCAATAAAGAAGTGTTTTAATCCCGTCTATTTCCCCCCCTCGTTTACTTCCTGTTTAAATTCTTTGTAATTCTGGATACGCTTCGTCACTACCACCCATTGTGAATTTCCAACAGAATTGGCCACAGACAGGATTAAAACACTTATTTATTTAAAAGTGTGGATTATTGCATTGCACTACTATGCCGTAGAATGAGTTTACATTTGGAACAATAAGGTAAGCACCTTTTTATTTGCATTTGTCCATGTTTGGAGGCCGTACGGGTTAGGAGCTAAAAGTCCAGTTGGCCATGGGGGATGTTCCCTACGACTGGCATCTATCTCCCTTATAGATAGGGTGAGAAGTTCAGTCACCCGAGAGAGACTCGGAGTAGAGCCGCTGAAGCCGCTGATTGAAAATGTCAGAATCATAAAATACATCTACGAGACTCGTATTCTACGGCTAATTTCAAATATAAAGTGCTTACCCCATGGCCACGGATGTTACAATTAAGTACGGGCCCTCAAAAGTACCCGTATCTTCCGTATTATTCAATAAAAATAAATATCCGTATGCTTTCAACTACGGGACCCTATTGGTTGGGAGGTGTATTGCACTCTGATACATTATAACTATATGAGAAAATAGCCACCAATCGGATTAAAATGCTTTCCATAAAACAATATGGAATATACGGGTACTTCTGAGGGATCGTACATAATTGTAACATCCGTGGCCATGGGGTCAGCACTTTATATTTGAAATCTGAACGTTTATGTAGATGTACGAATAAAAAAGGGAGGAAGTGCAAACACTATTTTGAAGATAATCCGAGACTGTCATGTAATATATGACAGTCTTGTATCACGGCTAATTGTTCCCAACTTCCCATCTTTGTATTCTTAAATAATGTATTGTGTACACTGTATTCATACACCAAATAAGGTAGACTAAACTAACAATAACGCATTTGATCATTGTTGCATTCACCAACTGCTTTATTTTCTTCATTTATAAATGTATTGGTAAGGTACAGTTCAACAGGCACGTGCCCGGTGTGCCTTGTGCAATATGTAAGGTTAAAAAGTACCTCATGCATTCTCAACCCAGTGCAGCGACAACCCATGACAAACCTATCGCGAGATATTAGCTGGACCTGCTGCACGATTACAGACATTAATCTACACACATACGCACGGTCACGCACAGGCGCGCGCGCGCACACACACACGTATCTCTCTCTCTCTCTCTCTCTCTCTCTCTCTCTCTCTCTCTCTCTCTCTCTCTCTCTCACACACACACACACGCACGCACACGCACACGCACACACACACACACTAATTGCCTACACACATCGCGTCATACCTGTTTGGCGCACGCGCACGACACCACTGTACGATTGGATAGGAGGATAAATTGGGCAATTAGACAGACATAATTGTTTTGAAGTGGAGGTTAGTGGTTGTCAACCACTGGTTGTCAACCACCACTAACCCCAAACTAACCTCTATAGTCGAATGCATTACTGAATTACAATCAAACAGACACACCGTCCTTTTGGAATAATAGCTTCTTATTCATCAGAGACGCGACTGAAGTAGGCTAGTGCCCCCCAAATATCCCCAAGTAGGCTGCTACAGTGCAGTGCCCAGTAAAGGCAGCTTTCCATTATGCATGGCCTAACCTTACCCCACACCACACCGCTCACTTGTGCCACGGTTTCCATACAATGAAGTGGGTAGCGTGGTGTGTAAGTGGTACTAAACTGGTGCCTAAAAAGTACCCAGTCCTGGGTAGGTCTGAGCTAGGCCAAACGGGGCCAAACACTTCATAATGACGACTGATCACTCACCAACTTTTTATATAGAACAGGATATATAGTTGTAATACATGATTGATTGATTGATAATAGTGTACAAAAGGCTGCCAGTGAGAGAGTTAAGTGTGTGTGCTCGTTAAGGGTGTGCTCAGGTCATCATGACCCTAATCCTGCTTGCACGCACCTGCGGTTAATTAATGAACGCACCTGCGGGTAATTTAGAGAACGAGACTTTTCCCTTTATGTCCTCTTGCATCAGTCAGATCAGAAGAGTGTCCAGTTCACATCAGACAAGTTGCTCTGACTGTTCAGGTCAGAAGTGTGTCGCAGTTTGTCATATTAAGACTCGAATTCACTTGGAGTTTGTGTGCGTTCATGCAAATAAAACCACACACCCACACCCACAAGTGTTGTACTGTACTGTGCTCATTAACCTTCAGTAAAACCCATAAATGAGAGAAGTTGTCTGTCCTGTGTTCTAATCGACACCCCTGGGTGAAGTGGGGAAGCCGGACCAGCCAGCCAGTATAAAACCAGTCCATATACAGTCCTTTCCTTTAACCCTCACTAACAAATAGATTATATTGTATTTTAATCACTGTTATAATCTATTATAGTGTATTATAATTATCATAGTTGTAAAACATTATAATACTTTATAGTGTATTATAATCACAGTTATAATCTATTATAGTGTATTATAATGATCATAGTTGTAAAACATTATACTACTTTATAGTGTATTATGATCACAGTTATAATCCATTATAGTGTATTATAATTAGCGTAGTTGTAATACATTATAATTTATTTTGTATTATAATCACAGTTAACTTATAAGGATCCATTTGGTTCATACCGAACCAAATGGTGCACCTTCATGTGCACAGGTGATTTGCATTTGTACACAGGACAGTTGGCCACTCAACTACATTACATTGTTAGACAAGAAGCAATGACCTCCACCTATGTTTACATTACAAATGAGTGTCAATGACCTGTGGATTTGAGAGGGGGCACTTTTGTGTAATGGAAACGGTAGATATTTTGATGCAGTGTGGTGTGGTGTTGTAAACGGGGCTTAAGTCCCTCAATAAATAAATAGCCTAGCTACTTCTTTTTATCAGCTCGCCAGAGCTGATCAGTGACCAGACCCTGGCTGCAACTGGTCGTCACTTTCTCGTAATTTTTTCCTCATTGGCTGGCCTTTTTTTTTTAACACTGCGGGAGTGTAGTCTTCTGCATACCCGTCGGGTTGTCCTGCAACCCAGTGATTCTGGTCAGCCCAGGCCAGGGTGAGTGACAGTACGTTTTAACAGCGTGCGAGTCTCCGGACGATCGCCGGGCGACATCGTCCAAAAGATAAATAAAATCCATCTTTTCAGATCAACATCGCCCACTTCGCCTCATCGCCAGTAGTTGCCGGCTCTCATAGACATATAATGCACTTCCGGAAAATACTATCCTGAATCGCCCGCTTTTAAAACGCACCGTGAGAGCACAACTGTAAAAATAGCTGATCTACAAGCTCACAACGCCTTGCATCCATCGTGGATGTCGAAAATAGTCGATCTGTAAATTCACAATGCATTGTCGTGGATGATCCACTACGCGTTGTGAGCTTGCAGATTCAATCTGCAAATAGCCAATCTGTCAAACTGGCCATTTACAGCACACGATTCCGTCATACGACGAAGTATAAAACGAGAGAACTAAGAGCATAGCAGTGGTGGCAATTTTGTGGTGCCACAGATTGAAAGCCCTTTCATTTTCCCCACAGAGATTTCCTAAAATATTTATATTAATTATTTTATAGCTGGAACCAAGACATCCAGGCTCCTGAAGAATCATGACCATAAAACATTTGATTCTGTGTCCAAAAATATTTGAAAACCGCAAAACAAAGGGTATTTATAGTAGGCTATATCATATAATCAAAGATTCAATTAATTTTTTGACACATAATCCAATGTTTATGTCATGATACACCAGGAGCCTGAATGGCTTGGTTCCATCCATCCATCCATCTTCAACCGCTTATCCAGAGTCGGGTCGCGGGGGCAACAGTTCCAGCAGAGAGCTCCAGCCTTCCCTCTCCTGAGCAACATTAGCCACTTCCTCCTGGGGGATCCCGAGACGTTCCCAGGCCAGTGTGGAGATGTAATCCCCCCATTTGGTCCTTGGTCTGCCCCGGCGTCTCTTCCCAGTGGGACATGCAGAGAGGACCTCCCTAGGGAGACGCTCGGGAGGCATACGTACTAGATGCCCGAACCACCTAAGCTGGCTCCTTTCTAAGCGAAGTAGCAGCGGCTCTACTCCGAGTCTCTCTCGGGTGACTGAACTTCTCATCCTATCTATAAGGGAGATGCCAGCCACCCGTCTGAGAAAACTCATTTCGGCCGCTTGTATCACGCAACCTTATTCTTTTGGTCATGACCCACACACTTCATGACCATAGGTGAGAGTAGGAACGAAGATTGCTCAGTAGACCGAGAGCTTTGCCTTCTGGCTCAGCTCTCTTTTTGTCACCACAGTGCGGTACAGCGACTGCAATAATGCTCCTGCTGCTCCTGCTGCTCCTGCTGCTTTGATTCTCCGGCTGATCTCCTGCTCCGTCCTCCCCTCACTCGTGAACAAGACCCCGAGATACTTAAACTCCTTCACCTGGGGCAAAGTCTCATTCTCTACCCAGACTGCACAATCCATCGGTTTAACCATGGCCTCAGATTTGGAGATGCTGATCCTCATCCCAGCCACTCGACTGCAAACCGATCCAGTAAGAGCTGAAGGTCTCAGACCGATGGTGCCATCAGGACCACATCATCCGCAAAAAGCAGTGAAGCAACCCTTAGCTCACCAAACCGTATACCCTCTCCGCCACGACTTCGCCTCGAGCTCCTGTCCATGAATATCACAAACAGGATAGGTGACAAGGCGCAGCCCTGGTGGAGGCCAACCCCCGGTGAAAAAGAATCCGACTTACTACCGAGCACACGGACACAGCTCTCACTTTGGGCGTAGAGAGATTGGATGGCGCTCAACAAGGTCCCCCTCACCCCATATTCCCACAGCACCTCCCACAGAACCAGTCATATGCCTTCTCCAAATCCACAAAACACATAGACCGGATATGCATACTCCCAGGCCCTCTCCAGGATCCCTGCCAGAGTAAAGAGCTAGACAGTTGTTCCACGACCAGTATGGAATCCACATGGCTCCTCTTGAATCTCCTCTTGAAAACTAAAAGTGGGACCACCACCCTGGTCTGCCACTCCCTCGGCACTGTCCCAGACTTTCACTCAATGTTGAAAAGACGTATCAACCAAGACAGCCCCTCAACACCCAAAGTCTTCAGCATTTCTGGACAAATCTCATCAATGCCCAGGGCTTTGCCACTGTGGAGTTGCTTAACTACCTCAGTGACTTCCTTCTGGGAGATTGACGCCGATCCCCCATCATGCTCTGTCTCTGCTCCTGTCAGGGAGGGTGGGTCTGATGTCATTGGGTTTAGGAGTTCCTCAAAGTCTGTGTCCATGGATTCCCCGCCTGGTTCCAAGCTTAAAATAGGAAAGATTTATGGGCTTTCAATCTGTGGCACCACAAAATGGCCGCCACTGCTATACCCTATTGCACTGCTGTGACTGACTGTAACTGGAGATCCCTCTTCCAAATGCATCTGTCTGTGGTTGTCATTTTGTCAAGTTTCCTGAATGCCTCTGGCAATTGTTTAGTTTTCATTTACATTGTAAAAATACACATACCGATCTGATCCTTCTTTGGAGTCTTGTTTGAAGAAACGTGTCACCACACACTAAACACTGCATTTTGAAAAACGCTGTTTTGTTATAGAATAATGATGAAAACAGGAAAGAGCTGTTTGATCTAACATGTGTGACACAGTCACGCAGAACAACTGCCCATTTGAAACGTCCAAAAATAAAATGATTAAAATTTGTATTATGGGATTCGAACAATGGCATCTTTTAAAGTGCGTGATAGTCAGGCGACCTCTCCAGTGCGTCATCCTTGGGCAGCCTATTGCACAACTGATAGGCCTACAGCACAGCAATCTCTCAAATGAAACAAGCAGTCAATGATGACTGTTTTGGTGGTTTGCAACACAAATAAGCGGCTTTTCAACACATATTTTTTCTAAATAAATATTTGCTATAGCCAAAGCTATGTTGGGATTGGCAGAGATATTCGGCTAAATCATAATTTGTTACTAGCACCATTTGTGTTGTGTTGTGTTGTGTTGTGTTGTGTTGGTAAGCGGAAGACTCGCCCCAAAACACACTAATTTTTTTAGCGGACCGCTCGCTCGCCCAGCAGTTCTTGTATTGATTCTTGTATTTGTTTTACTTAGGAAGGATAAGGTTAGGGTCAGCCGGTTAGGCATAGTTTTACTGAGGTTAAGATTAGGAATGGTTTTGGCATAGTTTTACTGAGGTTACGTTTAGGAATAAGGTTAGGTTGAGGTATAATTTACTGAGGTTACGTTTAGGAATAAGGTTAGGTTGAGGTATAGTTTACTGAGGTTACGTTTAGGAATAAGGTTAGGTTTAGGTACAGTTTACTGAGGTTACGTTTAGGAATACCTGGTGGCCGGATTTGACCCGGGGCGAGTGTTCTTGTATTCGTTTTGTTGTGTTATGGGGAGAACTTGCAGGCAGTGATTTGATAGGAATACGCCCTGACCTCCACTACCACTAAGGGCTTAAAGAGGGCTTTTAATCCTATTTCTCTTTGAACTAGAAACTTGGTCTCGGTCTCATGCCTGAAACCCTGCATAGCTTGATTTACAACTGAACTATTGAGCACAAGACTACACAGCAAAACCCATCATGCTAATTTAACTCTAATGTAAACAAATGGATCTGTAACACTGAGGATTGTGGCCTTGGACAGTCCTTTCCCGGTTCTGTCCAGTATAGATCCCTGGGTTTATGGAGTATTTCACTTTAGAACACTTCTGGGGTAATTTTAACATCTACTCAGGCTTTTGTTTGCACCCCAGGACAGCGGGCACCGCACTCCCTCTGTATCTGTCAGTCCTTGTTCCTTTTATGCCGACATATGGAGATCGCTGATATCATCAATATATGCCCATATAGCTCCCTCCCTCGAGTTCTTGCCGATGAGCGCCAAGCTTTAAGTCGGTCAGTCCCACATATTGTATGCACGTGACCCCATATGGGCAGGTCGGATCTATGGCTCAAGATAGATGGATCTCCATATATGCCTATAAATGGGCATATCAGGCTTGTTTATGGTTATTATGTCTGAGTCATAGTGACATGCTGTGTATAGGATTTGTTTATGGTTATGTCTGAGTCATATTGACATGCCTATATATCGGCATATGGGGTTTGTTTATGGTTATGTCTGAATAGTAACACGCCTATATGGGCGTATCAGGTTTGTTTGTTTATGGTTATGTCTGAGTCAGAGTGACCTGGCCGTGGTCCTGCCTATATATGGCTGTACTGGGTTTGTTTATGGTTATGTGTGAGTCAGAGTGACGTGGCCGTGGTCCTGCCTATATATGGGCGTATCAGGTTTGTTTATGGTGATGTCAGAGTGACGTGGCCGACGTGGCCTGCCCGCCCGACGGCCGACCCTCCTATCAGCCAATTTAAATAAAATTTAAAATTCAACCAGCCAATTTAAAATTCAACATGTTTTGAAAATAGCAGATATTAACGTTGTTAAACTTATTGTGATGCCACCATCTAATTTTGCTGGGGACCCTCTGGAACCACCTCAAGGACCCCACTTTGAGAACCACTGCATTAAGTGGTGTGTGGTTAAGTTTATGCATAATGTTGGTGTGTTTAAGGATCTGGAGAAGGCCCTGGCTTGTGGGTCATATCTCAGTTTCATCCTCTACAGTGTGTAGAGTTGACTATAGAGTGTTATGCTGCCACCTACTGTACTATACTGTAAAATACGTGTGTGTGTGCGTGACTAGACTGCAAATCAGTAAATTGAGGTTTTAAACGGATTATTACTGTTAATTCTAAGGACAGTATACAGTATTCTACTCTAATAATAATACAGTATATGTATTCTTCTTAAATTAGTAACTGTATCTGTAATCTGTAATCTCCCACCACCCAACCACTTCCAACATCAACCCCCACCCCATCCACTTGCTTCTGGCTTTACTATTGCGCACATACACATACACACGCACATGCACGCACGCACGCACGCACGCACGCACGCACGCACGCACGCACGCACGCACGCACGCACGCACGCACGCACGCACGCACGCACGCACGCACACTCAGTACTTGTTTGTCTTGTCTTATGTTTGATTACCGATATTATGTTATCTTACTTATGTTTTTCATATTATTAGGTGAGGACTTTGTTTCAAATCTTTTTTATTGTGAAGCACAGGGTAGGATTATACATTTCTGTTCATATACATGGATTGCTTCCTTTTTTTTGGTGAGGACTTTGTATATTGTATTCTTTTTTTAATTGTGACCTTATGACCTCCCAATGCCCCCCCCTGTATGAATGAATGAACCATTGTAAAGCGCTTTGAGTAAGTTTGAGTACTTAGAAAAGCGCCATATAAATGCAATTCATTATTATTATTCATTATGTACTGTTACATAAATATTAATTAAAAAATAATTATACTGCGAATAAATAAATAAATAAATAAAACAAAAACACTTTTTTCCCAGATGGCTCTCACAGGTAATGGTTATACTGTATGTTGAAAGATATTGCATTAAATTCATGTGCCTGTGGGAATACATACATACATAGATGCCAAGGAAAAGGCATGCTATAATCCCAAATTTCACTGAGAATAATTTTCATTCAGCAATACACTAATTAAATAATTCAAAGCGAAGGCTAAGCACTAAGTACAATAAATACAATAAAGACAATATTATACCCCCCCCCCCCCCCCCCCCACACACACACACACACACACACACACACACACACACACACACACACACACACACACACACACACACACACACACACACACACACACACACACACACACACACACACACGCATGCACGCGCACACACACACACACACACACACACACACACACACACACACACACACACACACACACACACACACACACACACACACACACACACACACACACAATAGAGTCCTTGAAATCTAACATGGAGATAAAATTGTCCAATTTGTATGTTGTTTTTTAAATTGTCCCAGTCATTGGCTGTGGATCAGAATGATGAGACAGGCCTGAAGTATTTGTTTTGGGAACTTTCAACAGGATATGGTGCAGAAAAGGGGTTGTACTATAGGTAGCAGATGTGGTTTGCAACAAGTGATACAGGTGGTTCTGGGGTATATACAGTAGATAAGCAACTAATAATATTACATTGGGTGGTAAGGATATGACTCATCACTGCACCATGTATGAAAATCTCAACTTTCCTTCTCCCCACATTAAGAAGACAGCAGCACTGGTTACAGTTCATTTTAAAATGTATTCATTTGAACTATCCACAGTATCTGAAACAGTATATGGTACACGCCTTTCACCTCTAGACATCAACTGATACATTGTGCACAGATTTTTTTTAATATTTAAAGTTCCAAATGTATCTAAATCAGTTAGCAAAAAAAACTTTAGGTTTAAAGGGCAAGACCACTTTGGTAGGGGTTTGGGTTGTGTAGTCACCTTGCCATGATGTAGGCCTAACTCCAAAGGTGGACAAGAAGAAACAAAAAATTGCTCCATTGATTAGAAATAGAAAATAGAAAATATGCTCCTCATTGACTTACATTGTATGGTGAATCACTCTTTTAGTCCATAAACGAACACAAACAACGCTGATTCAGACAACATACATCTCCAAAACCAGTACTGTTTTTTTTTTTATACAAATTTCAACTTCCTGTTGATTTTACTATTTGAAGATCCGGATCTGCGGATCCGGGTTTAGAATTAGCCCTGTCTGTGATCTTACATACATTTCATGTATTCGAAATACACAGCCATAGATTGGTCCTATCCACACGTGCCGTGGTTAGCAGACTGATCTCCGGGGCATAAAAGTGCTCCACGCTGCGTGTGTACTCACCCAATAATGAATTCCTAAGACTTGGAGTCAGATATTGTTCTCTGGTTTCATATCCATTTGAAAGTTCTGCCCGAAAACGTGTGTTTAGTAAAGTATCTCCACATTCCACGAGCTTCACATGGACGACTTTCTGTCCGGGCAAGGGGCCCGAAATGAGTGCAGGACTGAACATATCAAAACTTCCTTTGGGAAGCACAAATGTATGGGGCACACAATTGGCAGTTGGTGTGATTAATTACCCCGCACCAATCGCAACGCACCTGTCAATTGTGTTTGTGCTTCCCAAACATCGACTTTTTCCAAAGGAAGTTCAGGTCGTCGCTGACAGAGAATGTTGTCCTATGAATCTCGTGGAAAAGTGGAATTCATGTTTTGACTAAATCATCATTATAAAATATCTATTAACCAATGATCCATTTATGTGCTTTGAGTTTGCTGTTGTTGCAGTTGTTGTACTTGTTATTGTTGTTGTTGCTGTTGTTGTTGTTGTTGTTGTTGTTGTGTTATTGTCTCCCCCAGGCCGAAGGCATGGCGAGAGAGTATGTTTTACCCCTTGTCCGTCCGTCCGTGTGTCCGTGTGTGTGTCCGTCTGTCACCAGCTAATCTCCGGCACTGTTGGCCCGGTTGCTCCGAAACTGTGCACACACACTCCCTGGATGCCAATTCAGAACTTCTGCCCCAAATCTTTCACATGGGCTGTTATAGCGCCACCAGGAGGCCGATTTGTGCAAAACCCATTTTTTTATATTACTCCTACAAATTTTATCCAAACGTCATGCAAATCAGTACACAGTATCACTATAGTCATGTGATCAACACGGATCTGTCCGATTTCCCATATTCCATCCTCATTGCCTAAGGTTGGCTTCCAAATTTTGCAGGATTGGTCCGTTTTGAACAAAAAGCCTCAAAGTATACAAACAGCTTGCGATTTCCGTGAAATTTCACACGCACATTCCCACTAGGCCGAGGAAGAAATGCCACCCTTCTCACATTGGCCTGTTATAGCGCCACCAGCAGGTCTAATTTAGCAAAACACATTTTTGGAACAAAATGCCTCAAATCATGAATGCAGTGTCAATGCAAGAATAAATGGCACGGTTGGCACCCTTTTCACATTGGCCTATTATAGCGCCACCAGGAGGCCAGAATAACGTACCTGACCTGGCGGAGACCTGTGCTCCGAGGAGCACTTTTTCTAGTTTGTTTTGTTTTGTTTTGTTTTGTTTTGTTTTGTTTTGTTTTGTTTTGTTTTGTTTTGTTTTGTTTTGTTTTGTTTTGTTTTGTTTTGTTTTGTTTTGTTTTGTTTTGTTTTGTTTTGTTTTGTAGTTTGAACTGTCTGTGAAATATTCTAAATGTATGAATTCTGGTATTTTGTCATTTGTGGACCCCCTTGAAAATGAGATGGTACATCACAAGGGGTTATTCCCGATAAGATAATTTCACAAAGGATATGGCATGTTTAAAAGGTCGCATTTGTACCGGATAGCAGAGTGATAACATCCAGCTTCTGCAGTGTGACTTTGTGGGCCAACCTATACTAAACAAGAGTTCGTTTTAGGAGTGAAAGTGGAGCACATTCTGGACAAAAAGACAATTTTAGATTTGACCATAGCTTGTAACCTGTGTGAGAAATGTGAAATTTTCTCTGTACTTAAAAATAAGCTCACAACTACCATCTCACCTAGTCTGTAAATTCATTTTCTAGGTCATTTCAGGTTATTCTATAGCAGCCCTTGTGGCTATGTGTGACGATGATACTATATGGAGCTGTTCAGAGACTCTCCAGTCTGATGTCAGCTGGATTTGACAGCTGGCCTGCCGACTGCCTGAGACAGACAAACAGCCTGAGACAGATAAACAGGCTGTTGGTCAGATAGACACCCCGTAGGAACATGTCTCCATCCTGAGACAGAGGGATTAGACAACAGACAGACAGACAGCTTGTTAGTAAGACAAGACTTTTAGAACCCTTTCTTCTACAAGCAGCTGATTATCTTTGCACTTGAGAGGGTAAAACTAATAGAGGTAAGATGTTTTGGATTGTATTGGATTATGTATGAATATCGACAAGAATTGCATTGTAATACAGTAATAATGAGTATTTAAGAAATGTTGGATGAAACCCTATTTGAATAAATAAAAACAGTTTAGTCCAACTGTGCTAGAAATGGAGCAAAATAAAGGGTTAAAAACAGAAGCATAATCTGTGTTGTACTGCGTCCTCATATTGCAGAATTTTAAAAGCACTTGAATGCAGATGAGATTCATGGGAACATACATCATACATTGGTTCAGCTTTGTATGTTGTCTGCTTGAAAACCGGCAAAATGTTTCTACCAGCAACAGAAGACATTGCCATAAAACCCAATTGGGATTTTTCACTTGAAAATCTGTTATTTTTGGCAAGCGACACAGTCGTACAACTGTGTTCAAGTCTGCTGTAACCTCCCATCATAACAATTAATGAAATGATATGAGTCTATATACCATCGTTTGTAAGAATTCATGAAGAAACACTCATTATTAATTGAAACAAAACCATTCCGTTGTGATGGTGGGTAGTTACATTTACTTAAGATACCTTTTGAATCATTTGTAGGTCTGGTCGTTAAGAGTAGTTTGAAAGGGGTAGTTCATCCCCAAAATGACTTCCTTTCTATCAACTCACCCCATGAAGACTGTACCGATTTGTGTTGAGTTTTGGACAACATCTGGACTAGTAGCAAAATATTAGTTTTAAAGAAAATTAAAAATGGCTGCAAATCTAGTTAGACAGAAATTGGTGTGGCCTATTTGGGGAGTTGCAGCGTTATCCGAGAAATCCAGGAGGAAAACATTTGTATTGTATGACCTACAATTCAAGGGTTCTATTAATAGGCCAAGATGTAAAACACCACTATGAGGCCAATTTGGAAAATGGAAGTACTTCCTTGGCCTATTGGGAGTGTGCATGCAAAGTTTCAAGCCGAGCAGCCCAACAGTGCCTGAGATAACAGACAAACAGACAGACACATAGACAGACAGGGGTGAAAACATATTACATAAATGCCCAGTTTTACGAAGTGCGCACTCTACTTGGGTGACCAGTATTCTCCCGGGACCAAGTGTCTTGTATTAACAGGGCAAAATGACTCTTGAGGAGGATGCTCGCTGGTTGGAGTGGGTCACCAAGCAGTTTGAAAGCATCGCAGGAGAAGATAAAGAGATCGACCTGGCGGAGTTTAAAAGAGCACTCCATGTCAAAGAGGTAGCTATTACACAAGCTATGTCACAACACGTGTTGTGTGTGCGTGTGCGTGTGCGTGTGCGTGTGCGTGTGCGTGTGCGTGTGCGTGTGCGTGTGCGTGTGTGTGTGTGTGGGGTCCAGTAGATCTACTGAGTGCAGTGCAGTCACGTGCAGGTATGTCTTAAAACTAATACTAATCTAAAGTGTTGTGCAGTCTTTCTTTGCAGAGCGTTTCTTTGCATTGTTTGACTCGGACGGCAGCAGCTCAATCAGTCTGGATGAACTTCTTAAAGCTCTGGAACTGCTCATCCATGGCAGTGAGACTGACAAACTACGCTTTCTATTCCAAGTGTATGATGTGGACGGTAAGTTGAAGGACACCACACAACTCTTGTTTCTCGTAACCAGGTTGAGTTGAGTTGTGACATAATGACAGTAGATGGATTTAGATTGATCCCGGTTAGTTCTTTTTGATGTGCAGGAAGTGGTTATATTGATCCAGATGAGCTGAAGACAGTGCTGAAGTCGTGTCTGCGTGAGAGTGCCATCTCTCTGCCAGATGAGAAACTGGATGACCTGACCCTCGCTCTGTTTGAGTCAGCCGATAGGGACAACAGCGGCTCCATTACCTTCGAGGAACTGAAAGCTGAACTGGAGACCTTCCCTGAAGTCATGGAGAACCTCACCATAAGGTCTGACCCGTAAACCTTACTGTAACTTTGCAGTCACAGAGAACCGCACAATCATAATAATAACATCTAATCCTAAATAATAACAACTATCTATCTATCTTTCTATATATATATGAGATTTGAATTTACTTTAATACTGTAGAATTTACACAACCTCTTGTATGTGGATTTCTTCTCACCTTCTCTGACGCTCTCACACTTTCTCAACTTCTCTCTCTCCCCTTTCACCCCCTCACACTGCAGTGCTTCCAACTGGTTGACGCCCCCACGATCGGAGCAGAAGAAAAGGCGGCAGACTCCTCGCTACCTGACTAGGTCCTATTGGCAAAACAACACTAGAAAGCTGTTGTTCTTGTGTGCATACGCCTGCCTCAACCTGCTGCTCTTTACTCTTGCCGTGTCGCAGCATCTACAGGGCGGAATATGGTACATAATAGCCAGGGGTTGTGGACAGTGTCTCAACTTCAACTGTACCTTCGTCGTGGTGAGTCTTTGACACTCAGGACTTTGAACTGACTTTGAGAAAACATAAAGACTTTGACATGACTAAATACTTAAGCCTAATTTATGCTCCGTCGTGCAATGGTGTCCTGCACTGAGAACGGCCAAGAATAGCAGACCTACAAGCTCGGAAGCTTGTCGGCTGTTCTCTTGTCTAAATCAAGCTTTAGACTATTCTTGTTATTATTGTCTCCGTTGGACCGATTGGCGCAAAACTTTTCACGCACACTCCCAGTAGGCCAAGGAAGAACCTCTGCCCCCAAGTTTTCAAATCAACCTGGTGGCGATAACAGGGCCCTTCACGTTTTTTGGCCTTTAACTCTTGAACCGTAGGTTGCACAATCTAAATATTTTTTCCTGGATTCCTTTAATAATAATGCAACTTCCCATATACTGTAGGCCATGCCCATTTACACCTGACAAGATTTTCTTCCAAACACACTTTTTGCTACAACTCCAACCACTTTTCTCTAAAGCTCAAACGAATCGTCATGTCATCATGATATATCACTCAGATTATATACCATTCCAATAGTTTTTAACTCGGTCATAATCCATGTTTGTGTGTGTGTGTGTGTGTGTGTGCGTGTGCGTGTGCGTGTGCGTGTGCGTGTGCGTGTGCGTGTGCGTGTGTGTGTGTGTGTGTGTGCGTGTGCGTGTGCGCCCATAGGTGTTGATGCTGCGTCGCTGCATAACTTGGTTGAGGACGACCTGGATAGTGAGGGTTTTCCCACTGGACCAGAATGTCTTACTGCATCAGATTGTCGGCTACACTATTCTCTGCTTCACATTGTTACACACCGCTGCACACACCATCAACTTTGGTACATGCACACATACTGTACACAAACTGTAAACACACAGACAGACAGACAGACAGACAGACAGACAGACAGACAGACAGACAGACACACGCATTTAACATCTTTATTTGCGTTCACATTTAACAAGAAATTCTTGAACACAAACAATAGTAGATGCACAAAATTGGAAAACTCAACAATAAGTGTTTCAGGATACAGATCACGGATACAAGCATTGTCTCCTCCATATGTGGCGACTGCCAATTATCACAGACACTGAATTTAGCCAATTGCCTTAACTCTTCACTGGGGCAGTTTACATTTTGTCGCCTTGCTAAACTAATGGCCTATGTCATTTTTTAAAGTTTTTCAGGAAAAATAAAAAAACTGATCCAAAACAAAACTATTTAATATTTCTTAATCATTTCACCCAAAATGTTTATAACAAATTATGACTATGTAACATAAGAGATTTAAATGGGTTTAAATAGGATTAAATCAGACATTTTTAAATGGCCTAAATCAGTAAATAATTTGGCCTAAGTCACAAAACCATGTGACTTAGGCCAAAAAAATGGCCTATTTTGGCCTAAGTCACACTAGGGAGTTAGGCCATTATACTAAAAGGGGAGGGAACAGCATGATCCTTTTCAATTAGGAGATGGGCGATTTTACCAGAGGTGGCCAAAAGTGACGATTTGTAACTATAGCACACACACACACAGACACACCGACACACCGACACACAGACACACACACACACACACACACACACACACACACACACACACACACACACACACACACACACACACACACACACACACACACAGGATATTCAACCATCCATTTTATTCAAGAATGACGTGAACTTTGGGGTATGATAATATTTTATGTTGGTTGTTACATTTTATGACACCAGTCTTTCTCTCCCCTCTCTCACTTTCTCTGTTTCTATGTGTCTTGTCCAGTCAATCTTTCAAAGACAAATGACCATAGTCTTTGGGAATATCTGTTTACCACGCGGCCTGGCATTGGATGGGTCGAGGGCACGGCGTCTCTAACGGGTGTTATACTACAGGTCCTGATTGGCCTGATGGTGTTTTGCTCCAGCACCTTTGTGCGACGCAGCGGACATTTTGAGGTAGTGGGCTCAGAAACGCTGACCTTGATTGACATGTACTCATTCAATTGTCATTCAGGTCCATTCCACCACTGAGTGAGGTGGAATGGTGGAATTGTACAGAACCCATAATAAAATACCCTAACATCCTGTAAAGATGTAGAGAAAATGGAGATAATGGGAAACTGGTCATAATAGCAGGTTGCAGATTTTAAAGGTGTCGTAAGTGATTTTCCTTTGTTAATGGTAATCATGGCCAATGTTGTGGCATTGTTGAGCAAAATATGTCATGAGAATACTATAAATAGAGGAAACAAAATTGGATTACCAATGTTGGCCTATTTACTGCAACAGACTACCGTCTCCTTACAGATATTCTACTGGTCACACCTGTCCTATGTGTTGGTCTGGTCTCTGCTGGTGGTCCACTGTCCCAACTTCTGGAAGTGGTTTGTTGTTCCAGGCCTGGTCTTCGTGCTGGAGAAGATTATAGGAATCACAGTGTCTCGCATGGGAGGTCTGTACATAGTGGAGGTCAACCTACTGCCTTCTAAGGTATCTACAACTGTCCTACAGTTCAGTTGACTTGAGTCTACTTCCTCTAGAGCCAAATAGCCTGTATATTCTTCCTTCATGGATTATTATTTGGATCTTTCAGTTGGTATTAAGTTGTATTTATGATTTGTATTTCATTAACTTAACAAAATCAAAAATCAAAAACCACACAACAAAAAGGATTAAGGGCAAAATCAGTAGCTACTGTTTATGCAACATAATGCTATACTCACACACACATCCCTTCACAGTACATACATACATACACATATTCATACATTACATGTACTCTTTTAAAATAGAACATTATTTAGAAATCAGTATACAATTTAGGTATTTATCCGGAATTTCTTACAAAGTGTAAGATCAGAGTATGTGACATAACACTGATATCAACCAACAACTGGGTAAGCGGTCAAGTAAATGGAGTGCCAAGAACATTATTAAGTCCTAAGTAACTAGGATAGCAGGTTAAATGCAGCATCTAAATCAGTGGTTTTCAAAGTGGGGTCTGGGTTCCCCCAGGGGTCCTTGAGTGGGTTCCAAGCTAAATGATTGATAGTTAGGAACTAAATGGACCCTTAGAGACCTGTAACTCCAAGAGTGTACAAATGGAGTGTGCATTTGTACACTCTTGGATTACATTTCAAATTAACCCTGCCTGTGGCTAAATGCATAACAAAAACTTGGCAAACAACATACATTTATCTTAAAGTAATACAATGCAGGTCCACAAATAACGATTTTTTGCAGCCTCTGTTGGTCATTACCGTCACTGCAGGCCGTTTGTTTATTCCTGCGTTACCCAGAATTCCATTTGTTTTCAGCGGAAGACGGAAGCGTTTCAAAAAGCGTTCTTTTAATTGTTTTATACTATCTGTGGATCGTTTCTCTTAGCCAGTGGAGCTTTAGTTACTGTGAGCTGTTGTTTTTTGATCTTCAAATCCTACAATCTCTTAAAAACAGCATGAGATTCCTTTTTGTAAATAGCGCGGTAGTTCCTGGCCAAACAGGAAACCGGTGCATTTCCGTTTCCGTTTTCCGGCCGGATGACGTCATTTTCGTGGGAATGACTAACATAGCCACCGTTTCAATAGAAAATATAATAGAAAAGGCTTTCGGGGGTGAAATTCATGGAGTGGGTGTTGTGAAACATTTGCCACTCACAAAAGATATACAATTTAACTTTAGATTTATTGAAAAGTTACCTAGTATTACTTTAAAGGTTTAATGACATTCACTTTTACACCACATTCAAAGTCTTTGTCCTGGTCCTTCAAAAATGTACAAAAAGTTTTAAGTGAAAATTCCATTCCATTGATCCATGGCAGGTGTTTTTCTCTCACATTTCTAAAGCCTTTTCAACTGCAATGAAAAAAGAAATCTTTGCCTGCGGGTGTCGCTGGTGAGGGATTTTGCCTGTCAATCATCGCCTCTGCTCCGCCCCCCCCCAAAGGAAAGGATAGGGGAGGGGAGGGGCGAGGAGGAGAGTGGGCGGGATTAATCGACTGTGACCTCACTGTCGAAGGGCCAAGCTCAGATTACTTTTCAGCCTAATTATTCAGAAAACCCCAGACCACAGAAAATCCACTGAATGTTCTAAGTTCAGGTTTTTTGGGTGTAATTGAGGTCATAAAACCCCAAATAAAACATTGAAAATAAAAAAAGTGAAAATGAATGTCATGATACCTTTAATAACATACAACAGGGAAATTAAAACAAACCTATTTGTACGATAATCCTTTCTTCTCTGTTGCAATTCTAGTTCAGATTTCAGTGTTTTAGCTTAATTCCTGTCTGTGTATCTATGAAGAATAGTAAGTGATTGAAGTGATTAGTAGGCTGTTCCGAAGACATGATTAACTTTTGGACTGAAAAGGTCATTATCAATGAGGTCAACATTACATATAATCGGTCATGAGATGTAGAAAAGGGAGGTTGCATTGGATTCCTGTTGGAAAATTAAATCAAGTTTTTAGGCAGGGTTTGCACTGCCAAGTGTGCTTAACTTAATTTGAAATGAATTTGCTCACTTTACTGTGGTTAAAAGAGTAGTCTATGCAGTTGCAGTCTGTGGTGTGGGCAATGATTCAAGCTCAAGCTGAAGTAATTCACCATCTCACAAATCTTGAATGCTATATTCTAATATATATATATATAAATATAAATGTATATAAATCTCTTAAACCCTGTAAATGTTTGCGATCACTGGTGTGGGTGAGAGTACATCTTTCTTCTGCTTCTATACAGGTAACTCACCTTGTGATTAAACGGCCTCCGTTTTTCCAGTTTAAACCTGGAGATTATCTCTACCTCAACATTCCTGCCATTGCCAAGTACGAGTGGCATCCATTCACTATCAGCAGTGCCCCAGAGGAGCCAGGTAACTTGCATAAGTTATTTATAAGTTACATTTTAGGCTTTTTTCCGGCATGGCCTTGTAGGAGGTCGCTCTTTGTGTCTTTCTATCTGTCTGTGTTTTCTGGAGCAAATCCCATGTAGATCTAGCCTGGTAAACCCTCCCTCCGGAAATCTCATTTCCATTTGATTCCTGGAAATGAGATTTCCGGAGGGAGGGTTTACCAGGCTAATGTAGATCCCTACATGATTCCGTTTTATAGGCTAACTTTTATCCAGCAACTTACAAAGTACAAGATCAGAGTAGACTAAGCGGCATGAACTCTAGTCAACAAACAACGAAATGTAACATAGTGTGCCCTTTTCAATTGAACACACTGTATCATTATTATTAGCATTGTGTACTATTTGTAAGTTAATGTGTCATTTACAGAGACTCTGTGGCTTCACATTCGTTCTATGGGTCAATGGACAAACCGTCTGTTTGAATTCTTCAGACCAGACGGTCAGAAGAGACTACTAGCAAATAGCCTGAAAAAGAGAAGACAGCAGAAAGCCCAGGTCTCTCAGGCACACGCACACGCACGCACACGCACACGCACACGCACACGCACACGCACACGCACACGCACACGCACACGCACACGCACACGCACACACACACACACACACACACACACACACACACACACACACACACACATTCATCTTAATCTCACTCTGTACTCTGTATACTTTACTGTAGTCAAGTTTCCATCCCACAATAACATAATCATCTTTTCCAGTCATTTATCCTGATGACATATTTGTTGGTTGTCTTTTGACAGGAGGAATTGTTTGGGCCAACCAACGGCAATGGGACAGTAGCATACAACGAGGACAAGGCTATCGAACTCAGAATGTACCGGCAGAATGGCTCCAGAACCCCTCTAGAGCCAGGACCAGGCCCACAGGGACCCCAGTCAGAACACCTGGGCCAGGCAGAGAGAGGAGAGGGACCCCCACTCAAAGAGGTCAGCTCTGGACTGAAAGTCAGGGTTGGGGTCAGGTGGAATAGTTAAAATACCCCACACAGCTACGTTCCCAGCTCCATGTAGGGCAGGCTATGGATTCGCTTTTATTCATGATCTTTAAAAACATCAACTAGTCCAAGATTCCTGTTGTTCTCCTTTCAAATCAAAGTAACAAGTTGATTCTCTGTAGGTTTCTGCACTCGGTTCTGCAACTCGGTTCTGCAACATAAAGGTGAGTTCATACAACATTCATCAATATTCATTATCCTACTGTAACAGACAAACCCAGCTATAGTGTGTAAGTGATCGAGAGAAAAAAAATGTATCAATGTATATAACCAAAATGTATCATATAACATGTCCTCACATTACCAACTGCATTATAATGCGGATATAATGTGGCTGAGGACATGTTATGACAATGAGTGATTGAATAAAACATACAACTAGCTATAAATGGATTTAGATGGAGAATTGTCTCTTTGATCTGATGGATATCTGGTATCCTATAGTTACAGCTTGTTATTATTATTTTTGATAGTATTAGACTGATTCTAGGTTCCTGGTTAACCTGGGATCTTAGCTTCTCTGCATTCTATGTATGTGATCACCTTGCTTATTGTAAGTCACTCTGGATAAGATGCTAAATTGTAATTGTAAATTGTAATGGACTAAACATTCACAACTCATATTATGTTGTGCTATTTTACAGTATGTTGATCTGACACTGAAAATGTAGTGAGGTAGCTTTTGTCAATACATGATGAAACAAATTGCGTAACCACTCAAGTTTACATCAAAGTCATGAAGATACCCACAAGCTATAGGAAATGTAGTTACTTATAGCTAAGCTACTGCTGAACACTGGTAAATGTGTGAAAACGTTTTTTTTACAGTTTTTCTTGATTGCTTAAACTGGTTCCTTTTAAAACCCATATCTTAATACATAACATAGCCACCAAGAGCAAAGTCATATATATATATATATATATAGTTGTGATTAAAAGTTTACATACATGTTCTAAAGAACATGTATGTCATGGCAGTTTTGATTTCCAATAATTAAAAAAAAAATCTGTGATAGATTGAATGGAGCAAATTCTTTTCCAAACAAAACAAATCATGAATTTATTTTTATTTGTATGAATGTTTTAAGGGTTTTCTGAAAAAAGTGACCAAATCTGCTGGTTCATAATATACAGCAATGATATTATGTCCCATGGCCATGTAGAAAGTTGTGTCAATCAAATTAGCTTTGTGGCATGGCCTCTTAACTTCTTGTGAGTGATTATGATTGACTTCATCTGGTGTGTTGACTTCTCTGAGCCTTAATTAGGGCTCGTTTGGCCACAAAGTAAACCACAAATGTTACTATGGGAAAGTCAAAGGAGCTCAGCATGGATCTGAAAAAGCCAGGAAAGTCAGTTGGAGCCATTTCAAATCAGCTACAGGTCCCAAGATCAACTGTGCAAACAATTATAATATATAATATATAATTTATAATAATAAGTATAAACTGCATGGCACAGTTGTGTCACTGCCAAGATCAGGAAGAAGTGCAAGCTATCACCTGCTGCTGAGAGAAAATTGGTCAGGATGGTCAATAGTCAACCGAGAACCACCAAAAAGCAAGTCTGCAATGAATTAGAAGCTGCTGGAACATAGGTGTCAGTGTCCACAGTCAAGCGTGTTTTACAACGTCATGGGCTGAGAGGCTGCCGTGCAAGAAGGAAGCCCTTGCTTCAGAAGCGGTACCTTTAGGCTCTTGAACTGAAAATTGAGCTGTGTGGCCACAATGAAAATATGTATCAAACACCACACCTACTGTCAAGCATGGTACTGGTAGTATTATGCTCTGGGCCTGTTTCGCTGCCAATGGAACTGGTGCTTTACGGAGAATAAATGGAATAATGAAGAAGGAGGATTTACTCAAAATTCTTCAGGACAACCTGAAATCATCAGCCAGATGTTTGGGTCTTGGGCGCAATTGGGTGTTCCAACAAGACAATGACCCCAAACACACGTCAAGAGTGGTAAAGGAATGGCTAAATCACGCTCGAATTAAGGGTTTAGATGGCCTGCCCAAAGACCTGACCTAAACCCCATCGAGAACAAGTGGACAGTGCTGAAGTCCATGTCAGAAAGCCAACAAATTTAGATGAACTCCACCAAATCTGTCAAGAGGAGTGGTCAAAGATTCAGCCAGAAGCTTCAGATTCAGAAAACCCATTTTATTTTTTTTGTACGACAAAGAAGTATTTGCTTGTGTGTGTGTGTGTGTGTGTGTGTGTGTGTGTGCGTGTGTGTGTGTATATGTGTGTGTGTGTGTGTGTGTATATGTGTGTGTGTGTGTGTGTATATATGTGTGTGTGTGTGTGTGTGTGTGTGTGTGTGTGTGTGTGTGTGTGTATATATATATATATATATATATATATATATATATATATATATATATATATATTCCCCATTTCTGAATGTGACTGAGGAATGTTTCTCAGAATGCAGTGGAGAGTGTATAACCGCAACCCCTACGCACAGCAAAACCACCTGGAAGCGATGGTGGACGCCTGTGGTAATGTGTCTGTGGAGTCCATCCATAAAGCACACAAGGGCATTTTTCCCATGTTGCCTGGCAAGAGTAAACATAATGTGTGACGATCAGATATTATGGCCTGACCCAGACCTGGGAAGCAATGAGGAGAACGCTGATTCTCATGCTGAGAATTTGCTGCATTTTGAAATGCTGGAAATATTTGGAAATTGTGTATCATATCGTGCATGGATTTTTCAATTCAAAGGTCATGTTTTTGACCAAAACAACATTGAGTAGTATTCCCTTATCCAATAATGTAAGAGGCATTTAGGTTTTGAATTCCTGAAAGGATGATCTGGATAGTCAGTGCAGTGATTTTACAAAGTTCCAAAGCAAAAACCTATTCTAAAATATTTTGGTAGCTTAGTGATTTCATAAAGTTCTAAATTAAAAACATACTCCATTCATTTTGATTTTAAAACCATGTATCTTGTTGATTTAGCAGAACTTCATTCTACAAAGCAGGATCAATATTTATTAAGGGTATTACTAGTAGCATCCAAAAACTGAAATTAGTTTTTCTTTTCTTTTTAGTTTTGTTTTCCTTTCTTTTGTATCACCACCTTGAGTGAGGTGTGTACTGAATCTGACCCATTAATGGTCCTTATATGCACCTGTTTGAAGATATGAACAAGTGGTTGGGCTGTACGTATGTATAGTAATCAATAATTGAATGAGCAGAGAGACAGATATCTCCCCTTATGTGTATTTGTATGTATTTTGTTTGTTTGTTTTGTTTGTTTTGTATGTAATGTGCTAGTCTTTTCTTTTCATTTGTGTGTGTTTTATTGTTCTGCTGTAGTGTCCGTGGACACACAAGGAAAATTAAATAAAAAATATATGAAAAAGAAGAAAAAATATACTCCAAACATTCCAACAACGTTTTTATGTAGTGTGTTATTGACAGATTGTGTGTTGTCTGAGTTTTAATTGAGCCAGAGTTAGATATCTGTTCTGTTGGGTTTGAGTTTTTAAAATGTGCATGTAAAGATTGGAGAAAATGGTGTCTTGTTCCTGGAATTATGACTAGGTATTTGGGAAAAACTATTTTCAGCTTCAAAATATTTAATATTCAAATGTGTTGTGTACTTCGTTATGTTTTTGGAAGGACTATAATCGTGTGTGTGTGTGTGTGTGTGTGTGTGTGTGTGTGTGTGTGTGTGTGTGTGTGTGTGTGTGTGTGTGTGTGTGTGTGTGTGTGTGTGTGTGTGTGTGTGTGTGTGTGTGTGTGGTATGTCAGTGTTATGTAGATGGTCCTTATGGGACTCCCACCAGGCAGATTTTTGCATCTGAACACGCTGTTCTGATTGGAGCTGGAATTGGAATCACTCCCTTTGCCTCCATTCTACAAAGTATCATGTACCGGTAATACTCTGACACACATCAAAACACACTGGAGAGAGAGAGAGAGAGAGAGAGAGAATAATAATCTATTTGCAAAGTATGTAAGTACATTTACTCCAGTACAGTGCTTAAGTACAATTTTTAGGTACTTTGACTTTACTTGAGTATTTTTTATACTTTTTGTAATTATTTGACAGCTTTAGTTACTAGTTACTTTGCAGATTTAGATTACATTATATAAATTATATAGAGCTTTTCGAAACAAAGCTTCAAAATACTTTTAAAAAATTGCAAATGAAAATAGCAACAATAGCAGATCTATGAGGTCAAAAGTATAAAATAGAGCGTACGGTTTTATCCATTTCTTTAGGGCAGCCTACAAATCATTTCCAGTTCCCAGTTTAATGAAAATCCAGCCATCTGTTCTGTATTTATTTATTTAACAGTCAGACGTCGACGTTGATTGTTGTAACCTTGAATTTTGAACGTTCTTTTGACCCAAAAGTTAACCATCTGTCCAGGGAACCTGATTGATCATTCCTTCCCAGTTTCCTGAACATCTTCCCATTCACTCTCAAGCTATCTAACAAACACACTCACAAAGGACTAGGCTACAGGCAGCACATGGACAAACTATCTAAATTAAGTTAACAAGTAAATCTTTGTATTGATCCCTGTAAAACTATTTGATATGAAACTAGCTTGTAAAGCTTGTTGTGTGTTTTATGTGTTTTGTTTGTTATGTTTTGTTGAGATATCGGCAGAGAAAGCAGAACTGTCCCAACTGTAACTACTCCTGGTGTGAAAATGTTAAAGACACTGAGATGAAACTTCGTAAAGTAAGTTCACCCAAACACAATAAATCTAGTCAAGTTTGACAGAACTCATCTCCTCACAATAAAGTGATAACTTATAACATTTCTCTGAAATTATGCAGATTGAATGCCATTCCTTTATTCATTTATATTTATTTTTATGTATTACTTTATTTAGCAGGGACTATAGATAATAATTATTGTGATGTAAGTGCGCCAGATTTAGCCAAAAGGCTTTCATCTGCTGTCCCTGGTTTAGTTGATGTTAAACATAAAAATAAAACGATAAAAAGGTTAAAAGAAAAGTAGTGTCCTATAGTGACTCACTTTGTGAAAGCGCATACCACACCTCCCACAGCTGTCTTGGTTTCTAATCCGACATGAGGCTCTTACTCGCCCACCTTTCCTGTCTCTCTCTCACTGTCAAAGAAATAAAGCAGAAATTATGGAAAGAAATCTTATGAAATGTTAAAAGGTAAAACGAAAGCAACATTTAGTATACACTATAACACTGGAAAGCACATAAAACCACATCACAGGCAATGTTGTTCAGCACCACATTGGGTTCATCCTGGGCTGAAGTTATATTGTGTTGAAACGTGTAATTCTTTTGCCAAAATCTAATCAAATCAAATGATTCAGGTATACTATACATAAAGTAGTCAGGACTACTAGGCTGTTTTTTTTTACCACATGAACCCTGTCGTCTCTATTCTGGGGCGAACATTCAGTGAATATAGCAGATCTACAAGCTCACAACATGCGCTCTTAGGTCAGATCTTTTTGGCGTTGAATTTTGGTGTAAAATGTAAAAAGGTGGGAGCCCTAGTATACACTGTGTAGACCCATCCGGGACTCCAGCCATCTAAGTACATAAGGGTTTAGGAGTTATGTTTGTACAGAATGTACCAAGATGTTAGGATCCTCAAGTCAATTAGAGGTGTATGGACCCTTTTAGTGAATTTTGACATATCATAGATGGTATATGCAAAAACTGGAAAATGTCTGGCTCAGATTCTACAATGTGGTGCCCCACACACACACACACACACACACACACACACACACACACACACACACACACACACACACACACACACACACACACACACACACACACACACACACACACACACACACACACACACACACACACTATTATTACTATGTAATATAAGTATTTCTATTTATTACTCATTGTATTATTAATTTTCAAGCTAACTTAGTGAAAAGCGTTTTAGTGAGTCCTTAGTGAAAAGATTTTTTCCCCCCCGTGATTATCTTCACATTAGACTGAGACGGGATTGCATGTGTTTTGCAGGTGGACTTCATCTGGATTAACAGAGACCAAAAATCCTTTGAATGGTTTGTCAGTCTGCTGACTAAACTGGAGATGGACCAAGCTGATGAAGACCTTGAGGGTAGGACACATAAACATAGTAATACAGTGAGAGAGACATAGAGATAAAGACTAACAAAGAAAAAGCAGGAACATGGAGAAAGAAAGACAGACGGAGAGAGAGAGAGAGAGAGAGAGAGAGAGAGAGAGAGAAAATATATTTATACTTTTACCTATGCTTTAATACTATAACAAACTGATACTTTAATCCAATTAAGCAAAGACTAGTCCAAAATTAAGCTACCTTCCACTACCTCTATTTATTTACTTCTTTCATACTTTTACCTTGCCAATGTGCAATGACCAGAATGCAGCTATAGGGGTTGTTTCTCAGTTGTTTGGATCTTTCTACTAACAGCTATGTAAATATATTTCCATAAAAAATGGCTCCTACAGCTACTAATAAATAACTCTTCTCTATGTTCAGGCCGTTTCCTGCAGATGCATATGTACATGACATCAGCTCTCAGTAAGAACGATATGAAGGCCATTGGCTTACAGATGGCACTAGACCTGCTGGCCAAGAAGGAGAAGAGAGACTCAATCACTGGCCTGCGGACCCGAACACAGCCAGGAAGACCTGAGTGGGGCAAGGTAAGACCACAGTACAAGTTGCGATAAGATCATTATTTGGTTGAATCTAAATGTTTGTTTCAGTTTTGTCTTTGCTGAAGTGCCTGATGATTTTAAAGTATGTGTGGTTAAATGGTTCCCCATATTTCCTGTGTCCAATTGTATGTGTAATGTATTGTTGGTTTGCCAGGTGTTCCAGAAGATTGCTGAGGAGAACAAAGGAAAGGTTCATGTGTTTTACTGTGGTGCTCCTGCTCTTGCAAAGGTCATCAAAGCCCAGTGTGAAAACTTTGGTTTCAGCTTCTACAAGGAGAACTTCTGAACACTGCTCTAATACTCTCCTGCCCAGCAACTGTGCATGCTTCTGCGTGGTGTGTGTGAGTGTGTGTGTGTGTGTGTGTGTGTGTGTGTGTGTGTGTGTGTGTGTGTGTGTGTGTATGTGTATGTGTATGTGTATGTGTACGTGTATGTGTGTGTGTGTGTGTGTGTGTGTGTGTGTGTGTGTGTGTGTGTGTGTGTGTGTTGTGTGTGTGTGTGTGTGACTGTGTGTGTGTGTGTGTGTGCGTGCGTGTTTTCTGTCTTGTTTTGTTGCACAGTGTTATGGATAGGAAATACAGCATGCATTACTGCTTTGTGTTACTAGTTGTTACTAGTACAGTATTTACAATGTACCTGAATAGATATTGTCAACATGCCACCTAGATAATGTTGTCACTGAAGGTGGACGTTTGAAACATATATATGTTTTTGTTTTGTTTTCATGTTCCTAGAAGTCATAGGGCCAAAGTCCAGTTGCACTTTGTAGGAGCATATTTTAAAACTCAGGAACTTGAATGAAGGAATCTTAACACAGTGCAATTTGAGTGGAGGGCCTGAGGTTGCTTGGGAAGGGTCATAAAGTCAGTTTGGGCATGTATAGAGGTCCTACTGTATGCGCATACGTAACCTACCCTATCATTTAGTGTCTTCTTTTAAAGCTCTCAACCTCGGGAACACTATACCAGAGGGTGTGGTGTTTCCCCTCAAAAAAACATTTAGGCCTAGTGGTAAGAACTGAAAACCCTGCAGCACACAGGATGGCACATTGGCACAGTTGGTTCCAGTTAGATGGCACAGCAGGCAGTCTGCAGTTTATATATGCGTTAACATTTTTGTTTACTTATTTTCCAAGATTTAAAATCAAGTGACCACATGGATAGGTTGACTAGTCATCTCCATTTATTTATACAAATAAACAGCTGAGGAAGGGTTCCAAATCAACACTCGAAGACTCGGCATGCAGTTGCTGCAAATCCACTCTCCAGATATGGTCATTGTGGATGCTCAGCAACTGAGTTACTATGTAATTTGGCCGAGTAGGCATAGTTATGTATTGACTCAATCAATCTGAATCAATGAAGAAACTGATCGACTAGTAGTACCTATCACCCAAAGGCCATGAGTGCATCCTGGTCTTGACTCTTTTGATTATGACAATATAAACGCTCCAATGCCCAACAGGGAAGCTATCATGAGGAATAAACTAATCAAATTTGAGATGCCATGCATACTAAACTTATTCAGCTTTGGAGATATGGTGACATGCAAGAGCAGGATTAAAGGTATATTCATCCATGATGAAGCTAACATAACCATGATCAGCTTTCTCCTCAAGGCCTACTGTAACGGAACAGTTGTCATCAAGGTGCTCAGTGACAACCCAAATTTCATTCTGGGTCTATAAATTGGGCTATAGGGCTCAAGTCTCAGGTGCCTCCAGCTCCTCGGCTTCCACCATCTCACTGAATCTGATGCTTCATCACACACCCATACAGGAAGGGGAAGCTCCCTGCACTGAATGGTAAATTCCTGTGACTCTGTTCAGCTTTGAGTGAGGCCTCTTCTTTGTCTTTGTCAGAAAGGAGCAATATTATCCAATATCTATCGAAGCAGGTGGGGGTAAAGAAACACTTCCAAAGTCACTTCTTCTTTCTACCACCTACTGATCCTAATCTATTATATCCTATGGGGACACCAGCAGACCATCCTCGCCAAGGCAGCGGACCAACAGACTCCAACTGATCTGGTCATCATGTGGTTTGGGTAGGAGACTAGAGACAGTGTAACAACACCTACACCTACCATGTACAGTGGACCACCACCACAACCTCCAAATCTCATTGATGGTATCAGCTGCAACTGAATGTCCGAAGGATAGGCATACTACTAGCAGTGAGAAGCCTCTCCCCCGCACCATGTGTACTGGAGCCGCTCCAGCAGTGACAGCTGCCTCAACCCTCATACTTAGAAAGGGGACAAGTTTGTGGAAAAGGGGGAAGATCAGATTGAATATGAAAACTAGAAGTGTGCCTCAGGCACAGGCCAGGTTGCCTATACCAGGGCCTGCAAACTTAGCCAATTGGAATTGGATCTGAAAAATCGGACGCATACTTCTTGATCACATGTCCCCAGAGACAATGTGTACTGATTTCTGTGAGCTAAATGTGTAGGTGTAGAAGCAAAAAGTGTGTTTTGAAGAAAACTTACTATGGCAGATAATGTAATCTGGCACAAAGAGGGCCTATAAATTGCGTCATGATCCAAGGAATCCAGGGGAAAAAAGATGGAGGTGATTTGAAAAAATTGGGATGGAGGTTCTTCCTTGGCTTAATGGGAATGTGCATGCAAAGTTTCCCAGCAATTGGGTGCTGCATTCATGATGTGTGGCATTTTGTGCAAAAAGGGGCCACTCTTGCAAAATTTGGAAGCCAATCTTAGCCAACCAGCATGATGGAATATGAAAAATCAGACAGATCCGTCTTGATCACATGGCTATAGAGATAATATGTCAAATCGGCCTCCTGGTGGCGCTATAACAGGCCGATGTGAAACATTTGGGGCAGAGGTTCTACATAGGTTCTACATAGTCCCGGCCACGCCTTCAGCCTGGCGGAGACAAAGATGAGACTATAGCTGATGAGTGGCATTAACATTTATAGTGACAATGAGTTTAGGATACCAACATGTACAGTTCTATTAACATTGATTACTACAGTTACTTCACTATGAGGTTGTAGTATCTGCTGTATCTAATAACACTGACTTTCCAAGAACATCTGCCAATCTCCACTGTTGGCCTGGGGAGTGTGTGGACAACCATGTGCCTCATCTGATTCACATGGAGTTGCCAGCCGCTTCTTTTCACCTAACAGCGAGTGCATGTGGAGGTTGATATTATCTTCCCCAGTTCCCCTCCTTGCTGAACAGGTGCACAGACCAACAAGTAGCAGTCACTGGTACAACGACAAGGATAGAATCCCCTGCTGGCTTTGCACCTGCAGACGCTGCCAAAATTGTCTTCGTTGGAGCACCTGGCCAAGCCATAGGGAAGTTCTTTACTTCTGTGCCACTGCCACCCAGACACCCCATATATAAAAGAACACTTCCAGCCAAGAAAGTATATAGGTGTTGGTATAGTCAGTTGAAGTATGGCATAGCCCCTGGCAGACCACCAAAAAAATACTGTTATACGATACGATACGATACGATAATACTTTATTGTCAGTTCACACTGAAATTTGTCTTGCGACCCAGCAGCCATGTATGCAACAATAAACAACAGTACACACATTTGACATGACACAAGAAAACAAAACAGAACAGAATACATACATAAAGACATACAAAGACAAGAGCAATGTCCACCTCTCAGCCTACCCCAAGCCTACAACTCCTGATTGAGCCTCAATGTCGTCTGATGGACAAAGGACCTCTTCAGTTTGACCTTATTGTATGTAGGAACACTGTATCTCCTTCCTGAAGGCAGCAACCTATATTCTCCATACAAAGCATGGCTAGTGTTTGAAGTGATATTCCTTGCCAACCTTATCATACTGTCATTATACGTAGATGTATAGAGCCTCTGAAGTGGTTGTCCAACAATCTTTGAACAAATGTTCAGTTGCTGCAGCAGTTGTGACTTTAAGGCTACAGACAGACATCCATACCAGGTGGTACTACAGTACTGCAGAACACTCATAATAACAGAAGTGAAAAACAAAAGAAGAATCTGTCTACTAGCACCAAAAGATCTCAGGCGGCGAAGGAAATAGACTCTCATTATAATCACATGACCTCCTGGCCCAGCTGTGTAGAGATGTCAAAAGGGTGATACTACGTAATAGGGTATGATATACTGTAGTATATGACCATATAGGGTCATTATGGGGTTACCACATACAGAGTCTAGAGAGGGCTTATCTAGATCTAGTCTAGTTTAGATGGTCTGGGGAGGGGTTGTCTGGTTATCACAATTAATTGTGATAAAGGCCCTTGATTGAACCCTAGTGTCCTTTTTCTGAGGGAACATTCAGCCAAAATAGCAGATCTACAAGCTAACAATAGTTGCACCGACTACGTGTTGCAAGCTTGTAGATCGGCTATTTCCTGTGAAGATATCATATAGTGAAAATAGGGGGGCCTAGCATAGAGCCCTTGGGAATCTGGTCAACTAAGTATAGGGTTTGTTGTTTACGTAAGTGGTTGAAATGAGGTACAGTAAAACTTGATGAGGTGTTGTCCCCATGTTGACCCTTCATGGCAGTCAGCCATAAATGTCACTTGACCCTTCCATTGTGGGAGTTGCCCAAAGTTATCCTGAGGGCAACCAAGCTACATATTCAAGTATGAATTAGGAACATGAAACAGCAACAAATAAACTTCAAATGTTCCACAATTTCTACATTAGTGGCATGTTGACGTTGTAGAAAATCTATTAAATAAATAAAAACGTTTTAATGTTACTTTATCTTGTCTAATTAACAGTCATAGTTTGTTCTGCAAAATACTTCTTAGTTGATATTTTCAAAGTTGATGTCCAGATTCTTGTCTCACTGTGGAGAAAAAGCCTTTCCAATTTGTGAAAACAATAAAATAAAATGTTATATGTAATGTTTTGCAGCTACAATTAAAACAGATAAGACTGTGCTGTGTTGTTATTATTATTATTATTTTGAATCCACATCACAAGTGTGTTGGAGGTGCAAACAAAGGTGCTTCTCGCATGGATTTGGCAAATTCTTTGAACTCCATGGGCATAAAATGGACACAGACTGAGACAGACAGTTCACAATCAGATACAGAGATCTCCAAATATGGGCATATAAGGGATACAGACAGATGGGTACAATGGTATCCTGACAACGGGTAAAGCATAACAGGAGGGGTATGTTCCCTACGGGCATTGACCTGTGTGTTGTTTGCACCTCCAAGACGATTTGGCCGTGTCCCCAAATACATGTCATGTCATGTCATGTCTGTTGATTATCAATGCTGTTTTGCTGAGTGTCATCATCAGTGTCATCATCATAAAGACATGGAATTCTACTGACCAGCCAAGTTGTGAGCTTGTAGATCAGCTATTTTAGAATTAAAGTAAAATATGAAAGGTGGTTAAGAGAACGTTGCTCTCCAAGGTAAGCAGACCACAACTTCCATAATGCCTAGCCTACTGCTGATAACTCCAGTGGTGTAAAAAGTACTCAAATGTTTTACTTAAGTAAAAGTATCAATACTGCATTGTAGAAATACTCTGTTACAAGTAAAACTTTACTTGAGTAAAAGTATCAAATGTACTTAAAGTACCAAAAGTAGAAAGTACTCAATATGCAGAATGTCCCATTTTACAAGTTTTCAAATGTATAAAAATCTTTTGAAAATAGCAGATCTACAAGTTCACAATGTGTCCCATCGTGATTCGCAACACATTGTGAGCTTGTAGATTGGCTATTTTCAAATGGCCGAAATGTAATTAGGGCTGGGTTAATGTATGTTTTGTAATAATAATGAAAATCTACAAAGTAACTAGTAACTATAGTTGTCAAATAATTGTGGAGTATTAAAAGTAAAATATTTGCCGCTGAGATGTAGTGGAGTAGAAGTAAAAGTACAGAAAATTGGAAATACTCCAGTAAAGTAAAAAATACCTCAAAAGTGTACTTAAGTACAGTACTTGAGTAAATGTACTTAGTTACTTTCCACCACTGGGGTAACTCAAACTGTTCGATTAGTTGCGAGCAGCAGTGGGTTGCGACCGATGGACTCTGGGCTCTGTTGACAGCCCTGTCTGTCTACACTGAAGCGGCTAGCTTGGCTAGGCTAGGCTAGCTAGTTACGCAGTAGGCGGTCGGCAGCTCAATGTCTTTAGGAAACACTTTTAGCGTTGCCTTTGTGTCAGACGATAACATGACCGTCGTCCGTTTCGCTTCCAGTGGACGCTAGTGGTCAGCTCTGTCGTCATATTCACCGATGTTCGAGCGGACAGCTCGTCGTTTGCAACGGCTACGTTTTCCTCTCTTATCCAAGCTATAGCTAGGTTAGCCTAGCCTAGTCCTGGTAGTCTTTAGCTTGATGCTCAGTGTGAAGACAGCTCGGTGAAAAAGGAAGGTAGGCCTTGTGTCTTCGGTGGTTGTTTCATATATGTTTGCTTTCGTACACCGTTGGAAATATTAGTTTGAATTATTACTGGACATGATCTTGGCTATCACAGCCAATATGGTATTTCATTTTGTTTAGCTTGCTAGCTGGTTGGCTATAACCGGAATTGTCTAATGCAGTGGTTCTCAACCTTTTCAGGCAGCGACCCCCCCCCTAAAAATAATCATCTGAACTGTGGGGACCCCCCAAAATAATCATATTTGAATTGGGGACCCCACAAAATCATATTTGAACAGGGGACCCCCCATAATATTTGAACTGGGGACCCCCCAAAAATGATCATATTTGAACTGGGGAGCCCCCACCCTGACAAGCACTTGGAATTGTAGGGGTTGAGGCATTACATTTAGTTTGACTCGGTTCCACAGATACATATTGTGAAAATAGCAGATCTACAAGCTCACAACGCCTCCTGTTGCGAGGCATTGTGAGCTTGTAGATAGGCTATTTTCTAAATTTTTGCCTCTTTCTTATATTTTTGGACAATTTGGCCAATGTTTGACCAGTTTTATAGTATAGTTTGTTGATTACTTTTGATGCAGTAATGGTCTTTTTCTTTTCTTTCTTTTTTTTCTCTGTAGGTATAAAAAAAATCTTAAGTTAAATTGTCTTTTCACTGCCATCTGGGGACACCCCCCCCCCCCCCCCGGGGCGACCCATATGTTGAGAACCCCTGGTCTAATGTAGCCCTGGTTCATCATCAGCTAGCTTAAAGAGGGATATAACACTAGCAACCAACTTTAATTAACGCCAAATTAACACATAATACTAATGTAATCTGACCAGTTCTATTAGCTACATGACGTCAACACATGGACAACATGCTTATGTTTTTCATTTGGATGCTTGTTGTTTGCTGGCTGCAAAACAAACTGTGGGCTCTGACTTAATGTGGCTATTTTTGAATATTTATTAAACCTGGTATTCTGCTACACTGCTTTATTCAAGATGTTACTTGAATTAAGGTTGTGTTTTGGAGGTGATGCCAACCGTTAAGATGTCATTACTGACATCTAATGTTGGCCCAGTTGTCAGTAATGACAACTGGCTTAAAATTAATAAAATGAAACGGTAGGCTAATTCCAGGCTGAAACCAAATAAAAATACTTTGAAGCAAATCATTATAGCTTAAACGGTGGCATGATCCAAGTCTTATATATCATCAAAATAGTTTTGTCTGAAAACTACAACTGCTACTGCTAGTACTGTACTTCTACTAATATTACCAGCAATAGTGGTATAGATCCAGGAAGGGAAACTATTAAGGCTTTCAGTTTCAGCCCAGAAATGTTATCAAATTAATCTGTCTCTCTCCCCAGAGACTCTTATTATATGAATGTAGGTTATTCCAGACAGATAATGATTGGTCTGCGCTGCTGCACATCTGGATGGACAGGGCAGGCTTCCATTTTCTTCTGTGTGAGAGAGAAGAACTGCTCTATTTTTGAGACGTTTTCAAATCATTGACACATTCGACTGACACCTCTGACTGGACTTAAATGATCGGTTTTAATTTCAGAATTCAAGCCAAGAGTCCAACGGGAAGTTACTCTTGTTTTTAGTTTCTTGAGAAACTTCTGCGGACATAATTAGTTGTGTTAATGTTTAAAGATAACTTGTGGTTTTGTTTTTTCAACTAACATCTTCTGGGCAACATTATTTTAGAGAACACGGACCTGTTTTTGTCACTTACGTACTTTAACACTCAGACCTGGGAGCTGCCCAGTACAGATTCTATTATGGCTGACTACTAACTACTGAGCTGCTCCCCTGGAGCAGTTTGGAGTTATCTTAAAAAGTCAAACCTTAACCTTACCAGAGCCCCAGAGACACTAAGGACAAAAACTGAAAACTACTTAAATGGAGAAACAAATCATGCAGCAAGATCTCACAATGAAATGGTGCTCTCTTTTTGTCTATGATCTAAATGACCAGAGCACAGTGTTGATCTGTGTGTGGATGTCTCTTGACTTTCCTGCCAAGGGGTGTGTGTGTGTGTGTGTTCTGGTTCAAGGCTAAACCCTGCCTGTTTGTCAAAATCTAGCCTCAGTCGTTTACAATTTAAATTACCTTTTGGCTGCCAAGGCCTGATTTAGGCCTAGACATAAAATGAAATGTTGAAGCGATGCTTCACATACAGTTTCTCGCTGTAGCATTTGGCCTAAATTAGTCTTTAAATATAACTGAATTGTAGAGCCATGCATGTACCCTGTCAGGCAGCTGTTGGGTTTGTTGGTTTGGATTTGTGGCTCTGGGCTGAGACTGTGGTAACGGGAAAGGCCTGAGGAGATTTTAGTAATGGAAGGCATCTCCTGAACACATGTGGAGCTCAAATCAGGAAGAGTACTGCTGACACCATGAAACACCAGATAATGCAATAACACTGGATAAAGTAATAGCCTAAATGTATTGTTTTCAACTACTAACATCTGGACTGCCATTTTGTGAAATAAATATTGTTAGAACTACAGTATCAGTGTTTCCCCTACCATTGCCTTGGGGGCAATTTTAGGGAGACCCCCCCCAAAGATCAAGTCAAATTTATTTTAGTACCAAATTACAACAGAAGTTATCTAAAGGCACTTTTCACATAGAGCAAATTCTATACTAATTAAATAAAAGGTTTGTTATTTTTCCAATTTATGCGCTTTCAGAACACAGAATTTGAATCTTCCCAAGTCTGTCAAAAACAAAGATGTACATTCTATAACTATTCCTGAAATAACTCTATACAGCACACTAGTCAGAGTTATGGGAACGATAGGATTTTGTGATGTGGCATTGGACATAGATAGCATGGGTTAAAGGATGTAGTAGGATAGGCCTACTACATAGTTTGTAGAAGTGAGATGGTCAGAATTATATTTCACGAAACGGGATTAGAAAGTTAGCCAGGTAATTATAAAAAATATTACTGTACATACCCTGGCAATATTGACATAACACCCCCCACTCCCCACCCACCCCCAGCGTGCATAGCGTGGCCCTATTGCATCCAGCTCGCCCCCCCCTGGCCGCATCCAGTCCAGGCACTGACACCCCCTCCCCGAAGCAGTAAACACTATGATCAACAAGTTGTCTGATAACAGTTCATGTTATCTGCACTCAGTGGAGATGAGTTTGTCCGTGCTTGGTATTTTCACTGTGTTTTTGCTTTGCTGTATTTTCTTTTTTTTAAATGAAAATGGGCAGCAACAGTTTTGCTTGGCGTTCCACGTTAATTCCATTATCGTTTCATCATGATGATGCAATAATTTTTATAATTGGCACTAAGGCCCTGTTCAGACTGGCAGCCCAAATCTAGGCAAAATCTGATTTCCTATCCAGATTGGAGTCGGATTGCTTTTATGCAGTCTGAACAAGGCTATGGAATGTATTCAAAATCAGATTTGTCCAATCTAGATATAGGCCACAAATCGGATTTGGGCTTGACTTGGGCTGCTAGTCTGAACAGGGCTATAAGGTAACAAAAAGAGTACAGTGTAGACCTCCGGTGGTCCAGCAAGCTTTCTGGGAATGTATGTTTTCCCCTTAGCACTAGGACTACTTTATTATTATCTCTGCCAGCCGTGCCAGGAGATCATGCGTTTATCTCTGTGTGTCTGCAGCTACTCCAGGGTCCGATATTACGTTTTTTTCCTACTTGCCCTGCAAGGCAAGTAGCCTACTTCTCCAATCTACTTGCACCATCAACATTTCTACTTGCCCTGCCTTGAGCGTACTACTGCTGGCTATGCGGCACATAGATTTCACTTAAAATATATCTAAAATCCATTGCATTTTGATTAACATGATATATCTTAAAAACAAAGCACAACAAAAACTATATTATCTATATTGTTACATCAATCATATGTAATTTGTAGATGAGAATTTGATTTCAAGTTCTATTAGTCGAACTAAGTTGCATACACTAGGAGTTGCGGTGTGTGTGCGTGCGTGCTGTATCCTATTCCTCACACATAACCTAATCAAATTAAATATAGGAAATGCGTGTGAGGAAACTCAACTGAATTTAAAAACGTTGTCTTGTGTATGCCTTTGATTTAAATGCTTGATGGATTGTTAAGCGTGTTTCATCAACGTACACATGTACATGCGCACTGATGATGAACATGGAGCAGGGACATACCAGCCATTATGGTATCAGCTTCTCTGATATTGAATGAGAGCATGAGAGAATAGAGTAAAGTTGACATTTTCTTTACCATTAGAAGTGCAAAAATACATCCAATCCAATGGTCTGTCCGTCCTGGGAATTGAACCGGTGACTTGCTGTCGGGTCTTTGAGCCCATGTATCAGGTCTCCCGGAATGCCCATTTCTAGTTTAAAATGGCAAGGATAACACAATGAAGTAAAAAAACGAAACGGATAACTTATTTCCATTGTGGTCCAGCCATATACCGTATTTTCCGCACTATAAGCCGCACCGTCAGTGCGCCTTATAGTGCGGATGCGCCTTATTAATCCGATGCGCCTCATATATGTATCAATATTGGTTCCCTTGGTTTCCGCACTATAAGCCGCACCGTCAGTGCGCCTTATAGTGCGCCTTATAGTGCGGATGCGCCTTATAATGCGGTGCGCCCTATATATGAAAATAATACATTTATTGAAGGTGCGCCTTATACTCAGATGCGCCTTATAGTGCGGAAAATACGGGTACTAGGTTTTGTATCTCTAATAAACTATAGGTTTGTCTTAGATCATTAGATCATGTTGTTGGTGTTTCCCTTTAGGTGACTCTCTGCATGGCGACACTTTAGCAGCAGAAGGAGTGAGTGTTTCCCAGCCAGACGGCAGCATGTCTTCACGTCAGAGGAACTCTGTTCGGATTCTGTCCAGTCGGGAGCGTGGCTCCCAGACTTTCGGCTCCCAGAGACACCTGCAACAACTAGTTGAGGAAAAAGTGCGCTGGATGAAATGGCAGAGTCAGGTAAAACAAAACAAAGAAATCTATCCTGCGAATGTGTACTGTATAATAACCCATTTGTTCTATATGTATTCAATTGTGTTGCTAGTTACTTGTAAAAGTCATATTTTCAATTGCAAAAAGTTTTCACTCCCATATTTTTGACAGTAACCAACCATTCCACATAAATGTGTTGAGTGAGTCTCACCAGTCCTAGTCTCTCTCCACTGCCTCCCAGTGAAATGTAGAGAGTGACATTTAAGATTATTTTGTTTGTTGTTCAAAGCCTGTAACGTTCTTGCACCTCCCTAAGTCCCTATATTGTGGAACTTTAAGAGAAATCTCCCTGCTCCAGGTCACTCAGATCTGACAGTCAGTTGTATATGAAAACTCCACGGTCTAGCACAGTAAGGAAGGGCGACCGTGCCTTTGCTGTGTTGGCACCGAAGTTGTGGAACGAACTCCCTTTGAGGATCAAAGCTGCCCCCACCCAAGAGACTTTTAAAAACATGCTTAAGACCCACCTTTTCACTGTAGAGGACTCCTAGGTTCGCTTGTTGTTTTGTTGGTTGTGTGTGTGCGTTTAGCCTCTTCTCCCTGCTATTGTGACTGACTGACAGTGTGACTGAATTCTTGTTGTCCTAGTCTAGTCTCTTTGGCTTGTCCTAGGTTTTTCTCTTTCTTCAGACTGTGCCCCAGGCCTGTGTAATAACTGGATGGGGGGCGCACTACAAATGCCAAACAAATGAACCTCTGGCCACTTCTCTAAAACCATTTTGTATGCTACTGTCTGCCCTTTACATGCCCACCAGATACTGTATGCAAATTTACTGCTTGCACAGATGGGACGAATATATTGGCAATCGACAATTGGATGAGTCCCAGTTGTCGGTTGTTAGTTTTATTTTGCAAATATAATGCTCTGTCTCCTCAAGAATTCAACTTGACAAATGGCCTAAATAACATGTAAAGTGCAATACAAAGGGTGCACGAAATGCAAATAATTTTGGGCTATATTATGCACACTCTTGTTGCACTGATTTCTGCCGAGTCTTTAACAAAACAGGACAGTCATGATGACTGCACGACCATTGTACAACAGGTAGTTCCGACCAAGCAATCTGATGGGTTGAAATAGGCTCTCACACCCTCTCGTGTGATATTGCTTAATTACTTCTGGCCTATACCAGACGCATCAATACACGTCTGTGCGTGGAACTGTGCACGTACTATGCGTCTGGATGGCTCATTTTTACCACATGAGCATTGTAAATAAAGATGTCGAAAGGCAATGTTCAATTGATTCATGTTTTCTCTAGTAAATGTCCCTTTCTATTCATCAAATTACTTTTCTATGGTTTAAAGCTACAGTCTGACACTTATTTTAATGTATACATTTTTATTTCAACCAATTGGTATGGTAGAGTTTGTTAACATGTCAATGGTCAATTGGAATAAAACTGATGCTGCTGAGCAAGAGCAGAGTGTGGGATTTTTGTTCATGACTTTTTGAAAATGATTGCTTCATTTGTCACTGTCCAACACACCTGCATCTGAAGTGCATGTGCGAATATTTTCTTTGCAATGAGTATGTTGATACAAAATAAATACCAAGTACCACTGGAGGTGGTCTCCCTACTTTTCCATTGAAGAAGTTTCACCCAGGTGTCATAGGACTCCTACTGGTTGACACGGTCAATTTAGTTATTTGAAGCAGACATACTGAACACTATGGTTTTAATCACGTATACGCTTGAAATAATTGTTTTAATGGTTCAATTTATTTTTCTATGGTTTCAATATTTGTTTAAAATTTTCTATGGTTAAATATAGCTTTTTTCTATGGATGGATGATTGTTCCATGGTTAAATTATTTAACCATAAAAACCAGAGAGCCACTAGCACCTTACGCACCGTGGCATCATCCCTAGCAGCTGTTTGCTGAGGCTATCAGGGTCCCCTGGACAGGGGAGCAGGCAATTCTGGGAATGCAGCCAGCAGGGCTGAGAGAGGAAGTGAGAAGCACCTTGCCAGTGATCTATTATTGTTTTCATTATTTTACTGTGTCCCTGCTCATTGTCATCAGCAAAGTGATGGAATCCACTGTAATCAGATGATAACAGGGCTATCTCCTCCTCCATGGCCTTATCTCCGCTAAAAAAAATATGGGTTTCCGACAAATCACAGCACAGCTAACCTCCTCACAGTTTTGTCCCAGACCTGGAACAACATCCTTGACAAAGGCGTGCATTGTTGTGCGCATTGTTGCACTAGATATAAAGGGCACATTCGATCAGGCCTGGAATAATGGCATTTGTGTAAAGTCCACTTCAAAGGGCATAACTGGTCTTCATCACCAGGTCCCACCAGGTCCCAGATCAGTGCATCAGTACCTCAGGGATCCATTCATGTGCTGTTATAATTCTCCATCTTCGTAGATGATGTTGTGGAACAATGTGGGAGTAACATGTTTCTTCACATCGATGCTTCCAACATATTTGCACCCATAATAAAAATCTAATGACTGAGGTGGCACAAGCCCTGAAATGGACCCCCCCCAAGGAAAAGGGGAAACAAGGTCACCCCAGGAACGACTGGAGACAGGGTGTCCGCTGACGTCTTATGAAAAAGTGTTAAATTCATTTATCCTTTTAAAGGACATAAAAAGACACAAAAGGCAAAGATGGTCTTAAAATTGTGTTTAGGTCTTAAAAATGCCAGACACATGACCTGTAACATTTTCAGAGGACATCAGTAATGTCAATAAATGTCTGTGGTGTCACTCATGTATGCTAATAGTTGTTTTCTCTAGTTCCAGTAGCTTATGCTGCACTCATGCCATTTATTACTGTTTATACTACACTCTGTGTACTTTCGTTTGCACTGCAGATATTCACTTCTGTACTGCCATGTCTGCACTGCCTCGGCTATGGTGTGCACTTAGTAATCCCACAATTGTATAATAGAGCATTGATCGCGGCTACTTGTGTTTCATCCACTTCACTGGGTCTTGTGTTTGTTTGTTTGTTCCTAACAGAAAGTGGAGCTGCCAGATAGTCCTCGCTCAACCTTCCTCTTGGCTTTCAGCCCTGACCGGTGAGTCATAAACCCTTAACTCTTAACTTTTACCCTTTTAGCTTAACCCATAACCATACCATAATAATTTCCTTAACCCTAAGCACCTTAAATTAACTCCTATCCATAATTTAAACCCTAAACTCTTACCTTAACCCTACCCGACTTGTATCAAGTAGTTGTCTCATGGCCACAAGATGCATGACATGCCCAAGATTTCAGGATGTCATGGTCCCATCTTATGTCTTATGACAAGATCTCCCAAGCTAAGCGATTTGGTTATGTGTTGGCTACAAGATATAAGAAGTGCTCAGGAAGTCCTGGTCTCGTGGCCACCAGAAATGTAAGGTGTTGAAGATGAGGATCTTGCTCGCTCCTCTCCTCTTCTATGTAATTCAAATGTTTCATGGTTTAGTTTAATGTAGCCAGTCTTAAAGGGGGATTGTTATACTTTTTCTTTACCTGGGCCCTATTTTTAGATCATTTGGATCGAAGGGAGGGTGTAAAAGGTATTGGAATTGCCTCTTTGTGGCCGGATTGAGGGGCAAGCTGGTATTATTCAAACTATGCATTTCTTTTTGTTGTTTGCTTTGCCAATTTTCAGGCTTATATGCTTCCAGTGCTCTCCGGGGGGGTACAAACAAGAAATACATTTTACACCCACCCTTTGTTTGTGATCCAAATGATCTAAGAATATGGCCCAGGTTTAAAAAAAAAAAAACTACAGCTTTAAGAGTCAGTATGGATGACATTCAACCTTTTTAAGGGATGTACTGATGAGCTGTTTTGCTTTTGTGTCTGACCAAGTCCCAAAGGCAAGATGTTTTGCTTTTATGTGCATTCCTCAATGCTAAGTCCAGTATATGTCTACGGTTATGTGCTGGATGAAATCAAAGAAGCTTAAAAGGCTATTTCTCTCCCAATAGGACCCTTATGGCTTCCACACATGTCAATCATAACATTTACATAACTGAGGTGAAGACAGGGAAGTGCCTGCATTCCTTAGTGGGCCACCGTAGGACCCCGTGGTGTGTGACTTTTCACCCCACTATCCCAGGCCTTGTCGCTTCAGGGTGCCTTGATGGAGAAGTCAGAATCTGGGATCTGCATGTAAGTACTTTAACTAAAATAATACTTATGTACAACTGTTGTTAAAATACACTCGATGTGGTAGTCCGAGGTTATCTCTGAAATATATAGACTAAATGTGTATTATCTTGCTTTTAAAAAGAAAAAAAACTCAATCTGTCTGCCCTCTTCCATTTTTCTCCTCACTTTCTCCAATATGCAGGGAGTGAGGCAGTTTATTTTTTTTTACTTTTCCCACATTAAGCTGTTTAAATGCATTTTTTGCCATGGTCTATGCGATCTGTAATCATGGTCATGGTCCCATAGCCCGGATGTAGAAATATGGGTCAGAAGCGTAGCCAGCACTGAGCAACGCAACAGCAGCTGCCCACCCAGTTGAGCCCTTGCCCCGCTGCTGAAAGACGGACCAAAAATAATAATAACCTGATGACGTCAGGCAGATGTCTCTGCTTAAAGATAGCTGGACGGGCACTTGGACAGCAAGTCACCGTCCCCCAACAACACCTCCAAACATGTCCACTGTTGGAGCATCACAAACTGCATGCAAATTTATGTTTAGAGCCGCAGTGATTAATCGCTCATTGCTTAACAAAAGATGACTGGGGTGAGCAAGTGGGCGATTCACGCCCTCAACAACACTTCAGTAGGCTACACAAACAAAATGAGTCACCAAAAAAGTTCTGTCTTCTAGCATTTGAGAGAGATTTAACTTCGGCCTGTCTGCGCCAGGCAGAAGGCGTGGCAGAGACTGTGTTTTGTGTGTGTGTCCGTCCGTCCGTCCGTCTGTGAACAGCTAATCTCCGGCACCGTTGGCAACAAAACTGTGCACGCACACTCCCTGGATGTCGGAGCAGAACCTCTGCCCCATATTTTTTTCAGATCTGCCTGTTATAGCGGCACCAGGAGGCAGATCTCCTTTTTGCAAACCCTTTTTTTTAAATATTTTTAGTCCAAACATCACGCAAATCGGTACACAGTATCTCTAGTCATGAAACCAAACGGGTATTTCAGATTTTTCATATTCCATCCTGATTGGCTAAGATTGGCTTCCAAAGTTTGCAGGAGTGGTCCCTTTTGAACAAAATGCCTCAAATCATGAACGCAGCGTGCGATTGCCGTGACACTTTGCATGCACATTGGCCCTCATTTATCAATGGAACAGCTTACATTTTAGCTAAGGAATCAGCTTACGTCCACGTGTGATTTATCAAGCAGGTGTACACTGTCAATTGCAGTGTAAGATTTGTCCGCTGTTGATAAATGTGGCGGAGCCTCGCCCCACTAGTTTTTTTTACATGAGGTAGCGGAATACGGCCAAGAAGAGGAACTTCTCCGACATGTGAAATTACCCCACCAATCATATCCGTGGATTCACACACAGCTACATAGCACACACACCTATCATATGGGCGGAATGGCACCCGTCCTTGGTTCTGGTGACTGATATTGTCTAATGTGTGCCATGTTTTTGTATTATTGTTGTGTAGTATCATTTTATATATATATCATGTGGTTGTTTTTGACTTAATTCTTTTGATCGTCAATCCAATCTATACTCTGACTTCACTGGAGATTGGATTCACGAAGAGTGAGAGCTGGTTTATGTTTCGGGTAAATGGGTTGGATTGCTCGTTAGGCTGGTAATAACTTTTGCGCCTTTTTACCTGTGTGTCCAGGGAGGCAGTGAAAGTTGGTTCACCGAGAGTAATGTTGCCATCGCCTCGTTGGCCTTCCACCCAACTGCTCAGCTACTCCTTATTGCTACCAACAACGAACTGCACTTCTGGGACTGGAGTCGTCCAGAGCCCTTTGCGGTTGTTAAGACTGGCAGCGATACTGAGAGAGTCAGGTAGGATGAATGGATAGACACACAAGCATACATGCTTTAGTCAATGAGTTTATATACATTTGATGTCATGAATGTTGACAATTGTTATTCCTCAGGTTGGTGAGGTTTGATCCTCTTGGCCACAACCTGCTGACGGCGATAGTGAATCCCTCCAATCAGCAGGTGAGAACTGCTCTGTTTTCTTTTATTCTGAACGTAGATACCCTCTGTTAAAGGACCACTTGGCAGATTTTTTGCCTGAAGCATATCATTCTATTATTATAATGTGTGAAAATCTAACCAGCAAAGGCTCTGGAAGAACTCTTGCCAGCCTACGCTATTTATGTAAATTCATGTTAAACATTGTCCAAGTGGCCCTTAACTCATTCTTTGCCAGAGTAAATAAATAAATAAATCAGCCACTGCCAGAGTTTTTGAGCATTTTTACTAACCTTTCAAGAGCCACAGAATATTTCGCTCCAGGACGATCGACACACTGAGTGTCGCAAAAGACGGAGGAGTGTCTCTGCTTCCGTCGGAGAAAAAAAACTTAAGTTATTGGCTGTTGAATATAGCTTGTTCTTGCCAAAAAATAAAAAAACAAGGAAAGCAAGATGCAGCCGTTTCCCCGAATATGCTAACCAGGAAGTGAATGGTGGAGGAGGAGATCTTGCGATCATGTGATCTCCTGGATCTGTGTTTGACTGAGAATGAAATGGTCACTCGTATTTTAGCGAAGAGCGCCATCTAGTGTAAAAACTAAAAAAACACAACAGGCGTCACAAGACGTTGTTGGCGGTCTGGGCTTTGGATTTACAGACGTCAAAAGACGTCGTTGGCAGTCAATGAGTTAATTGCAGCTGGAGAGTGGAAAGTCTTTATAGTTGGACTGTTTGTTTGTTTGTTTCAGAATGAGGACGACTCTGAGGTTCCCATGGACAGTGTAGAAATGCCTCATTTCCGACAGCGCTCCTTCTTGCCGTCACAGCCAGTCCGACGAACCCCTATCCTCCACAACTTCCTCCACATCCTGTCATCCTCCCGCTCTTCTGGGGGGCAGGGGGCAGGTGATCCAGCTCGGCAAATCGGAGAGTCTGGGGGCGGGGTAGAACCTCCCAGCGTGCCTCTGGTGCAGTACCCCAACTGCACCCAGCACCTAGGACACCTGTGTCCATGTATCCGCTGTTCAGCCAATCGTGGCCCCTCTGTTGAGGGTTCTGCTGTCCCTGCCCCTGAACCCCCCCAGCCTCCCCCGTCCTCTTCCACCTTCTCCTCTGCACGTACGGAGCCCAGGCAGCCCTCTGACCGACCCTCTGCCTTCACGTCTGTCTACTACAGCGCTGGTTCATCTCTTCATCGCCCTGGTCCAGCCAGCCACCTGCCCCCCCAGCCTCCAGCCGGCCACCTGCCCCCCCAGCCTCCAGCCGGCCACCTGCCCCCCCAGCCTCCAGCCGGCCACGTGCCCCCCCAGCCACCAACCGGCCAAGACCCGCAGACCACCCCCAGACCACCGGGTCAATACTGGACACGCACCCTGCTCAATGTGAGGGACGGAGGGGTGGCAGGAGGAGGAGGTGGTGGAGGAGCAGGTATAGGAGGAGGCATGCTCCCTCCAAGGACCTCCTCTTCCTCCTCGGTCAGCCTCCTGTCGGTTCTCCGTCAGCAAGATGCCTCCTCCCCAGTTTACACCTCTGCCTCTGAGGGTAGGGGCTTCCCACCCCAAGGGGCCGATCCTGGCTCTTCGCTCCACAGAGGAGGGGGGAGCGGAGGGACTGGCACGAGCAATGGGCACCACCCCTTCTGGGACGGCAACCGCGGTAACCCTGTTTCCTTTCGCAATGTGCTGCAGTGTAACCTGAGCCGCTACTTCCTAGAGTTCGACCGCATGCAGGACCTGGAACCGCTTGGGAGTGCCCAGGAGCCGAACCAAGAGCTGCTGAATAATAATTTAGACCCAGACAGACCCGGGCCTTCCTCTTCTTCCTCTGCCTCTTCCTCCCCAACCATTATTCACTACCAACCACCCCTTCCCCCTCCTCCCTCCCACCCACTGGACAGCACACCCCCTCCACCCCCAGCCTCCCGTGGACACCTCAACAGGTGTCGGGCCTGTCACAACCTTCTTACCTTCAACCATGACTCCCAGCGCTGGGAACGGACCAGCCAAACCTCCTCCACTTCCGCCTCCAACGTGGAGCCCTCCGCTCCCCGAGCCTCCGCCCCCGCCCCCGCCCCCGCCCTCGCCCCGGCCCCCGCCCCTGCCCCCGCCTCACCAAACCTCTGGGAGAGGGGGGACAGTGGCAGGAGGCCAACAACGGAGTCCCAGGAGAGGAGGCCGCTCCGGGAGCTCCGGGAACACAACGGGCAGCAACCTTCCCCTGGAGGAGGAGAAGGAGGAGGAGCAGTGCCCTTCAGTCTGACGCCGCCTTCCTCTGGAGGAGGAGGAGGAGGGGTGCCCTATGGGCTTGCTCCGCCCCCCTCCTCAGGACAGCCAGTGGAGCAGGCTGTGGGTTTGATGTACAACCAGGAGACGGCTCAGTGGGAGAGAGTTTACCGCCAGGCCTCCGGCCGCTCTGTGGAGCCTTCAGAGGCCTTAAGCCAAGAGATGCCTGTAGATCCCCCTGATGAAGACTCACTTAGGAGGTAAGATTATTATCACACAACGTCAAAAGCGTTGTGTGAAGAAGTATAATTTAGTTGTTAGAGCACGATTATGGATTGATTAAAAGCCACATTGCTTTAGATGATGGCTCATGAATGTGTTTTAAATAGTTAATTAGCATGAGTCAGTGCATTAGTAGCCATGGCTTTCTGTGCTTTGTTTCCTATAGGAGACTGTTGGAGTCATCTCTATTGTCTCTGTCCAGATATGACATGGCTGGATCCAGAGACCACCCGATCTACCCTGACCCAGCCAGGTACTTAACCCCAAACCCATCCACAGTGACCCAGTCTTATACTTAACCCATCTACCCTGACCCTGGCTGATACTAAACCCAAGCCCATCTACCCTGACTCTGCCTGGTACTTCAGCAAACTGCCGTGACCCTGACTGGTACCTAATACCAGTTTATTTTATTTTATTTTTAAAGGTTTTTCTGCCTTTTATTTTGGATAGTACAGTGAAGATAGGACAGGAAACAGGGAGAGAGAGAGACAGAGAGTAACACGCAGAAAAGGCTGTCAGGCTTTGGAATTTAACCCACAACTCGTTGTCAGGCTGCATTAGAGCCTATAGATATTTGTTAATCAAGTCTGATACATAAATGGAAGACTTTCTGTCTCAGTAAAATTGTTTTGCATTGCGTGGCGGCTCATTCCACACCTCCCTGGAAGGTTCTTCTACCAGTTAGACAATGGCTTTTTATTTCCACATCATTTTGATAACATGACAAAGAAACATTACAATGGCAGGTGCAGTGGTGGTTTGACAGTAAAATTGTATGAACAGCCCATTTCGGCACTGTCAAAACTTGTAATCTCTTCTCTCTTCATCTTCTAAGTACCCCACTGTATTACCGTAGCAACGTATAGCGTGACCGACCTCATACAATCGATAATATATCTACTCACTGACGCATTTGACAGCAAATAAACATCTAAAATGTGTTTATAGTTTATTTTCAATAATTTCCATCCGGCAGTTCTCCAAACATTCACTTGCAAAAGAAAAAGTCATCAGTTCAAGCCCCTTCTTTCCCATTCCAGTGCGCTTGGGATGGCTGCCATTGTTTCAGAAAGTTTCTCAGGACAAAAGATCCAAATCTGGGAAGTGATTGGAGCATTACAGTTAAGTTGCACAGTAGAGGTAGCTGATTATCTGACATTTCCACATAGGAAGAGGTTGATCTTTCTCAATAGAAAAGTGAAATGTCAACATTGACACAGAGTGACACAGACAGAGATTTAGTCAATTATAGTACAACTAGACCATACCGTCATTTCCACCCACTGTCCATCCGGACTATGGGACTGCAACCACGACTGCAGATCCCATAGTCAGCAAAGACCGTTCACAAAAACGTGAATAAACAGCTTAAATTTGGGAAAAGTTCAAAATTGGCGTTATCACCGTCTTCATATGCAAGTTCAGATCAATTGGTCAACCCACTGAGGAGAGAACGCGGTTCTAGACAGAGGTTTCTTCATTTTATAATAGGATGCTGGATATTAGTGCTCCTTTCCTTCTCCTTTGCCTGTGAAACCTCATCAGTTTAAAACTCAACATATCTTTTTACATATCTGCACCTGAAGGTCTATAATTGTACATGTCTGCACCCAAAAATGCCTCTCAGTGGCATGTAAAGTTCGGGTGCAAGACAATTATGTCATGACACAGACGAATATACAGCTCAACCCCAACCTTCTAACACCTTCTATTTTTGTTGATCAGGCTGTCCCCGGCAGCCTACTATGCCCAGAGGATGATCCAGTACCTTTCCAGGCGGGACAGTATTCGTCAGCGCTCCCTACGGTACCAACAGAACCGCCTGCGGACCCTGTCTTCCTCATCTGACAACCCAGCTAGCACCCCATCCAGCTCCATGGACAACAGTGACATGGACTTTGAGGAGCTGGAGTAAGTATCATTCTCACAGTTGGTTCCAAGAAATCTAATTAAATTGCTTCAATTGATGTTTCTTGGACATTAGGTTAATGATCTTATTCAGAGTAATTGTAAAATACTCTAAAGGAATACTCTGCCATTTTTCAAGCTTATCTGCTCGGCCGCCCCACAACTGTGGAATGCCCTCCCTGCCCACCTGATTGCACCACAGTCAGTTGATTCTTTTAACACATTAACCGCCAAGAACGTAGTCCTACGGTCCGTTAAATCCAACTGTTAAGCGCCGAGACCGTAGCCCTACGGTCCACGGTCTTTTCGCGCTAGAAATTTCCGGGTTCACTTTCGGAATTTTTTTGATCCACTTCCGTTTCCGGTTTGATGACCGGAAACGGAATTATTTGGGATCCGGTTTTGACGATCACGTCCGCTCCCATTCTACAGACGAAACTGAAACTCAATTCTCTTCCTGTAGTTTTTTCTCCTCGCATTTCACTGTTTAACGTAATCCGCTCTAACTACAACATGGATGCCCCGTTTGACACGTGATTTTCACTGGGAGATACGTTGAGATGTCGCGGATGTAAACAGACCATACGTACTCAATCTTAAGGATTTTAACAATATCTATGGCGACATGAAAAAAACAACAAAAACACCTTGGCACTGGTGAGTACATTATGAGATTAACCTCTGGCGGTCGATGTGTTAAGGGAGGACCAAAGACGTACCTTTTTAACAAAGCGTTTTTTTTTGCTACACTGGTCCTACCTCTAGGCTTTATGCCCATGTGGTTATTTTATTTAATTTACTTAATTTTTATTTGCAGATTTTCATTCACAGTCACAGTGCAGGGATTCATATGTAAAATTATCAAGCATCATATTCCAGTCCATTCATGAATGTCCTTTATTGTTAGTGGTGTCGTCTTGTTGGGTTCTATATTCAGTCCATTTCTCCCATTTTTTGAGGGATAGTCTCTTGCAATCTCAAGTTATGAGTGAGTTTCTCCATTACAAATATCTCCTCCACAATGCTCAGCCACTGCTCACAAATTGGAGGATCTGCTTTGTACCATTGCAGATCATAGTTTTAATTGTAGTACTATTGTGTTTTTATTGTAGCTCTATTGTGTTTGTATAGTAGATTGACCTGTGTTTGTGTTTCAGTGATAATGGAGTGAGACACAGGACGCCACGCAACGCTAGAATGTCTGCCCCTTCACTGGGACGCTTTGTTCCACGGTCAGTCAACATTTAACCTTACCACATTCAATAATAACAATAGTTCTACAACTAATAATAGGGGATTACAGCTATTACATCAGGAATTTAATTAAAACCCAGGGTCAGATTGGGTAAAGTAGGAACATTTCTAAAATATTTGATTGTGTTGGTTGATTACTGACAGGCGTTTCCTGCTGCCCGAGTACCTGCCGTATGCTGGAATCTTCCATGAGAGAGGACAGCCTGGCCTCGCTACACACTCCTCTGTCAACAGAGTGTTAGCTGGTATATGCACACACACACACCTCTGTTAACAGAGTTTTAGCTGGTATACACACACACACACACAGTCAAACACACACAAATACCTCTCTCAACAGGGTGCTTGCTGGTATATGCGCACGCGTGCTCACCCACTCACCTCTGTCAACAGAGTGTTAGCTGGTATATACAAACTAGAAAGAATATGAGTACAGACTCCTGACATCAAAAGTACATCATATAAGGAATAATGGCCAGCACTCGCGTTCTGCCCATTCAGGTACTTGTTATTTTATTAAATAAATAGGCGACATGATAATGACGATTACTCTAAGGAAGGCTTTGTAGCCGAATCGTGTCCGGTTTATCATGTTGCCTATTTCTATGATTAAATTAGAAGTACTCGAATGGACCGAACATGGGTGCTGGCTATAATTCCTTTTATGAGCTGGTATATGCTCACACACCTCTGTCAACAGGGTGCTAGCTGGTATATGCACACGCCCTTTCTTTCCACTCATACAAAAAAGGAAATGATAATAATGGAAGAAGTTCAAACAAACACACACACACACACACACCTCTCTGTCAACAGGGTCTTAGGCCTGAAACACTGGAATGCATGTGCTCTGCAGATACACCAGAATTCACAAGCTGTTTTGACCTCCTCTCAAAATATTTCCACATGTTCATGAACACGAATGCTACCATTTTATTTATTTTTTAATTCTGGAGAACTCTTTGAATTTCATGGAGGGGGAAATACTTTCACACCACTTAAAGTCATAAAATAACACAAGGGTTAAACACGATATGATCCAATCTTTACTGTGCATGTAAACACAATGCATGTCTCTCTCCAGTCTGGACTAATCACAGTGGTTGCTTTAATTTCAGGTGCATCCATCGGAGATGGCCAGTCAGCAGTAGCCAGTAACATCGCTAACACAACATACAGACTACAGTGGTGGGACTTTACCAAGTTTGACCTGCCCGAGATCAGCAACGGTAACACAATACAACAACACTATTATACACACAAGTAACAGCAACAGTAATACAGTACAGTAATACACAACAGACAACCTAAATATATGGCCAATATCTTATTATTTATCATCCATGTCAACCGATACTGATTATTATACAAATTCTAGCCTACATTTGTTTTAATGATTTTACCATCAGTGAGCGCCTCACAAAGTTACAGGGTGTGCACCCTCCCTTTTTGCACTTGTTTTATGACCAACATCCAGATATTGTAACTCAGTTTTGCGGGGGCGCCCGCTGGCCTAGCGGTTCAGGCGCATACCACATATGCTGGTAATCCAGCTTGACAGCGTGTCGCGGGGTTGACTCCTGATCCCGATGACCTTTGCTGTGTGTCACCCCCCATCTCTCTCCCCATTTCCTGTCAGCCTACTTTCAATAAAGAAAGAAAAAGCCCAACTTTTTTCGCCAGGAGGCAACAGCTGTTAAATCCAAATGTCGAAATCAGGTCACACTGTTATCATGAAAGAAACGAACGAAACACATATTCATGAATCACTTTAATGTATGATTTATCTTCTTTTCCAAACACATTTTTACAGTGTTATACTGCATTAGCTAAGCTATGTGTTAGGACTTTTTTTATTTTTGTTTCATTCATAACAAATGCAGAATCACAAGCTGACCAACACATGTTTTGTTCATTTACAAAAAGCCATTATGTTTGATGTGGGAAAAGTATACAAGCTTTTTGTTTTGCTTCTATAATGAAATGAACATGGCGTTGCTGTTCCCTCAAGCCTCAACCCATGCTGGTCACATAAAGTCTGCTCTTGTGTGATGATCGAATTCTGAATATTTTAACAGATATTGATTGAAATCTGAATTCACGAGAGAATTGACAGGCCTGTCGCCTATACACAATCGGTTTCTAACATAGGCCGTAAAAATACAAGCAGGCCAATACTGTGCTTTTTATTGTTCTGCTTATATTTTCTGATATATCAGTACCTCCCTCTCACTCACACACACACACGTGTGCACACAAACTCATCTTCTCTGGTTTGTGGGGATGTGGTTAATCTATTTTTATGTGTGTGTTTGTGTCTCTGTGGGTGTGTGCATGTGTGTCCAGCCTCTGTAAACGTCTTGGTACCAAACTGTAAGATCTACAATGATGCCAGTTGTGACATCTCAGCAGACGGCCAGCTCCTGGCTGTATTTATTCCCAGCAGTCAGAGAGGGTTTCCTGATGAGGGGATTCTGGCTGTTTATTCCCTCGCTCCGCACAATCTTGGAGAGATGCTGTACACCAAGAGATTTGGTAATTGTCTATCGATACATACTGTACATATTTATTTATTCATTTATTTATGTCGATACATATTATACAGTATATGCTGAATTGATCGGTCTGAGTTTGGATGTGCAAATTCAAGTTGGGAGGAAGTTTAATAAGAGCACTTTTAATAATTTCATCAAGTTTAGATAGTGTAAGGATAGAGGATGCAACACTGCAGATGATGTACAGTGCATTTATTGACTCACCAACATGTCAATATATGCAATGTGGGTCCTTAATCTGCAGTGTGGCGTTCCCTATATTTGACATATTTACAATACTAGCCTCAATGTAACATCTACTAGTTAGCTCATGGTTTTCTCTCATTCTGCGACTATTACTACTTCTAATAGCCTAAAGCTGGTACCATACTTCAAACAAAGTCCAACTTTTTTTTGGCTTGCCTAAACGAATAAAGAATTCTGAAAATGAAATTGTTTTATACTCGCTAACTGCAGCTCCATTCTGAGTTATGAAAATTAGACCCCACCCACTGTACACAGTGTTGGAACAATGAATTTACCACATCATGTCTGTTGCCATAGTGGACAATGTGTGTGTTATCTCTCTCCATTGATTGCCATCTGGTTGTTTTGTAGTCCCTCGGAGAGGGATTATAGAGTTTTGTACTGACTACCCTGCTCAAAGAAACTTTCTTCAAAAATGTCTATGGTACAGTACGTTGCCTGCAGATATTGTAAATAAAACGATACAAATTATGAGTGCATCTTGAGGGTGTTGACTAATCATACACGAAACAAACTTCACACCTGTGATTAATGCTTTGGAAACCTTTATCAGACTGTGTTTTATCAGGGCTATAATGTCATCTCAGTCAGTTTATCTTCTCTGTTTTATCAGGACCTAATGCCATCTCGGTCAGCCTGTCTCCCATGGGTTGCTATGTTATGGTTGGCCTGGCTTCTCGTAGGATCCTACTGCATCCCTCCACTGACCACATGGTGGCGCAAGTGTTCCGCTTGCAGCAGCCACATGGTGGAGAGACATCTATAAGGGTAATACTACTGCTATTGGTACTATAAGTACAGATATAAATGTGATACTACAGCAGCTGCATGGTTGAGAGACATCAGTGGAGATACTGTTACAACATACAAGTACTAGTGCTACTGCTAATTAAGAATGATGAATAGATCTGAATGTATGTCCCCTCTATCCTAGAAAGATAGATTCCTGCTTTCCAGGAATACCTCTAATTGCCTCAGTGTTTCCAGTGAGTGGGCTAGTTGTGTATCAGTGTTTCCGGTGTGTGAAGGTTGTCTGTTTTTCTTGTCATCTAGATGGTGTTTAATGTCGTCTACCCAATGGCTCCTGATCAGCGACGTCACGTAAGCATCAACTCTGCCCGTTGGCTACCGGACCCTGGGATGGGCCTGGCCTATGGGACCAACAAAGGAGACCTGGTCATCTGCCGACCTGTGTAAGTTTTACTGGTGTCTACTGATGACCTCTCTGGGTTACCCACAGTGCAGCTGGGGTCATCATAATGGCTAAATTAGCCCAAGCTGTCCCTCAACATTTCTTTAACCACAATGACCGTAACGTCCCTTTTCCGGGCATGCCACAAAAGCCAAACATTCAGCAAAAAATTGCAGATCTAACGAGATCACAATGCAACGCATAGTGTGCTTGTAGCTCGGCTATTTCTGGAAAAGAGATATGGTGTAAAAAAAAAAGTGGGCTAAGTACAGACCCCTCAGGTACTCTGGTTAACGAAGTAAATGAGGTTTAACTGGTGAACAGAGGTTGTAAATCAAAGTTTGAAAGTACATCTGCATACAAATGTCACTTGTGTACCACGCAGTGTCCTTCTGTACAATCAGAAGAAAGTTGTTTACATTGTATCAAAGCTGGTTATGAATATCCTCTAGTTTGTCCTGGTGCATTTGTACATTTTTTCCCCTATCAGTCATTCATGAACGCCCTCCCACTAACCGCCAACCCCGAACACCCCCATTTGTTAACCAGTTAGGGTTTATCATGGACTAGACTGTCTCTATAGAGATGAATGGATTCTATCAAGGCCTGTCTGTTGCCTATGGCAGGAGGGGCATATTCCTCGAGAATGAGGAGGTGCTGATGTGATTATCTTTAATGGTCACTGCTATCAGGAAGACGGTCAATTAGAAACGGGTCAATTAGTGTTGCATAATGAGGAGGTCATGATATTAAGACTTCCTGTAGTGAAGTGAGTTAATGAAGAATGTTCTGTCCAGGTTCTATCGTAGCGACGGAGACAGCCCAGCAGAACCCAGCAGCGAGCCTCTGTTCTCTGTCAACAACAGCGGAACCAACCGGACCCGTGGCTCTGAAAGACCCGGGTGAGAACTATGGTCATTGGTCATCTTGTCTTTGTTGTCTCGTAAAACTTAAACTGGTGTCTGTTGAAAAGACATTGAGATGGACTCAATTGACTGATGCCCTGCTGTTTCTCAGGCCGAGCCGCTCTGGCTGGAGGTTGGACAGAGATATGGGTTTGATGAATGCCATTGGTCTTCAGCCCCGACACCCTGCCCCTTCAGTGACATCACAAGGAACTCAGACGCCAATCGTCCAGCTGCACAATGCCGAGACACAAACGGAGAGCAGCAGCTCCCAGCATGCTACAGGTACCCTGAGACTCTGACCTCTGACTGACCCTTAGTGTTTAACCTCAAACCCATTCAGCAACAACTCCCAACATGCAATACTTTAATGAATGTAAATTAACTTTGGTGAAAGCTGTACAGGAACAGATTTATATTAACTTGAACTGCCATCATGGTATTTCTGGATTATGTGTGTTATGAACGTGTGTGTTCTCCAGAAGACAGCGGATGTCTCAGATTCTCATGTCTTTTCCAGCAGAGGTCATTGCTGATGGTCCATCCACCAGTGTTTTAACTGAGGGCCCCCCGGAAGCGAGCAGCAGAGCAGATGATGGAGCCACAGGAGAGGCTGCAACATCTACAGCTCCTACTGGTATCCTCTTAATTTGAACCTTAAAGTCGAGCTGTGTAACATTTTCAATTAAACAAAAGTTGATTTTATATCATTTATCACTGGCATATTTTTCACAATAACCATTCCACATAAATGTGTTGTTTGATCATTTCTCAAACACAATTTTAGTCACGAGTGTCTGTCCCCCGACACTCGTACCAGAATGATACAGGCATTTGGAGGAATTCCTTTGGAATGGGAACTTTTTACAAGTGAATACGTACCATTTTTGACAACATTGTACTTGCACTTCCAACAGTATGAAAAGATTTACATGACATGAATGAAACTACAGTAAATGCCCATCGCACCACCCGCTTTTTGAGCCACGCCAAAACAGCTACTGACATCTTTTCTATGCTAATGTGTACATAGCCTTTATATTGTATTTCTCAGTACTGTTTCCTTTTTTCCATCAGTAATGTAGAGCACCTTGAGCAAGAACCTATGTATGAAAGGTGCTATTATTATTATTTATTATTATTGATGGCATTGGTGGTGTTTAAGATTCAGGTGTGTATAAAGTTAGCCCTGCTGGTGATGGTCTTATTTGTTTCCTTGCTCCAGAGGCTCCAGAGTTCTCGGGGGAGGATGCTCTGGCCCGTATCCGTCGGCTGATAGCTGAAGGTGGGATGACGGCTGTGGTTCAGCGGGAGCAGAGCACCACCATGGCTTCTATGGGCGGCTTTGGGAACAACATCATTGTTAGCCATCGTATTCACCGTGGCTCCCAAACGGGGATAGGAGCCAACCGGCCTCCCATTGAGCCTTCCTCGCCTCCCTCCTCTTCCTCCGATCCCTTCGCCTCACCCCAACCCTCCTCCTCATCTCAAGACCAGCCAGACCCCATGTGGGGGGGGCCACCTGTAACCCAAAGCCCTGTACTACCCCAACCCCTCAGCCTCCAGTCGGATGGAGAGGAGCGTGGTCTGGCTGGGGGGCAGGCTGATGAAGATTCTCTGCCCGGGCCCTCTTCCTCCATTCTCTTCTCCTCTTCCCCTTCCTCATCTTCCTCCTCTTCTTCGTCTCACAGCCCCCCCCTCCCTAATAGCAGCAATGACAACAACTGCGATGGTTACCGTGGCGACCCTTATAGCAGGTAGTCATTCTCCCGACTCTCCCTTCCTATTGGCCAGGAGAAGAAGTGGAGGCTCTGCCAATTAAAACTTTGGAGTTGGACACGTCGGCACAGCTCCTCAAAGCCTTATCTTACTAACACAGGGTCTCCCACCCACAAAAGAAGGGACATGAGGAACCCCACCCCCACAGTGGCATCAGTGTGAACTTCTTGTGCACTTAGAAACTGGAGCTGCCTGACGCTGAATCCATTCCCTGTCAGAAAGGGCTTCTACTTGAATGGTTTCTCTTTCAACCCTTTCTTTCCACTCATACAAAAAATATATTAAAAAATAATGGAAGACAAAGTTCTTTAGTTCAAAGTGCCACACACACACACACTCTCTTACTCCAATGTGCAGCAGTCAGTCAGTGCCATGTTAATATTCAGTTTGATGTGGTTGAAGTTGTGTAAGCAAAGTGACTTTGGACGCTGCTTTGTTTTGAAGCGTGTTTTTGTATCATGTGATCAAATGTTGTTTAAATTTGTGGGGGACACGTCAGAATTATGGCCCTGACCCCTACTGGAGCTCAGTGTATGGACAGTGAAACTCTACTGCATGTGTTCCGGTGGTGCTGCAGAAAAAAACCCACTGGAGATCAGAGGATGGGAAGTAAAACAAAACAAAAAACATTAAACTGGTCCAACTGGATAACATTTTGTTACTTCCTCTCCTCGTGGTTTGGTGCCAAGAGCCGTCACCACCTGTTCTCCCGCTGCTCCTCGCTCCCCTTCCATCCCTCCACCTCTCCCATAACTTATCCCTTCCTCTCTCGCTCCAGCCTTACCATCTGATGGAATCGGTAGCTTTGCCCTCTCACCCCTCAATCGCCCTGTTCAAAATCAACCGAAACAGAAAGCAAGTATGTGTGGTGCTTTCATGTGAAAAATGTATGTATGTTTATTTGCCGTGTGTGCGGTGCACTACAAGAAGTAGTAGTAGGTGTGTGTGTCATATGTAGCATCTCTGTATTCAACCCGAGTTCTTCTGACTGTTGGGGTTGAGGTCTGTATGTGAAGGCGTGGTCTGTGTGCAAGGGCATGGTTTGTATGAGAGGGCATGGCCTGTATGCGAGGATGTGATTTATGTATTTGGGGGGAGGTCTGTATGACAGAGTGTGATCTATGTTTGGGGGGAGGGGAGTCTGTATGAGGGGGCATTTTGAGTGAGAGGGTGAGGTCTTACTCTTGAACCAGAGAAAACTTGAATTTTTCCTGGAAGCTTGTTTGTTATTTTTTTCTTTTGTCCCTTGCTTATTCTTCAGCCTCTTGTTCTGTTTAATGATTTTTTTTTACAGTACGGCTCCTCCTGTGGCAGCCAGCATCCATATCAGTTCACTGGACAAACTAAATGATTAGTCATTTTATTTCGTTCCTTATTTTCTTATGTGCGTAGCTGTTATTGCTAGCATTTTACGGCAGTAGTCAAACTTTGTGTATTTTGCGGCGGGAGTTTTGGGGGGGGTGTCATTGCAAGTAAAGGACCTATGAGAATGAAGATATGCAGAGAGAGAATCCTGATTGGCTGGTGAATCTCTGGAGCTGAGCAGTGGGACTATTTGTGTGATTTAAGACAACGCTGTGTTTATTTTTTATTTAACCATTATTTATTCAGGCTCATCCCGCTGAGACCAAGGATCTCATTTCCATGGGAGACCTGAAGACAGCCGCTGCATGTAACACTGTCTTAGAACTAGAAAGAAAAGAAAAGAACGTGGAAAACTGATCTGAATGCTCCTCCTGGCTTTACTTGATTAATATTTTTTTAAACAATTCTTTGGCTGTTTTTGTGTCTGTTTTGTGTGTGTGCGTGCGTGCGTGCGCGCGCGTACATGTGTTAGGTGTCATTTTATCCTTGGGCCACCACATTTACAACACTGCATCTGATAGACAAAGGTAAATGATCAAACTGTCTTAGTTTGTACACTTCAAATGCTTTTCTTTGCTTCAACATTTATGTGATGTAATTAAAGAGATTTGTTGACATAAAGAGAGAATGGAATAGTTCATTTGTGATGAGACAGATTTTTTTTTAAGGCACACAAAGCACAAAAATGTCTTTGAAAATAAGATAATACATTTGGTTTGAAACAGTACTGTAACAAGATGTTAATGTCTTAACCAGTAGGCGGCCACAGTTTTAACTCATCTTGAATGTTTTATTAGGAAATTGGTCCAGCCGCAAAGGCAAAATAATTGACAAATGTTCTCTTGAATTTATTTCAGATTACTTAGTATATGCATTCTCTCAGCCAGCAGTTTGTATATACAAAAATATAGTGATGTGATGAAAAGCATACTGTCTCTGAGCCACATAAATGAGATTATATAAAGGTAAATTGCAGCATGCTGGAAGAGTCCTGTTGTTTTTGTGTAATTCCCAGAAGCACCCAAGACAAGCAAACAGCTTAGCATCTCCCTCAAACATCAGACAACGTACATTACAGCAATGTGATTGTCCTTTTACAGTTCGTTCCTCCTAACTGAAATACTCCCAGTTTAATGTTACTGACAATCGAAACATCCTCTCTAGGTAACGGCTTTGTTCTTTTCTTATTTTTTTGTATTACAGTATGTGCCGGTTTGTCAGAAGTCAAACCCACATCATTTACCGTAGGTCCCAATGCTTTATCCAGACACGGTTGGCTCTAATATAATTTTTATTTACTTTTCTTAACAGACGTTATAATGTGTCTACATAATAACAGGAGTAAGGACCCTCTTACACAGCAACATTTTCATTGCCATTTTACACCTGACAGTCGTCATTTTTACGCCCCGCCCCCACGATGTATAGTTACCAGTGAACATGATATTTGGTGTTTGTTCTCCAGAGTTTATTGATCAAATCTAGCACTCCTCATCCCTATGTCTTCCCCATCCCCTTCACTTCTTCCTCATTCTCATCGCTTCAATTCCTGCTCTCATATTCGCCCTCTCTCCTCCCCATTCTTGTCATCCCACATGCCCCATGATCCCGCCCTTCCCCTCACCCCACCTTCCCTCCATCCTTCCTCCCCCTCATCCCTACTTTCCTTCATCCTTCACACCCACATCTCTTCTTCTACTTTCATCATCCCCTCACGCTTTCCTCTTCATACATTCGTCACCTCCTTCCATCGATCCTTCATTCCTTTTATTCCATACAGGTTTCACCTATATTTCATATTCAATAAATAATTTAACCCAAAAAGATGTATTGTTTGAAGGCGTGGTCTTCACAAAGTGAAAAACTTTGGAATATGTGTGATTGTGTGCTTTTGTATTGAAGAAAATTAAAGAACCAGTCCATATTTAATATTCATATATTCACTACATTGATGGGCTGTAGGCCAATATATACTATATGTTCACTCATTCAGAGACACAGTGATGGTACAGATATCTATTACCAGAATCTAAGCTCATTATTTTCTATTATATCTTTATTTTGGTTTGGTTGCTGCTATGACACCTGAATGGCCCTCTGGTGATCAATAAAGACTAATGTAATGTTGTTACATCCCACATGAAGAGACCTCTGAATGGACAACTGTCACTGTGGCTGATGACATAAAGACTCAATTAGAATCAATGTGGAGGCACATGGAGGCATAACCCCCCACCTCCACTCTGGGCTAATGATGAATGAGGGATTCCTCTGGTACATATAAACTGCTGCTGCAGCAAGAGAGACATGGTGAAACCCGGAGTCAGACACAACTTCACGTTGGACTGTTGTTGATCCTGCAGCGCTCAGTCCACTGACAGGCAGTCACACAAGATTCTGGTAAAGTGTCTCTGTTTTATAACTACTAGGCTATGTGATGGTATATCAGGAATCTGTCTCCATCTTAGGGATTTGTTGGGGCATATTAGGTGCATTAGTGTAGTATTGTAGGATTATGATTAGGTATATTAATAAATGTGTGGGCAAATTGTGTTTACTGAATGATTTGCAGTTCAATTTCCTTCATTTCAGACTTCATATTGTGGACAACCGGCTGTCTAACAAGGCACTGCATACACTGCATATTAGTGCAACAGAACATGCATTCAGATAGACTACAATAAACTATCCCATACTGCTATACATTTCTATGCTAATTGTAAATTGATATATCCCTTTTTCTTTTCTTTTCTTTACATTTTTACATCATTCTGACTTTTGTATTTGCTCTTATTTATTTCTTAATTATTATTTTATGCACAATGTTGAGGAAGCTCCAAGTACAAGAATGTCACTACCTGCAATGTTACGACATCTGTATTGTAAGCAAATGACAATAAATCCATTGAACCTACAAAAAACAATACACCAACTTTGAGGATCACATTTTTACTTTTACGTGTTAACCTTGATGATTATTGATTTGGTCAGTATAAATGTATTTTTTTTTATTTTGTAAAATTTTGTATATATTAAAATATAATCAATATTTTTAGCCAGGTTAATGCATGAAAAGATCATCTAATTAAGTCACTTTGATGGCATCAGTGAAATTGAAAGATGCATAACTGCACCACAGCAATGTTTATGGTTTAGGTTATGTATGCACTGTCCCAGGTTCAATTACCCTGATCACTGTGTTGTGTTTTATAGATATGGTACGATATCTGCTAGAATCCGGGTTTAACTCATCCTCCTGGCCCCGCCCCTGCCTTGATGCCTCCTGTCAATCATCAGACACAGTCCAGCTGATTCTTGTCATTATGGTGACCACCTTCCTGAGCGTTGCCACCGTGTTGGGCAATGCACTGGTGCTGCTATCAATCAAGATCAACCGCCGCCTGCGTTCCGTTAACAACTACTTCCTGTTGAGCCTGGCGGTGGCTGACCTCGTCGTTGGCCTCGTCTCCATGAACCTCTACACCATGTATCGTCTCTGTGGCCACTGGCCCCTTGGGACCCTTCTCTGTGACCTTTGGCTCGTACTGGACTACTGGGTGGGTAACGCCTCTGTTTTGAACTTGTTGCTCATCAGTTTGGACCGGTACTTCTGTGTGACACATCCGTTCACCTACCCGTCACAGCGAAGTGGTCGGACGGCCGTCCTGATGATAGCTGCTGTCTGGCTGTTGGCGCTACTGATCTGGGCTCCAGCCATTCTCATCTGGCAGAACGGCGCTGGCAGGCGGAGTGTTCCGGATGGACACTGCTACATCCTCCTCCTGTCCAGTCCTGCTGGTACTCTGGCAACCACGATCCCCTCCTTCTACCTCCCAGCACTGGTTATGATTGGTCTGTATGGCCGAATCTCCTCCGCCAGCCGCAGGAGACTCGGCATGATTCCGATGGCCCAACGGGCAGAAAAGAGAAGCTGGGTGTCCATTGACCCAGAGACAGACACCGTGAACCAGTCAGAGTCCAGCAGCAGCTTTAAACACAGGAGGAACAAGAGGCTTTCTGAGCAGATCGAGGGAGGAACCTCCTCCCCTCCTCCCTGCCAGCCATCTAACCCCAACCTTAACCCTAACCCCAATCCTATCACTATCCCCAATGCCAACACTGACAGCTCTGACCTTAACACTAACACAAATGTCATCACTGACATCAATATTAATATAAACACCAACCCTGACCTTAACACTAAAACCTACACTGGCCCCAGTACCAATACCAAACTCACACAAACAGGAGATGGTTATGGATCCGTTTCCTCCCCTACCCTGGCAGAGTTTCCCAGCTTCGGCAGGGCAGGACGAAGGCGCAAAGTCCTAGCAAGGGAGAGGAGGGTGACGAGGACCATTTTGTCCATTCTGCTGGCTTTCCTTCTTACCTGGACGCCTCATAACATCATGGCTGTGGTCGCCGCCTTCTGTCACTGTCGCATCCCAGGTGGCCTGTGGTCAGCAGGCTACTGGCTGTGTTACGTCAACAGCACAATCAACCCCTGCTGCTATGCCTTGTGTAACGTCACCTTTAGAAAGACCTTTAGAAACATCCTCCGCTGTCGTAGGAGAAACAACTGATTCTATCGCCCATGTTACATTTTAACGGTCAACAACTGTATATTTTAGTATATTTTGTTCCGCATGTTAGAACTTACTGTTGAGCCTTCTGGATGTGTGGTAGGTCTAATTTGACCGAACATCTGTGATGGGAGTCGTGCACTTGACTTGATACCTTCATTGATACATCTAAATCCGTGTTTCTCAACCTTTTTTGGGCCAGTGCCCCCCATTCTAATATCCAGGTCCCTTACACCCAATTAAAATGAAAGCTTTATTTTTATTGTGTATTGTGTTGCTTATATAATTTAGAAAACATCTCATAGATTTCTGAATATCTGATTTTACATTCAACTGGACTGTTGTATGTGATTATTATGTCATTATTAGCCTACTTCCCAGGGAGAGAAAAACATCCTGTTACGATAGTAAGTACAATTGTATATGGATGTCAGGCCCTGTCACATCAGGCCCCTCCCACAACACTGAATTGCAGGGCTGTCATAGCCCTGTCACGTCCCTGTGACATGATACTGACATCATCAGTATCATATGTCAGTATCATCGTTAATATCATGTCAGTATCATGGTTAGTCATGGTCAGTATCATATCAGTTTCATGGTTAGGGTTAGTTAGCAGTTGAATAATAGGTTGAAGAGATTTGTCTCATAACTGAAAGTTGCGTTTGAGATCCATGCAACAGCCAATATCTCCTGATGAATCCTATATCTCCATTACATCTCTACTTTCTGATAATTTGTGGATTTTGGTAATGATATAATTGCAGTCATTTGAAAATGAGAAAATGCAATCACATACAATTATTGTATTCTGAAACTTTCTGAAAGACAGTCATTTTGTATTTTTAATATTCTGTAATTGGTTGTGTGCAGTAATCTGAAGGAACAAAATACATTATTGTCAGTTACATTGTTGACACTAATTACATTATTGCATTCAGGATGACTGTACAGAAAAGTCAATGCCCTAAAGAGACAAATAACAGTAACTGTCAGAGGAGTCAAACCGTTGGTGGAACAGAAGTGGACGGGATTTCATTTAGTATCATTTATGGGTATAATCTTTTTTTTAACTTAAATCTAAAGCCTTGTTATGACCCGTTGCGTTTAAAACATAACAGGTAGGCTCCTGCTGCTTGCAGTAAGAGAATGGCAGTTATTAAGGCATCCGTTAAGACATCACTGTGTTTCTCCGTAGGGAACAAAGTAAACAGTCAGTCAAACATATGATCATAAGATTTATACACACTGTACATATACAGGCTCTACAGCCCATGTCAATATCTGACCTGGTCAACACAAATCAGTCCAACATCACCAAAAACTATTTGGGTTACTGTATGTGCACTTTGAGAAACAATATATCCATAGCTTCATGACCATGCTAATACAATTTTTTGTACTCAAAATATTCAGAGATTCTATGTACTGTATGTTACATAATACTGTATGTTTGTTGACAGTCAGTCATCAAACTCTGTTTAGGAGGAAAACAGTGTCCAAGTATATGATAAAAACATTGTTTATGTATGCGTTTAAACATTTGCATATTGACAGCTCAGTGTTGATATTTATCCTGTGTCCCATTTCCTCCTTCTGGTATCAATCTAAACCAAAATAGAATATCTTTGTTGGTGTAGTAGGGTTTGCACATGCAAGGAATTTGACATGGTGGACATAACAAAATACAAGTGATGTTGATTGTCGTTATGCTACAAGCTTATTAGCCAATCCACCTTTGCGAACAAATCCTGCCCTCAAGGGAAGAGTCTGAAGGACAAAAACTGCCAAATCATGTGCAAGTATTATGAACAAACCCATTATGTAAACATGTTGCCCTATATTTACAAGCTTCAACATTATATTTCTCATTCAAATTGAACAATACTTTTATCAAAATTTGACAAAACCCCAAAATAAAGACATTGACAGTGTTGTTTTTCTCCAAATGAGCATCAGTGATGTCCAAATGATTTGAATGGAGCAGGTCAGAGATGTATTTCTGACCCAGGTAAGTCCACGTCCAGAGTCTCAACTCCAAACAGTTATCATCCAGTAACACAAAGGCCTCAGGTTCAGTTCCCACAGCAGCCATGTGCTCTGTCAAGGTGTCCTTGAGCAAGGCACTTACAGTAACTGTCCACCTGCTCACTCACTTTTAAAAATACACATGGCCCTTTGACCAATCCTCTTTGTAGGTTAAAATTTGATTGGTTTTGCTGTAGCCAATCAGCAATAAGATACCCTATCTGCGGATTTGGAGTGCAGTTGATTAGTTTGTGTGAGTGTGTGTGTGTGTGTGTGTGTGTGTGTGTGTGTGTGTGTGTGTGAACTTTAGGAGTGTTAACACTTCACAAAACTTGCTTGTGACACGGCTGAGTGTAGTTTGGGTAGAGCTGAAAAATAATTTACATTTTGAAAATGTAAACAGTGGTCAACAGGGCAGAGTTTCTGAACTTAATACATGTTCCATGTATTAAGAGAAGAGCTGTCGCAACTTCACCTTTTTTGTAAAGGTTATTCTTTCGGCATGTCTGCTTTATTGCAGACAGAGACCGTGGGCATAGAGACAGAAAAGCCAAGAGAGGGGGGGGGGGGTGACATGCAGCAAAGAGCCTCGGTCGGATTCGAACCCAGGGCAGCTGCGGGAAGGACTACAGACTTATTTATGTTGTATGCACTCTTACCAAGTGGGGGGGCCAACATAGCCGACATCTGTTGAATGCCCACACAACGTCTCCGTTCAACCAACCACTCCTTCTCCCACATCACTGTAGATGGGGAACCAGAACGTTCTCAGAGTCAGACAGGTGGTTTATGAAATGTTATTGTAGGCAGCGCTGGCTCTGGGCAGGCTGGACTGAGCTCAGCTGCATGTTGCTACGTGAGACTGAGATAACAAGGAAAATGTCCTCGGGGTGGAACTCGAATGTGTGAATTTCACTTCTGCACATGCAGCACGACTGACTGTAAATATGTCAGTTCGTTGGTATGCCCGAGGCACAAGTCATGTACTGAACGGGATCTGTATTAATACGTGAGATGTACCATTTTAAAACCCCTAGTGCGTCTACATGCCCAGGTTGGTGAGGTGACCCGTGTGTCCTACAGAGTTCAGGATCATGGCTCTCTGGTTCTCCAGAATTTCTCTGTCTCTGCTGAGGGAAGCTCTCTCCTCTTCCAACATAGCTCTGTCTCTTTCCAGCGCCGCTCTCTCTCTCTCCAGCCACAACCGCTCCGCCTGCACCGCCGCTCTGTCCCTCTCCACCGCCGCTCTCTCCCTCTCCAGCACCTCCCACTCTCGCTCCATCTCCATCCCTCTGTTCTCCTCCACCTCCATCCCTCCCGTTCTCTGGCACTCGTTCACTCCGCCGTCGGCATACGACGGATTCGAGCCCTCGTAGTCGGAGGAGGACGAGGTCGGATGGGGTTGGTGTGAAACCCGATCCTGGTTAGAATTGGGGCGTGACCTGTGCCTGGGGGCGGGGTCGGGGTGGGCGGAGTCACCATCCTGGGTGATGGGAGTGAGAAGAGGGCCGCTGCTGATTAGACGGCCCTCCATGGCGTCATTCATCAGGTGGAACCAGGGCCAGGAAGCAGCGTTGTCCGTCATGTTCTCCATTCCTACAGGAGGGTACTTCAAATCCTACACACAAATATTAATGTTACAACCACTAGTAAATACTAACTGTAGTATTATGCTACTACTATTACTACTACTGCAGTTCGCCATCACTGATGGAGGATATGTAAAATCTTACATTTATTATGGTCATTATTATTATTACTGATATATCATGTCTAATGATGACCATATTTTTGCATCATTATAATTATTATTATTACCTTATATCTTCTCTTGAGATTGTCCCATTTCTTGGACATTTGATATGTTGACACTTTACCCAAAAGCCCAAGCTCCTTCAGAATGGCCCTGCAGGCAGACAGATAAGACAGCTCCCTTAGCTCCATATAGACAAACAGACAGACAGGCAGACAGAACGACAAACGGATAAACTGTCTTACTTCCAGGCAGCCTTGGCAGCGTTCCTTCTGCCTGTGAACAGAGCTTCGTTAGCAGCTCTCAGTTTGATCAACCTCCTGGTGTCCTGATCCGTCACTATGGAAACACGCAGACAATAATACTTTTATAATAATAGTACAGCTAGCAATTTTATTACAACGTCCACTACAACTACTAATTTTACTACAGCTACAACTCCAACTGCTACTACAATATGCTCTACATGGCGTCTGTTTAATTATTGAGACGTACCCTTAGGTGGTCTATGCTCAAATCACATCAGTCTCCCTCTCAGCTCTCTTACCGTTTTCTTATTTCATATTGCAATAAAGAATAAAAACCTTTATTTCGACAGCAACCTTTCATGATATATGACCAGACAATCCAAACTTTAGTGTATCTTGTAGAAGCACAAGTAGTAGTTCTTACTCTTGAAGGAGTGGAATGTGAGTGCTTGGTTCTTTGTCTTGTGATTAGTTCTTACAGTTGTATGAGCAGAATGTGATGAGTCCTTTCTCTTGTAGGAGCAGAATTTGAATCGGTTCTTAGTCTTGTAGGAGCAGAATGTGATTGGTTTTTAGTATTTCCGGGAGCTGAACTTGAATAGTTCTTGCTGTTGTAGGAGCATAAATGATTGGTTCTTAATAACATAAGAAAAAATGCAATTCCTTTTTACTGATGTAGGATCAGAATGTGATTATTTCCAACTCTTGTAGGAGCAGAAAGTGATTGGTCCTTAGTAGCAGAAGAAGACTTTAGTTCTTACCGTTTTAGGAGCAGAATGTTATTGGTTCTTACTCTCATCTAGGAGCAGAACTTTTGTACTGTTGTAGTAATGTTATTGGTTCTTACTCTCATCTAGGAGCAGAACTTTTGTACTGTTGTAGTAGTCTCGCATAGCCAGATGATCAGAGATCTCCACCTGCTGATACTGTACATCTGGTGACAACTAAATTCTATGAATGGGCTAAATCTGGGCCGAAACAATTTGGGAATTAAAAAAAGAACAGCATTACAGAAGCGATGCAAAGACTTGAGGGCGTTCCTTCATATGGGATGGTATCAGGATTGGTTGTCAAAGCAGTGGGTGTAGGATTGTTACCGCTGGCTCTCTCCGGTGTCCAGGCCCATTCAGTGAATTTAAATTTCCCAAGGCTCATCAATAGGCAGAGATCTCCGATAGACTGGCTCGATTGGCTCTTTGTACTGTTGTAGAAGTAGAATGTGATCGGTTCTTACTCTTGTAGGAGCAGTCAGTAGGTGTCGAACACTCCTCCCCGCTGGCGTCAATAAAGGTCACAACGCCATCGGCCTCCGTGTCCCCCAGACTCTCCTCCAGCTCCGACATGCTGCTCCTTTCAACCAACAGGCAATCCCGGTCGCCGGGGGTCGGGGATGAGCCAAAGACGTTCTCCTCCTCATTGGTCCAGATGGGCGTCACTCGGGCCGCTTTCCCAGCCAGGCGACCCTCCATTGCGTCACTCATCACCTGGAACCATGGCCACGATGCTGGATTGGTCTGGTTCTCCATCCCTCGAGGAGGAAACTTTAAGTCCTGATAGACAGACGGAGATAGATAAAGTGATTGTATAGATTAGATACATCGGCAGGAACTGTTGCCATTTCACGTCTTTCCGTTTTGCCTACAAGCATACACTGTATCAGATACAATATGGCTCTACGCAATTTTGCACATTTCAAACATCGTTTTGAACGAAGAATTGTCTATGAAAATGTAGTTGGTATAATTTGAGTATGCTCCGCTTTGAAAAGGCAAGGCTTGGTACCGTCCTTCGCATCCTTCAAAGGACGCAGCCTTTGCAGCCTTCGTAGGCTGAAACCTTTGAACGATGCAGCCCCCGGCCTGAATTGGGATTGGGACACAGCTACTGATAATTAATGAGTATATTCTATAAATTGAAGGGATTTTCTACCTTGTACTTGGTCTTCAGATTGTCCCATTTCTTAGCCACCTGGTCAGGTGTGATCTTCCCTGTCAGTCCCATCTGCTTCACTATACCCCTACACACACACACACACACACACACACACACACACACACACACACACACACACACACACACACACACACACACACACACACACACACACACACACACACACACACACACACACACACACACACACACATGTTGGTTCTAGTACTGAGTGACAGTGGAGAGACCACTTGAGCCGATGTCTTAGCGACAGACATTATCTGTCTTACCTCCATGCAGGCTTGGCTGTGTTTCTCCTGCCAGTAAACAGAGATTCGTTAGCTGCTCTCAGCTCAATCAGACTCCTGGTGTCCTCCTCTGTTACTATAGTAACACAAACCATGATAATACAACTTCAAATGTTTTCATGTAATAATAATAATATGAAGATGATTATAACAATAAATAAATAAACAGTATGCATTTTGCATCTCTAATATAATAAACACATATGGCTGCACTTAAAAATGTAAAGACTTCCTCTATGTCTGTCTGTTAGTATGCCAACAGTAACGTCAGTATACTGTATAATACAGTATATATAACGTTACTAAATAATATTATATAGTATACATAACGTCACTGTCGGGCAGAAACCTCTCATCTCCATATTATAACCTTTTTTATAAATTTTTCGTAAATTAATTCCCTACATTGTCACAACGTAGCAAAAATAGCTGATCTAGGCTGCAAATGCAGCCTGACAGCATGTCGTGGGTTCGAATCCCGATCCCGACGACTTTTGCTGCGTGTCACTCCCCATCTCTCTCTCCCCATTTCCTGTCAGTCTACTGTATACTATCAAATAAAGGAAAAAATATATATACACCGGTATATAAAAAAAACAATAGCTGATCTACAAGCTCAAAACGCCTTGAATTTGAATCCTGAAAAGTTGCCGTTTTGGACATGGAGGTTTCTACCCGACAGCAACGATATACAGAATTCACATACATACTAACAGACAAACATAGAGGAAGTCTTTACATTTGTAAGTGTAGCCATCAGCCATCCTGTGGAGCTCCCCGAGGGCAGAGGATCCGTTCTTGTCTTCGTTGTCCACCAGGAGGTCAATCTCCGACTCCGTCAGGAACTCTGCCATGCCGCTGCTCGCGCGCCCCACAGACGACCGCCGCCGCGCTCGTTTTCTGGGTGGGGGAGGCGGTGGGGAAGATGACGACGAGGGTTCGAACTCTTCATCTCCGTCCTCAATGATGGGGGTGAGGAGGGGGGCGGATGTGGCGAAGCGCCCCTCCATGGCATCGTTCATTCTGTAGTACCACGGCCATGACGATGGGCTGGACTCTGACCCGCGAGACGGAAACTTCAACTCCTGGAAAACACAGGAAGCACAGTTGGTAGGGGTGTAATTATACTTATGCCATATAACTCGGTACTTTCCCCCCTGCTCAACCTGAACACAGTCCTGCAGATACATCAGAAATTCACAACTCCAACAAACAGTACTATGAGTCATGGGAGGCTAGAAAACTATATCGTTTCTAATGTTGTCATGTTTAATTTTTCTTATTGTTGAAAATAACTTTACTGCCAGACACCTACCTCCTGAGTAAAATGGCTGTTTCCACTCAGGGATCATCTTTTTATTTTCTTATCTTATCTGATACCTTATAAGTCCTCAGTTCAAATACCACCGAAGTGGAAAAAGCAGCACTCCAAAATGAAGGATGCAAGACATGCTCAGATAAACATTCTTATTTATTGTGAACGCAGAGAAGATTTTATTTGTTTTCTTTTTTATCTGCTCTGAGGAAGGCTGAGGCTGAAACGCGTCAAGCGTTCACAATGAATAATAATGTTTATTTGAGCCAGTCTTGCATCCTTCATTTTGGACTGCCCCTTTTTCCACTTGGGTGGTATTTGATCCTAGTTATATTTATAGCTGAGCACCCACTGCCTAAACAAAATCCAGAGGAAGCGCACCTGCTTTTTTACCCCCTTACCTTATACCTCCTCTTCAGGTTGTCCCATTTCTTAGCCAGCTGTTCTGTGGTCACTTTCCCCTGCAGGCCCAGTTCATAGAGTATCGCTCTGAAACAGACACAATATTAGACATTACTGGGCGGCCATAGATGCATGGGATATCCCCGGTCGGTTTGGGTCCCCAGTTCATGTGTTGATGTATCCATAAACAAGACACTTAAGCCCTAACTGACCCCCTATTGTCTGTTTACATACAGACAGGCTGGACAGACTGTTATAAGGTTTTATATAGCTTTTTAGGTTTAGAATAAGCATTAACATTTGATAACAGTGTTGGGGTTAGGATTAAGATAGAGACAGCAGAGTGTAAGGGAGCATTCACACCGAACACTACAAACGAAAAGTCAATGGAAAGCCAGGACTCCTGGCTCTGGGCTACATTGTAGCTTGAGTTGAAACATTTTCAATTCATGCCACAACGTTGTCTGCAGCAGAGCTGGTTTGTGACAAATCTTCATTGCCAGAATAAGTATCATACAGAGATCGAAAGGGAACGAGCATGGTGCTCTCTCAAGTTTTTTATTTGCTTAACAAACACCAATTCACTGTTGCTAATGCTGTATAATGTACCGTAGTGGCATTTCATTTGGGTTCTTTAGTCTACTAACTCAACCAAATGTGAATTATGCAAGTTGTCCCACATATACTACTTTGAGTGCTACTTAGTTTGTAGCAAGAATACAGCAATATGTAGTGTTCCGTGAGAATGCAGCCTTAGGATTAGAGTGTTTGGGTTAAAATTAGGATTAGATTGGTAGATAGATTTGGTTAGGATTAGGGATTATTTCGTACCTCCAGGCAGGCTTCGCAGAGTGTTTCCTCCCAGTAAACAGAGCTTCATTGGCAGCTCGTAATTTAATCATCCTCTCCGTCTCTGGCTCTGTCACTGTTAGAAACACAGCAGCATTTGCAATGGCATTATGTGTATGTCCGTACATATTTAAATTACATGTTTATTATAAACTATAATACAGCTAGGGCAGGCTATATAATAGTATTACTAAAGTTACTAACAGGACAGGAAACCACACAGGCACTGTGGCCAAATAATCCATCAGATTAGGATCTGTCAAAGTGGCCAATAAAGTAGACAAATTTACCAGCCAGAATAAAAATGTTGGCTACCAGTGCACTTTACTTACACGTACTTTTATAGGTGCACTCTGAGATCCGCCTCCAGCCCATGGGAACGCCCTGCTGGGGAGTGCTGCCTGGGGCCCTCCCACTGTCCCCTGCGGCCTCCGCGGCGACCGTGTCCTCCATTTCCGTCTTGATCAGAAACTCTAGGATGTCTGCGTTCTCGGTGCTCTCGTTGCTTGCCGACTGACCGTTGCTATGGTGACAGGAGGCAGCGAGGGCGTTGGTGAGGTTGTTGACGGAGTCAGGGTTCAACACTAGGTTGCTGTTGTACAGACGACCCTGCATGGCCTCGTCCATGATGGAGAACCATGGCCACGAGTCTGAGGAGCCTCCAGACTCGTGGTTATGATACGGCTGCTTCAGATCCTACAGGCGACATTATCGTAGAGTTAGTACATATTTAAGACAGTTAACGTGGGTGTCAGCTGCAGAACAGAGAAGAATAGAAGGAAAATAGAATAAAAATTCAACAAATCACAAGTGAATTGTGTATGAATTGTGTGAATTTGGTTTGACAAAGCCTGCCAGAGTGACATTGTTAACAACATCACAAGTCATGGCTGATTAGAATATTGACACGGAATTGACGGAAATACTTAATGCAGCAAGTCTGGTTAAGTTGAACTTTAGTTCACAATTGCACATAGAATTGTCATCATACACCTTCAATTTACACACCTTGTATTTGGTCCGCAAGTTGTCCCATTTCTTGGCAATCTGATCGGCTGTCAATTTGCCCTGAAGACCCAAGCCTTTGAGAATGGTGCTGGAAACACAGACAGGAGGCCACAATAGGTTTCCTAACACCAATCTAATCTAAAGCTAATCTAAACTGCCTGTTGATTGTTGCATCTTATCAGAAAACAAGACAATTATTAACAGAGGAACGTTAACAGCTACATTCTATACATACTTCCAGGCGATCTTGGCAGAGTTCCTCTTGCCTGTGAAAAGAGCTTCATTGGACGCCCGGTACTCAATGAGCCTTTTCACATCCTCCTCTGTCACTGTAAACACACAACACTTATCAGCACTAACAATCAGATTAACTCATTAATAGCAAATGGGTGTCTAATTGATTGATAAACAGTAATTAATCAACTGTCTTCCGCCGTCTCTGTAAACAAAAAACAAACAAAAACTGATGAAGCAATGTGCCTGAAATATAATGATATTAAATAATATTAATAACAAAATAATAATAGCAATGAAATGGGTCTTTTGTATAGAGAAAGGAGGAGAATGTACATTACAACCGTTATCAGAAAGACAGGCAGTAACAAAGTAGTAGGTACACACAGCCTCTGACATGATGTGCATTACACTGTTGATACACAGAACATATTACTCACTTTTATAGGAGTTGTCTGCTGTCTGTGGCAGCATGTTCATGGCGGACTCCATACTGATCATGGACTCCTAAATTAGAAGAATAGAACAGTGTTATTTCTCACAAACAGACAGGAAGGAAGGGAGGAAGGAAGGAAGGAAACCAGCCGTGACCAAAGCATAGGGTACTTTTGCCTGAAAACTCCCCCTTATATACCTGTTGAAATGCCAGCTAAAAACTGTCTTCCAGGCACCCATTTAAACTACAAAATGTTCTATAAATTCAACAAAATGATAAAACTTAACATTGAAGATACAGTTTGAGATGATATAATTTAATATCTAAAGTATGATCAAGTACTTTTAACCTAAAATGTTATGCTACTTATCTTTATCTATATAAAAAGTAGGATAAAGTTGTGTTATGGTTATAATGGGAGAATGAGAATGTCTTAACAGAGCAAAGCTTGGGGCAAAAAAATCTCCCTCAAGTCTGTCCAGTCAGGCCAGGCTAGCTGGGTTAGCTACATCCGCTATCCTGCCACTTTTAACTTTGTTTCTGTAAATAAATGGAACGTCTATTTTATATGAGCAGGAACGTGCATAAACAGTGGAGGAATGTGAGTTGATAACAAGCCAAGCTTAGACCCATAACAACAGCTACAGGCAGACAGCCGCTGGGAGGGGAAGAGAGCAAGCTATGCTAAAGCTAGGCTAGTAAAAATAAAACATACCGACAAAAACCAACAGTCATTCCACGCTGTGTTGTGGGAAATGCAGTCTTTGGTATCTGCCGTTTTCGCGGTTTAAGCATCAAAAAGGTGGAGAAGAACAGATGTTGCTGTGTGGACAGTAAGCTTTGCATTCCTGTTTCCTCTGCTGTGTCTGAGGGAGCGTTTCATTAACTACACCCCTGGTGTACCTCCGTCACGTGACTCTGACCACAGCACAGCTAACCTCGCGTCACCAGCAGCCTTGAGAGCCTTTCCACCGCGGAAAGCCTGGTATTAATTCTAAACTGGCCCGTGTGATCCGGTTTAGAGGGGAAAAAATCTTGTTCCGGTGGTGTGTTCCGGTTGGCGCCGCATTGTTTTTGTTCCCCACATACTGTATGACCAGAAACATCTGAAAATTGTGGGAGGCAACAGTCTGGCCACGCGAGACTACACATAATGTGAATCAATTCGTTTAGTCTCGCTACCTGCTACGTCGTAACAGGTAGTTTTTATTCTAACTCGTGGCAGCTACGAGTTAGAATAAAAGATGGACAGGCCAAACGATTATTATACCCAAAAGAAACAAAACCATTTATACTAATTTAAACCAATTTTAAACTAGGGGGATCATTTTGGAGGTGCACGGCACCGGAGGTTCTGGTTGTGGGTTCCGGCCACCTGATGACGTAAAGTTATTTCTGTCCAGACCGGACGTGTGTGTGTGTGTGTGTGTGTGTGTGTGTGTGTGTGTGTGTGTGTGTGTGTGTGTGTGTGTGTGTGTGTGTGTGCGTGTGTGCGTGTGTGTGTGCGTGCGTGCGTGCGTGCGTGCGTGCGTGCGTGCGTGCGTGCGCGTGAGTGCGTGCGTGCGTGCGTGTGTGTGTGTGTGTACCTTGACATTTCAGTATATTGTAATTACATTTTAATTTAACCTTGGGTCATCATTGAAATGGTGTTTGTGGACAGTTTTATTTTATTTACTGGCTACCACAAAAATCTGAAACAAGTCAGAGTGCCTTGACGAACATTCTAGTCTTTGAGGTCTTAAGGGAGAAATAGAGAAATAGACACTGAACGGATTAAATGGAATGAACCATTTCAAAATCTATAACAATAACAACCATAAAGAGTACAGCAACTTGCAATGGTCTACAAGATACACCACAACGTAAAGATCCCCATGTACCTGTCCAAAGTACTTCAAAAACGTAAATGAAGTCCAGGTAGCTCCACTGATCACGTCCAACCCAGATTTGGCACAAACAAGGGGTTGAATTCGTTCTCCTGCAAAAAAAATTGTAAAACCAGACTCTCCTTCACAACTGCCCTAAAAGAGTACCTTCAGGCAGTGTTGTGTTCTAGTTTTTTTATGAAGGTATACTATGTTTATTCCCTGCCTCCCACACGCACGGCATGCGCGCGTCTATAATGAATTAAATGTAAAAAACGCTGTTTTGATTTTGGTGGCGACGAAAAAAAATCTCAAGGTATACGGCGTACACAGCATCTGACGGTAGAACCCACCACTGCCTTCAGGTCAGGTGGCTGCAATTCCAAACTGGCCCCTGAAAAGTCATAACCTAACCCCCCCCCCCCCCCTTTCGAACTTTTTACTCTACATATTTTTGTTTTTCTTATTTTTCAATTCTAAACTGATGTTCTGCATAGGAGTGTATATATATATATATATATTTGTTTTTTTTTCTAAATTTTTATCCCACGATTTTGTAACCCCTATTTTTTTCACCCTAGTGCCAATGCCTAAGCGTGTAATCCTGGGCACTACCTTCCCTCTGCCAACCTAGGGAGGCCAGGGCCGAGCTCATGCCTCCTTCAATGCATGAGAGCCGTCTGACATTCTTATCACCTGACAGGGGAGGGGAGAGTTTCCCTGGTTGGACGTAGCGCGTGGAAGGAACACGAACACATTATTCCAATAGTAGGGGGTACTAAGTGAAAAATCGTTACGCGGCGGATAAAAGCATGAAATTTGATACAGATGTCCCTTGGGTCATCCTAAAACATCCTAGAAGGGGTGCCCAAAAAAATCTTAAACAGGAAGTGAGTTATGGACAAAATCCAAAATGGCCACCTAAACTGTTGACCGTTGACTCAAAAGACACCAAAATAATCTCCAAAAAGCATAAAATGTGGCACACATGTCCTTTGGGTCATCCTAAGACATCCTAGAAGGGGAGCCCAAAAAAATCTGAAACAGGAAGTGAGTTATTGACCAAATTGAAAATGGCCGCCTAGTGTTGTCGATTGACTCAAAAGACAACTAAAGAATCTCCAAAAAGTATAAAATGTGTCACACATGTCCCTTGGGTCATCCTAAGACATCCTAGAAGGGGTGCCCAAAAAAGTCTTCAACAGGAAGTGAGTTATTGACTAAATTGAAAATGGCCGCCTACAGTGTTGGCGATTGACTCAAAAAGCCTATAGAATCTCCAAAAAGTATACAATTTGGCACATATGTCCCTTGGGTCATCCTAACACATCCTAGAAGGGGTGCCAAAAATAATCTGAAACAGGAAGTGAGTTATTGACTAAATTGAAAATGGCCGCCTACAGTGTTGAAAGATGATGCAAGATACCTACAGAATCTCATAAAAGCATGAAATGTGGTACAAATGTCCCTTGGGTGATCTGAACGCATCCTACAAGGGGTGCCCAAAAAGGTTTTAAACAGGAAGTGACCGCCTAAAGGCAGTTGACACAAAAGAAAACATAAGGGGACGTCATAAAAGTGTATAATTTGGTACGTACATTGAGTGCTTCTTAATATATCCTAGAAGGGGTTATTTATCTGTTTGCTTGTTTATTAAACTTTTTAGGAAGGGACCATGTTGAAGAAATTCTAAATGGCTGTTTAAACAGTTGACCATGGCAGTCTGCATATTATGCAGACTCAATACGACAGGTTATGCAGTGCATAACTTGCCGTATTTTGTAGTCTACCTTCTGTTTTTATTTCTACATCACTTATTTATTTTACTTTCTGCATAATTTTTTTATTGTACTCTTTGAATCTTCTTTATTTATCTAACTCTCTGCATATTCTCATTTATTTTACTCTGCATCTTATCTTACTCTGCATATTCTTATTTTACTCTCTGCATCTTATTTATTTTGCACTCTACATCTTCTTGCTTGTTTTACACTCTATCTTCTCATGTATTTTCTTCTTGATCATTACTGTTTTTTTGTGATTAGTAACTACATGTATTCATGTGTGCCATTTCGCAATTACCAGCACATTGGCATAATGCTCTGCAAGGTAACCCAGCATCCCGGCATCTACACTTTCTCGAACAGAAGGGCTCAGCTTTGCAGCCACACTTGAGTTCTCTACAAACTTAAGCAGCCTCTGGCAAGAGTGTCCATAAAGGTGTCCACGAATCAGCGACTTTAATTTATTTGTCAGGAGATGGTAGAGATTGCATAGCTTTCAGGCTTCTGGACCAAATGCTAGATTGGCTGCTCGATTTGAATATTGTAGCAGTGCAGCCCGTGTGGGAGGAGTGTTTTCCATTGAGAGACTATTCAAACTTGTTTTGGCACCCCTTAGGATGCATTCAGATCACCCAAGGGACATTTGTACCAAATTTCATGCTTTTATGAGATTATTTTTTATGAGTGTCTTTTGCATCATCTGTCAAGACTGTACACAGCCATTTTCAATTTAGTCAATAACTCACTTCCTGTTTCAGATCATTTCAGGCACCCCTTCTAGGATGTCTTAGGATGACCCAAAGGGACATGTATGCCATTATGACATTCTTTAGTTGTCTTTTGAGTCAATCGACAACACTGTAGGCGGTCATTTTCAATTTTGTCAATGACTCACTTCCTGTTTAAGATTTTTTTGGGCACCCCTTCTGGGATGTCTTGGGATGACCCAAGGGACATGTCTGCCAAATTGTATGCTTTTATGAGATTCTTTAGTTGTCTTTTGAGTCAATAGATAACACTGTAGGCGGCCATTTTCAATTTTGTCAATAACTCAGTTCCTGCTTAAGATTTCTTTGGGCACCCCTTCTAGGATGTCTTAGGATGACCAAAAAGACATGTGTGCCAAATTGTAGGGTTTTCTCAGGCGCCCAGCTGGCCAGGGGGAGGCGTAGGAGTGTATATCTGTCTGTCAAAAGGACCCCATTTGAAACAAGCCATTAGGCTTTCATGGGCTTTTTAATCATATTTAGTTTACCTTGTATTGCACTGTACTTTCATGTGTTTTTATTTCTGAAAACTTCGAAATAAAGGATTCAATCAATCGATCAATCAAAGAACGAACGAGCGAGCGACCTGGGAGGTTTTCAGCTATTTCTTTCAATGGTGTGACGTCACGTTCTCTTTCTACTTACTACTACTATTATTATTATTATTATACATTAACACAGAGCACAGACAGTAGGCTACATCTATCAGAGCCAGGAGAATCTTAGAGAATTTTTTTTTTGCAGCTTTCTGTTACTTGCTGTTTGGTTTCATAAAAAAAAAAAAAATGTATCATTTAGCTAAAACAATTACCAATGTTATTGTATATATAACTCATTATTATTATTTTTATTACTATCATTATTATTTTTAAACGAAACATTTAGATTTAGCCATTAAAAGAGAAAAGTCAGAGGCGGGATGACGTCATAAAGACAACGTAAGGGAGTCATTTTCAATGACATAACCAACTCTGCTCTCTGGTGGTGATGTTGTACTACTGCAGTCTACATTTATCATGTATTTATTATGATCATTTATCACAAACAGAGACTCGGCCAGAGCCTCGGCAGGTGACTTTTATTCCAATCAGAATTCATAGATCAAGGAATTTATTATCGGAATGTTTGTGTTCCTGACTTGATTAAAAGAAATAAACGCTGGATGGCATCTATGTCCCAAAGATTGAATATCCGCGACCTACAGGACAAAGCTCTTCACTAAACAATACGGATGCAAAACACCATCCTTTATGTCTCCTGGTTGAACGTGTTTTAATCCATAATTAACAAGGTAGGTAATTTAAGGTAAAATGACACAACACATGCATATTCTATCCACAATAGATCTATACATGTAGTAAGGTGTTTATTATAGGGTGTTGTACAGATTTCAGCATCTGCAGACTAGATCACTTCGTTCTGATGTAACCACTTAAACCCCATATGGTAACAGGAGTCCATCAGGGCTCAATACTAGTGTATTTTCTGTTTTGGGTTATTGGGAAAGCTTTCGCTGAAAATAGCCGATCGATAAGCTCTCAAGGCATCACAGCACAGTTGTGAGCTTGTCGATCTACTATTTTCTGTGAAAGCCTGGGGTTTAAGTGGTTAACGTATTAAAAACCATAATATAGCCTAAAACAATAGATGTTCTTTTATGTTGAACAGCAGGGGGACATTGATTCCATGCACGTGGCGTTCATTCATTTTACACGGGTAAAAAAAACACATTTAATTTTAAAAAGGTATTTTAAATAATGTGTCCTCTACCGCTGTAGATTGATTGACATATGATCATTAAAGCAATCAAATCCATTCTCAGGTGAAAACCAATAGCTACATGTAAACAAAACAACCTGACTTACTCATCAGTAAGCTATCAATCTATAATACCATCTCAACAAGTTATTTTTATTTATTTATTTAACCTTTATTGCCATTCATATTCTAATTGACAGGCAATTAACACCACAATGCAAAGAAAACGAATACCAAATTAAGGCTAAATACATAAAAAAAAGATAATAAACAAGATAAACAAAGATGATAATAATAATGAAAGAAAAATACACAAAATGAAATCTGCATGAAGTTATAGCAGCTTTGCACAACAACACAAACTGCTGCATGTTCTTCCTCTTATCAGAGGTTTGTATTTACAGTAGAAGGGCACTTCCCTCCCTGCCAGTCTGGAGCCCAGGGCACTCCCAGGGGTCCTTGAGGGGGTTCCAGGAGGTCCCAGGCAAAATGAGGAATCTATAAACATTTAAGCCCTATTTTATTTGTCAGCTATTGGAGAATAGCTGATCCACAAGCTCACAATGCGTGTTAATGCGATATGTTGTTTGTGAGCTTGAAGATCTGCTATTTTTGAAAGATGTTGACAAATGTTCTCTTATGGGTCAGGACCCAAAATCTGTACGTAGCAAAACCACCATATTTGGGCAGAACTTGGGGAGACATACATACATAAAAACGATTCTATTTTATTCTGGGTGTCCATGTGTAAATTCCAACTGCATTAACTTGACCCCTGTTGGCAGGATGTTGGCCAGGAAGGGCCTGCTCCCTGACGGTTTCCTGTTAACCCGTTTGGCGGAGAGCGCTAGCCAGGTGAACCGCTTCCGCTCGCGCTCCCAGCGAGCTCGCTTCATCACCAAGAGCGGCTCCTGTAATGTGGCACACAAGAACATCAGAGAACAGGTAACCCCAAACCCCACCATGGAGCCTCAACCCTAATCTCCTGCCCTACAACACGAGTGCCTGTTTAACATCCCAAAGAGGTCTGAATTCCAGCAGCATCTAGTGGGGTCCAGCTCAGTGGGATCCTGCTTAAACAGTTTAATGGCCACAAGGTTAATTGTGTTACCACAAACCACAACAGTGGCAGTGAAGGACACTCAAAATGACAGCCATTCGGTTCAGCAGTAAATCTAGCTTTTCTGTCAGTTGACCTTGTTTTTTAATGATATGCTTTTTCTATACCCTCAGAGGTCTGCATCTGTAATTTCCCTCATGAGTTAAAGCACATGCTTTTCTTCTTCCCAGCACAAATGGGATTTGCACTGTTATAAGCCTGTCTCCATTGCCATTTTGTAAAATGTGACCATCTAGTGAGTGACTTCATGTGTTATTTTTCATTTGACCAGTGAATGGTTGTATATATAATCATATTTCCTTCTTATTAAGTATTAAAAACGTATTTTGCTATTATTTATTCTAAAATATTGTATTCACAACAAGGAAACTAGTCACCATTAGTCATTTATAGTCAGGCAGTATACTGTATGCTTGTAAAAGTGTCCACATTATTAGGTATAAGATGGATACATGAGGCAATGGACACGGAAATGGAAAACATGTTTTGCTCCTGAGTGACGGAGTAACCCTTCTCAAACAACACATGTTTAAGCTAGCCAGGTACAATGGTATGAAGAAACACTCCAAATGCAGTTAGCCCATTGACTCAGACACCTGATCCTCTGGAGGGCAGGTTTCACCCAAAAGCTTTAAATGGTAAATGGTGCATTTATATAGCGCTTTTATCCAAAGCGCTTTACATAGATTGTGCATTACATTCACTCATTCACACACACATTCATACACCGATGGCGGAGGAAACCATGCAAGGCACCAACCTGCTCATCGGGAGCAATTAGGGGTTCAGCGTCTTGCTCAAGGACACTTCGACACTAACTTCTAGACAGAGTCAAAACATTCACAGTGTCACAGATGGCTGAGCTGAGTTGACCGCAGATCACCCACTGCGACACGTGTGAGCTTATAGATTTTGTGTTGAAATGTTTGAAAATGTTCACCTATAATGACATGCTCAAAAAGGGACGCAAGGTTGAAAGTGGTTAAACAACGTGCATATCAGATTAAGCCTACTTATATGTGACCATGGCATCACAGACAGTAAAATTCTGTGTGTTATTTTAAAGGTAGGGTAAGTGATTTTCTTTGGTTAAAATAAGTGTTAAATAGCTCTATATTCTGATAGTACTCATTGCTATTGAGTGTTTGTTCAGTAAAAGGAGTCTCCTTGTCGCTCTTTATAAAACAGAAAATGCATTTTCGTTTCAGTTTCAGTTTAATTTCCAATTGTATCCAATTAGAATAGAGAACTCAATCAGGATATAGATTAAACACGTGAAATTGGAAGTGATGACACCAAGAAATGAGCAGGCAAAATTGGAACTGGAACACTATAAAAATGAAGCTTAAAAATGGGTACTTTCTCCTGATTGGCTGAGATTTTGACACCTACCGGAAAATGCATTTTCTGTTTATTAAAGCGCTGGAGAGACGGGGAGACTGTTACTGAACAAACACTCTATAGCAATGATTACTATCAGAATATTGCTTTAACCTTTTAACAAAATACTTTTTGTTTCAACCGCAAAATATCACTTACCCTACCTTTAACTGTTGAGCGTGTACAAATGTAACCATGGATAACGTACAGTATAATATGTGCACTGTTGTTCTGCATGTAGATGACCGTATGCTATATTTTCGGTGTCTCTTTGTTGTCACAGGGTCGATACCTGCAGGATGTTTTCACCACCATGGTGGACCTGAAGTGGCAGCACTCCCTGCTGATCTTCACTTCTGCCTTCCTGTGTTCCTGGATATTGTTCGCCATGGTCTGGTGGTTGTTGGCCTTTGCTCATGGAGACCTGGAACCCCGGGACCCTGATGGTCCCCCAGGTCCTGAACCCTGTGTCACTGCAATTCGCTCCTTCACTTCCGCCTTCCTGTTTTCTATAGAGGTCCAGGTAATACTACTACTACTGTTACTACTACTGCCAATTATAATTACACTTCACATTCTGGTTCTCTACAGAGGTCCAGGTATACTGCAGCTACTACTAGACTACTGTTCATACTACTAGTACTAGTACTACTACTACTACTACTAGTAATAATAATAATAATTTGTATTCTTTTTATTATTATTATATATTATATATTACGAAGCGCTTCACACAGCATTAAATATAAAGTCAACTACATACAAATTGTGAAGAGATTCACAAAAGCATAAAAAGAGAAACACAAAACAGACTAATCAGATCAGGGGTGTCGAACTCATTTTGGGGTCCGGGCCACATTGGTCAAAAGGTGACTTGATGTGGGCCGCAACCAGTTGCGGGCGCGCATGCACGCTCACACGCATTCAGTTATACAGCATTGTTCTTCAGTCTGTTGTCTCAGTCACTACTACTAACTACAGTATAACTTTTTAGAAAAATATATTATGAAGATGAATAGCTACTTTAATTATTGACATTAAAAACAAAATGCAGCCGCTAGCCGCTAGACTATATCATGCCTTTAAAGTAATCAATAAAGTCTTGAAATCAATTCTAAGATTAATACAGTAGGTAACCAATGAAGGTAGGCTCAGATTGGTGAAATGTGCTCTGCTCTTTTGGTTTTAGTTAACAGTCTGACTGCTGCGTTCTTCACTAACTGGAGATAGGATTTTCTTAACTACTACAGCTACTAGAGCTGCCACTACTACTAATACCAATACTACCGCCTCTGCTTCCTTTCCTGTCTCTCTTCAGGCTACTGTCTTATCAAATAAAAAAAAGGCCCAAAGTAATGATAAAAGAAAAACCTTCACCATACAGCCTTAATATCAAGTGTACCATTTAATTAAACCATGTAGTGCTCTGTGTCTCCAGGTAACGATTGGTTTTGGTGGTCGGATGGTGACAGAGGAGTGTCCAGTAGCCATCGTCGTCCTGATAATCCAGAACATTCTGGGTCTAATCATTAATGCTGTCATGCTTGGCTGTGTGTTCATGAAGACGGCTCAAGCTAACCGACGTGCCGAGACGCTCATCTTCTCCAGAAACGCTGTCATTGCTCCGCGAAACGGACGACCAACCTTCATGTTTCGAGTTGGAGACCTGAGAAAGAGCATGATCATCTCTGCTACAGTACAACTACAGGTAAACGCAGAAGATACCATCTTAACTTGGCAAAACATTTCCACCTTGACTAGAAACAGCTCCTGACAGGTAGTTTAGAAACGGTTGGCATATGCGTATGGCAGAGTATTAACAACTCTGAAGTCTTATGTGTTCCTCTGAAGCTGCGTTAGTCATTCTGGAGCTGATGGCAACATTGAATCTGTTATGTGCTCTGCAGTTGTCTGTCTCTTACGTTGTTATTAGCACCTCTGAGTGTACAGTATAATCCTAAAGTTCTGTGTATAACTCTGAAGTTGTGCATGTAACTCAAAATTGTGTAACTCTAATGTGTCTGTAATGTTGTGTGTAAATCTAAAGTTGTGCATCTAATGTCTGCTGAATATAACACTAAAATTGTGTCTGTAACTCTAAAGTTGTGTTTATAACGCAAAAGTTGTGTAACAATGTGTGTGCAAAGTCTCTAAAGTTCAGAAGCTGTGTTGTTGGTACAGGTGATTCGCCGTACAGTGACAGCAGAGGGAGAGGTCGTCCCGGTGTGTCAGCTGGACATTCAGGTGGAGAATCCTCTTCGTAGCAACGGCATCTTCCTGGTGTCACCTTTAATCATAAGTCACACCATTGAAAGAGGAAGTCCACTGTATGAAGTCTCCGCCAACTCCCTCCCCTCTGAAGACATTGAGATCATAGTTATACTGGAAGGTACACTCGTTATTAATCATCATCATATTATAGCAATAATAATAACACCATTGCCATTATACTGGAATGTGCATATTTATCATCATCATCATCATAATATAACAATACATCATTGTCATTATAGTAGAAGGTAAACATGATAAGATTATATTAAAAGTCAACATGGATAGATACATATAATAAACATAAACAATAATAAATAATATTGTAATAATAAGTGTTTAACTGTTAACAGTTTAACAGCTTTGCCTCTCAGACGCTGATTGGCTGGTTGGTGTGGTTGATTGACATGTGATCGTGTTTTGTGTTTGATTGACAGGCGATTGATTAGTATTTGTTTGATTGAAAGGTGTGGTGGAGACAACTGGCATCACCATGCAGGCTCGGACGTCCTACACACCAGATGAGATCCTGTGGGGTCGTCGCTTTGTGTCCATCCTGACGGAGGAAGACGGCCGCTACTCGGTGGATTACAGTAAGTTTGGGAACACAGTGGCGGTGCGCATGCCGTCGCTCAGCGTCAAGGAGCTCGACCAAACAAGGGGAGTGCAGCATGAAATGGGCGGAGCGGCAGGCTCATCCCTGCAGGGCTGGGGACTGGTCAGAGCTGGCAGGGGCGGGTTCCGAAAAGGAGGCAGGTGCTGTGATGCGTCGGCCTCCCAGCCCTGGTACGCCCAGACGGAGAAAGTGGTAGAGCCAACGAAGAAAGAGAATGGACAGAAGAAGAGGGTGCAGCTGGAAGTGATTGGTCGGCAGATTGAGGAGGAGGAGGGGCTTGGAGAGATTAGTGAATAATACACCCTTTTGGTTGTTAGAAAACAGGGTCCGGCCCCGGTCAGGATGACGAAGTGAACAAACACTGACATCCATGTTGAAACGTCATCGTTACTCATCATTCACCTGACCTGTTTTTCAACAGACCTGGTGATAAACCAGCAATTGTCTAAATGAGGTTCTGTGTTTATATTGTTATTGTAATTTCTCCCTGTGTTCATAAAATAAAATGCTTATCATTCATTATTCTTTTATTCTTTATTTGGATCCCCATTAGCTTTCACAGTGTGGTCACTAGTCTTCCTGGGGTCCACAAAAACACAACAGCAATAAAAAACTATATGATGATGATTTGAACAATAATTCAAAATCACACTGTATCAAACAAAACAAGTGTATTTGGTTGGGCGGATTTGCAGGCAATTTATTAGAGGGATAGTAGGTAATAGTGTCTATAATGTGAATTCCTGGATATGAAATGTTCTGCAATAGTCTGTAGTGGTCCCAGTAATGCTTAAAGGGGGATGAATCCCTAGAATGGTTCCGAAACCAAATATAAAGATCAGAAAATAAGTGCAATGACTACATATGAAACAATAAACAACAGTAAGCTACAATCTGTGTGATGTAGATGGGGAGCATATTCAAACAGAAGCTCTATAAGGATCATCAATTTGTTTGTAAACTTGGCACTACCAGATGACAAGTACACTTGACATATATTATGTCAACAAAAAAACAGTATATACTAGTTTTTCATGAAGACGGTTTATTATTCCAAATATAATTTTGTATGAATAACAGAAGACAATATATTTTATTTAGACTCCACAGTTAGGCATGATAGTGGCATGACAGTATGCATCTCCCTCACATACTAGCATGGAATTTTATAAATATATATATTTCTCAGCAGCAGTATTGTATTGTTCATTATAATACTGGTGCAGGGGGAGGCAGCTCTTATTGTACCTACCTACTGTAAATGATCCAAAAACCTTTTGAGTTTTGTGCAATGTTCAGTTTCCATAAACTTCACATGTATATATATTTTCTGTCTGTGTACAAGTTGTTATTTAAGGATTAATTCCAGGACAATTAATACATATTTTATCATTTGTCTTGAATTTGTCTTTGTCAAAATGTTGACTGTCATTCTTCTATAATGAGGCTTACACGCTTTCCACAAGCTGATGATGATGAGTCTTTAACAATTGTTCATGTCTCTCCTCAGTTTCATTCTAGTCCAATAACTCATTACCAAAATACTGACCAGCATGGGATTTTTTATTTTCCAAGTATTCCCTTAAAATAAAAGTAAAAATGACGTCTGTCAATCACTTTCCGCTGAGTGTTCTGTGTTGGGATACAGTAATGCAACATTCAACATTTAGACCAGATTGAGGGTAAGTAAATACATTTAATTTGTCTTTATGCTCAGGCTACTATTCAGCTTATAATAACAACAACAATATTGATAAATATAAAACTAGCTTTAGTTCAGATTAAAGAAATAATAATAATTCAGCAGTCGTGCTACAAACTGAAATACCTTGGCGTTGGTTAAGACCAAGTCGTTAGTTGTAACCAATAACCTGAGTGAGGACCTAGTGGAGACCAGGCATTAGTTCTAACAGTCAGCTAGGCCAGTGGTTCTCAAAGTGCGGTCCGGGGGCCCCTAAACGTCCTTGAGGGGGCTCCAGGGGGTCCTCAGCTAAGTTGATAGTTAGGAACCAAAAAATTGACCCTTGCAGATCTGTAACTCAGAGAGTGTACAAATGGGACAAATGTGTACACTCTCTGAGTTATGGGGGTCCATGCATGCAAAACTGGGGGTTTGAGAACCACTGAGCAAGGCTAGGTCTACGTCCTCTGACCCCACAACAACGCCACCATTGACCCCAGGACAGCCAGGGCGGCTGTGGATGTTGACGCCAGGGCTGCGGCGTTGCCAGTGTTACACAGGCTACTGCTGCAGCATCTGTAGGTGAAGCCGGAGATGGCTGGAAACATCTGAGTCAGACGAGAGTTGTCGCAGTCTGTGTATCGGATGCACTGACGGATGGTCTTACCACCTACAACAACAACAGCATGAGAAGCAACAGTAGTTCTCAAACATTTTCATGTCAAAGATCCCCAGATTATTAGGCAGTGGACCAATATTTAAAAAAATATTTTGTGCCAGATCCCCGTAATAATATTTGTGAGATATTTTGCGTTGTGAGATTGTATTTTCTATAATTGAATAGCCGGAAAAAAATTAACAGAGCTTAAAGGTTTCATGACGTTCAGTTTTACCACACATTAAAAGTCTTTGTCATGGTCCTTCAAACGTGTATAGAAAGTTTTAACAAAAAATTTCACTCCATTGATCCATGGCAGGTGTTTTTCTCTCACATTTCTAAAGCCTTTTCAACTGTCGCTGGTGAGGGATTTTGCCTGTCAATCATCGCCTCTGCTCCGCCCCTCCCCAAAGGAAAGGATAGGGGAGGGGCGAGGAGGAGAGTGGGCGGGATTAATCGTCTGTGACCTCACTGCCGAAGGGCCAAGCTCAGATTACTTTTCAGCCTAATTATTCAGAAAACCCCAGACCACAGAAAATCCACTGAATGTTCAAAGTTCAGATTTTTTTGGGTGTAATTGAGGTCATAAACCCCCCCAAAAAACATTTTTAAAAAAAAAAGTGAAAATGAATGTCATAGAACCTTTAAGTATTTGAACTATTCATTTTGGCTGGGGACCCACTGGAACCCCCCCAAGGACCCCTGGGGGTCCTCAAACCCGACTTTGAGAACCACTGACAGAAACAACACAACTGACCATGATACTGACATAATACTGAAATGATGCTGACCATGATACTGACATGATACTGACATGATTACCATGATACTGACATGACATGAATGATACTGACCATGATTCTGACCGTGATACTGATGATGTCAGTATCAAAACTGTAAGGTTAACAGCAGAATAATGGCTAATTTATACTCCGTTGTACGACAAAGTATACAAGAGGATGAACACACCTCTCTCACTCAGGGAAATACAGGAGTCTTCAAAGGTACACTCCTGGACGTTCTCACAGCGACCTGTGTAATCAGCACATTTATAACAGCGGAGCGCTGCACCTGAAACACACAAACAGGTGTCTGATGAGGAACTGAAGCATGAACCACAGTCACATAGGAGGTTAACCACTTGAACCCCAGCATCCATATTCTGGGAGGAACATTAGCTAAAAAATATCAGATCTACAAGTGAGCTTGTAAATCGGCAATTTGTGGCTAAGAGGTTTTGTATAGATGAAGAAAAGTGGTCAAAGTACAGAGCCAATTGGTCCAGTTTCCAGTTTAACTTTGTTCTTCTGCCCCACTACATTTCAGAGACACACTTTATAGTTACTTTTACTCCACAACAATTATTTGAAAACTTAACGACTAGTTTCTTTGCAGATTTAGATACAAATATACATTAACTGATAAATGATGATGTTTTATAGGTTCATCTACCAGCACAACATAAAGTAGGCTAAAATGATTCCCAACTTTACAAGCTGCAGCATTAATGTGATGAACACATTAATGCATTAATTAATTACAATCCAATAATATGATTGCGAAATTCTGCATAATGAGTACTTTTATGTTTGGTATTTTAAGTATATTTTGATGCCAATACTCTTGTACTTTTACGAAAGTAAAAACATCATTGCATAACAGTATGAATTGTGATGTTTCTTACAGATTCAAGAGGACTGCTCTAAGATAACATAAAAGAAAAGAAAAAGCAACCGTCATGAAACATCAAAACACATCAAACAGTAAAACGTTTCTATTACTTCTGGTAAAGCTTGTATATGCTCTTGGGAGGAAGGACATCTGGTGCCTTTTTGTGTGACTCACAGGTCGTATGAGTGTCCTCCCATTTCTTAAATTGTAGTAATTTGTGTTTGTAGACAGGCTCTGGATCATAGGACTGGTCCCTTCTCTCAAAAGTCGATTGAATTCTGCTATTATAGCTACTTAATGTAAACTTAAGTAAACAAGATCTGAGCACTTCTCACTGTTACTACTACTATTACTATGATAATATGACAGAATGACAGGAGATGGATTACTGCAGTACTGGAGATAAACTCACCTGAACCAAACGTCCCCAAAAATATCATCAACAGTCCTAGACAACGCTTCATCTCCTCAGCTCTCAGTTTCCCCTCTTTAAAAAATAATGACAAAATAGAATTCAAATAAAGCAGGAGGCAGGCCAGCTCTCCACAGCAGGCAGGGTTAGACAGCAAAGATCTGTGTGACTGTCTGACTGGGCTAGTCTTCTGACTACAGACAGAAAGACAGACAGACAGTTTTTAGACAGAAAGACAGACAAGTCTTTGTCCATCGAGCCACAAAAGGCCCCTGTCCCCCCACTCCTTCTGCCCTCGGACACACTGGAACAATCATTTGGCAGCAGCATACACAGCAAAGCTGGGTTATAGTAAGCCTACTCACGTTTATTTATGTTGTTATTTCCTCTGAATAAGCCCACTGTACCACCATTAGATGGTCATTCAAAATATGCATGTGCTAAATATGTAGAACCTCTATCTATTCTAGACATTAGCGCTTTCGTTATATTTTCATTTCAGTTCATGTTCCAGCTGTTTATGTGATTCTCTCATCCAGAGACTACCAACAAGTCCAACAGTAGAATAACAGTAGAGTATCATCTAATAATAATAATAATTGGGAGGACCACAATCATACAGTAGTTTACACACAATATTGATCTGATCCTTGAAATAACATGGAGATTTGAATTGTCGTGTACTATTCCAAGCTATTTGCCATGTCTGTGTTGACCCCAAACTTTTTTTTTCACTCAGGAGGTCAAGCGGCCGCCTGTGAACCGGAAGGTCCCCAGTTCAATCCCTGGCTTTGTGTCGAGGTGTCCTTGAGCAAGACACTTAACTCTTAACTGGGACTGCTCCAAAGGATCAAATGCAGAGCCGGGAATCATTACAAATACCCTTTATACCCCTTTATGAATATGATTATTGTGCTCCATTAGCGAAACCTTTTAGCCTTCTAATGATAAATGTCATTTGGTGTCAGACTCAGTATATGCCAGCGGATTTCAAATGCCAAACCAACGCTGTCTCCTTAGCCCACACAATCAGACTGTACTGGTTTTTAACCTTTAATTATCAAGTGAAAGTTAATCAAGCAACACACACACACACACACACACACACACACACACACACACACACACACACACACACACACACACACACACACACACACACACACACACACACACACACACACACACACACACACACACACACACACACACACACACACACACAGTACAACCAGTGTGTAACTGGTTGCCACTGAGCAATTGGCTGTCTTGCTTTGCTCAAGAGAACCTTTTGGGGATGGGGAGAACATCTCTCCTTCACTTATCACCCAGTCAGACACAGGCGATACAAAAGAAAATATGTCTGGGTTATTGCTGCCCTCCATTTATCTCAATATACATTTTCTCATATTGTTCATTAAAATACATGATCTATCATTTTGGATAATTATGCATGTTGCCCAGCCCTGGTGCTATGGTGTTGGCAGACAATCCACACAGTGTCTCTGTCCAGATGGGCTCAGAATAAAACATTAGTTTGTTCTTTGTGTGTTCATCACCACTGTTGCATACGGTTTGTCTGCAACAACTTATATTGTTGATCAGCAGTTGTTGCTCTGCTGATCAACTGTCCTATGAGGGGTTTTCCAAAATTGCTATGACACAATTGTCTTGACACCTTGAAAGAAAACAAAACACAATACAAAATCTTCAAACTACATTCACAAAACCCCTGACTCTTCTGACAAAATCAAGCACCTCAAAACCATTTGTTATCTTTGCTCAAAATCAAACAACGCTTTCATATCATACACACAGCCAATGTATACAGAGCCTTCAGTAGAAACTACATTTACACAGCATGCAGGGCATGTAATTACAGAATTGTCTTCTTGTAAAGGCATTTTGCAATAAAAAAGTATAGTAATCACAACTTACCGTGAATATATTGTATACTGTATTGTAAGTAGGCTACTGCAAGTAGTTTTGAATGTCTGCACTTGCATAAAAATACAGTAAGCTCAATTAACAAAGAAAACTCTAAATGAAAGCACATTACAGTACACTCAAAATGTTGTGCAACTGCTAAATCAAAGTCAAAGAGAGATTCATTGTGCCTCAGCATCACGTCTTTGTTCTGGGTCACATGCAATATTGTCCCTTGCCAGGCAACGGGGCAAAAACCCTCTGGTGTGCCGGATCCAGTCTTGACAACACTCTGCCAGCCAATTCCATTTCCTGTATTTCCCTGCTATATGAGCTTTGGTCACTGCCATGCAGAGAAAACCTTGAGCAAAAGAGTGGTGGAAGGCAAACATTTATGAATCACTGGTTGATATTGAACAACTGTTGTATCTGGACACCACTGTGAAAGCTGACAGTGGCCCAAACCACCATATACACAGACAGAATGCACTGCCTGTTAATGATGTTGTTCTCAACATCGTTCCAGAGTCGTACTCGTACTTCATAAAAAAAGAGAAAATGTAGCTCACAATGCATCGCAACACATTGTGAGCTTGTTGTTTTGGCTATTTCTTTACATTTATGAAGATTTTTGCCAATAGTGGCATGCCCAAAATAGGGACACCAGATTAAAGTGATTAACATCAGTGGCTAGAAGTTAGTCCAGTGAGAGAATGTATAGATAAGAATCACTATTTTATAGGTTTCACTAAACAATATTAGACAGTTCTATACTAAATCTAATCTAACAACAAACTAATGGGGGTCCACGGCCTAATAGGCATCAATTTGCTTGCCATGAAAGAGAAATTTTTTGTCCTGCCCCAACAGAAACCTACATTTCTGTTCAACAAGGCTTTCGTTGGAGGACTCCCTCCTCCAGGACAAAGCTCATTTCATTCTCTGACTTTAACATTGATGTACTGCTGGGAGACAGCTCTGAGTTGAACGTATACACAACCCTGTTAAGAGGACAGAGGGGGGGTTGTAGTGGGTCTCACAAAGACCTCCAGAACCGCCAAGACAGGACACACAGAAAGCTCTCAATTTATAGACTTGTTAGACAGAGAGACGGTGATGGCGTTTTTTTCTTTGGTTTGACAATGCAAGATCTTTTATAGCTTAAGATAGTTCAAAACGTTGTACACACAAGCACATTTTAAAAACAAAAGGGACTACCATGGAAAATATTTTATTCATCAATAATTTCCCATTATTTATATTCTTTACAAAGCAGATTATAGAGCCAGAATTGATATTTAGGTTCCATATTCCACATTTTAATCCAAAATCCTGTGCTCATCCAAATTGTCCAAAAAAGGTTCAATCATCCAAATATGTGCACATGAATTTGAGTTAGACTGTAACATCCTCAGTACTAATTTAACTTTGCAATGTACAATTGTAACCAAATATACCTGTAGGTTCCATCCAATTAACACAGAGGATTTGTGTAGAATAGATGATGCTGCTGAGATTTCACAAAAAGTCACTTTTTAGTTTTTAAATGGCTGCAAATGCAATCAGAACAAATGATTCAGAGTATTGGTGAAAAATACAGTAATACTGTATCTAAGTGCATATTAATGTCAGAGATGGAGTATGCAATGCAGCAGATTAGCTCCCACAATGCATTTATTTAGACACTCATACCAATAACATTACTGGTTCGAGTGTCTAAAGTACTACTCTTTCTCATTGAACATTCTGTCTGTACAGCACCTGTGTTTACTTTGGATGACTATGTTATTTTCCACATAAAAGTGCATATTCACCACCAATTGAAAATCAATTAATTGTGATTCGTTTTTTTAAGGCATATAAACGATAGGTGAGGTTTGGAGCTGAACTAACATCTTGTCACAATATATATGAACAGGACACAATATCCAGCTCATCTTTCTGGTTTTAATTTATCTACACTAACAGCTAATTTATACCAAACCAAGAACTGAAGCTTACTCTACTACTCTGATGCTGTGGAGGTCAAATATGAATACATTCTACAGCAGCGAGGGAGACTTTTAACACTCGTCAGGGCCTAAAGTTTTAGTTCTTAGTTCTCAATGTCTCAAAAACATTACCTCTAAGTACTACTTAAATTACTTATTCAACTTCAACTTCAACTTGATTTAAATCCTGTTCTTATCTGAATTATAGAGGACATGCAGTAAAACAACCAGAAATATGTTTCTGTACCAACAAAAATTAAGAAAAAGCAATACAAAAATGCAGGTGAAAAAACTGTACATACTGTATATTTGTTTGCTGTTGTACTGCTCTTTGCCTTTGTGGAACAGTGTAATGATTTAGTGAAGAAAAAGGGAATGTCCACACACGATAGCTGCTCTCCCATCTTTTATTTTTATTTTAACCAAACAACAACGTTTCGCCCATGCAGGGCTCCATCAAGTTCACTTGATGTAACCCTGCATGTGCAAAACGTTGTTGTTTGGTTTAAATAAATAGAAAAGACAGGAGAGCAGCTATCGTGTGGGGACATTCCCTTTTTCTTCACTTGATTATTTTTGGGTCCAACGCCATGTTTAAAAAAACTGTGGGGATGTGCATATCCTACCCTTTTTTCATACAGTGTAATGATTTATCATACTTTGCTAAATAAAAGCCAAAGTATCAATAGCAAACCTTCATGATATGAGATATATTTAAAAATGTATGTTGTAAGCATTTGAAATAGGAAACATCATATTGAGAAGTCAGGGATCATCAGCAAGGAGCTTTCAGTCAAAACAATATCATTGATGACAATAAAGGACTATTGTAGTTCTGAATAATTCCCAACCAGCATAAACACGAACAAACAACAAATAGAAAAGTGAACATAAACAGCATTAATCAAACTCCACCCACATCTGGAGTCAGTGTACAATCAACCAAAGGGTCAGAGTTCATTATAAGAACAAGCAGCAGAGAAAACATGTTGCATTCAGACATAGAATAGTTTTGGATTCTGAAAGAAAGCTTCAACATGAGCCTTAATTACCCATATAGAGGAAGTGACATCATTGTACACCTCATCGAAGTAACATTCCATCCAATCACATTAAACTGCATCCTTTATCTCCAAATACTAAAATAAAGTTGTGGTTTTTAAAACATTTTGGTCTGTTTATAATCATAACATGCATACGATAAAAACGTGCAAAAAGTGAATTATCTATCAAAAGCAAAGACATTGATACAGGTTTGATAATTGTTTTCTTCTATTTTGCAAACATCATCTTTCAGTCATTGAATAATAAAGCAGAACTGTTGAAATATTGCAACAAACTAAAAACAAAGTCAAGCCACCACGATGACGTGAAGCAGGTGGACGTTTCATCCTAATGCAAAAAAAAAAAAAAGCTAACAGGAAGTTCTTTGAGCAGGAAGTACTTTGAGCCACACGTCAAACTGACTACAAATAACTTCCTGTCACGTTAAAGTGTAAGAACTGAGTATCACCATGAAGGGTTTCATATGGACTGCATAATCCTGATGATCCTCTCAAACGTTAGCTTTGGCATGAAGAACGGCTGGCATGCTAGCAGCTCCAAGGCATCACTGAAGAGCAGCCGTGAAACCTCACATTAATCCCAATTGAAACATTTCAAAGAAATTATCGGATATATCAGTCATCACAACAGTAAACACATGTATACAGCTCCTGGTATGGTAGCATAGCAGTCTAGCACCTTTTCTTCTCTGATCTTGCATTCTGTCATTATGGCACAATCATAAAATTCAGAAGAAAAATACTTCTCTTAAAAACAGGCTCAAATGCATATACATTATACAGTATATATATATATATATATATATATATATATATATATATATATATATATATATATATATATATATATATATATATATATATATACACACACAACTGTATCAGATTTCTATAAATTTCATTTAGAAATATATAGCCATGTATCACTCTTAAATGTGTCATTAAAAGACAGGCTGTCTAAATAAGAAAGCTGCCTCCAATACTCTTAAAACAATTAATTGATTGTTCTCATTAGCCGATTGGCTCCCATGGCAACAGCAAGCACTTTGAATCAGAAGCGCCAACTTATTGCCATGACAACTGTCTCTGGTCTACTTGTCGGAGATCAGTGACCATGGCTGTCTCGTTTTCTCATTCACAGGAAGCTGAAGAGCACACAATGACTGGAGCCCAGTTCACAGCGTGGTGAAGGTGTTAGGTAGAGAACTAGCTGTGACACCATGGGTAAAATTTTTGCCCATGACCTTTATTGCATGAAGTTCACTCCCTCTACCGTCTACCCTGTTTCCCCATCTCAATCCACTTTACTGGGTCATGAAATAGAAATACCCCAGGAATTATTTAAAAAAAAAAGAAAAAAAACTCCCAATGTGGGATTATTGACTTCAGACGCTTTGTGATGTTGATGGCTTTAGGACAGAGCAGGCTCTAGAGTTCACTGGGTCCTAAAGACAGTTTAATCTGAGTCACCAGTGTCCCAAAGACAGCTGTGTTTTTAGTCCCAGTCAGATATCTGGGTAGAACTCTGTGTTCACGTCCACGTTGTGCAGAACAGACTTCTGTTCAGCCGTTGACATTCTGCTCAGAACCTCAGCAGACAATGAGTAGCTGCTGCCTGACTTCTCCTCAAACCAGCTGTCCAGCGCTCGCTTGCCGTCAAAGTTGACAAGGGGAGGTCCGTTCACAGCCAGGGTCAAAAGGTCATTCATCTGGTCCAGGGTGAGCCTAGAGCGACTGTTGTTCTTCCACATCTTCTGTAGAGAGTTGCGGCCTTTATCACAGCAGGCTGTGGAGCTGGGCAGAACCCTCACCACCTGGACGATGCGGTTGAGTAAAGGGAAACGCTGCTTGTACCTGGAAATGTGACCGACAACCTCCTTGAAGCCGTTCATGCTGTAGTAGTCAGCCTTCAGGTCCCTCCACTCCCCCACCACGCTTCCCCTCGCATCCGTCCGGCCCTGGGCTTCATGTCTGACAGAGGGCAACGTCTCCAGGTGGTCAAAAATCAGCGAGATCTCATCGTCTCCATAGCCCTGCAGGTCCTCGCGGCTCCGTGGCCAGGAGCTGAGGTCTAGGACGCGGCAGGCTTGGGCCACCGGCCGGCTCTGCTGGTCCAGTCTCTGGGACAGGATGCCCTGGCTCCGCTGGCAGATCTTCTCTCGGATTGACTGGAACTTGGACTCCGCCACACGCAGGTTCTTCAGGGCCACGCCGTTGAAACTTTCCCGGAAGTTCTCCTCAAACTCCTGCAGGTACTCCCCGGGGCAGTCGACCAGCTGTCCGATCTCCAAGATGGCATCCTGGATGCGTGTGTGAACCTGTGACACCAGAAGGTAGTCTCCCTGGAAGACAAAGGCTAGGCGGGAGAAGACAGCGATGACATCCAACAGGAAGTAGATGAGCTTGACTGACTGGTAGTCCAGCAGGAACTGTAGCAGCGTCAGAGCGATGGCCGCAGCATCAGCTCTCTGAGTCTGATTGCTGATCTCCTTCAAATGAGCCACAACTTCCAGGTAGTCTTTAATCAATGCGTTCAGGACATTGGGCTCTCCGATAATCCATCGCACCGCCCGGATGTCTCCCAGGAACTCTGCCTCCTCTGAGAGGGTGGGGGCACTGGAGCGTAGCTCCGACATCATGCGGGGGGAGTAGCGGTAGAAGCTGAGCAGCTGCTTCAGGTTGTTCTCCAGGTCTTCCAGACAGGTGAGCTCCTTCCCACTGATAGCATCTAAAACTTCCAAGTGAGGCCGATGGATCATGACAGGCAGGCAGAGGATCCAGGGCAGAGTCTTCTGGATGGAGATGTATAGGCTGGCTCTCATTCCAGACGGGATGTTAGTTCCATCCACCCCTAACCCAACAACCGGCTGGTCCTGAAACCTCAGCCCCAGAACCCCGAAGGCTCGGTCCACAGCCTGGAGGTAGCCCTCCACGCTGGTCATGCCCAGTCTCTGCAGGGACAGAAACTCTGTGCTGGGACAGCCGTCACTGGAGGAGAACTGGACATAAAATGCCACTGTGTCAGAGAAGAGCTCATCGTTCTGGGCATCCATAATTACACTAAGAAACGGAGACAGACGCATCTTCTCAGCCAGGTCCTCTTTCTGGGCGCGGGCAATGTGGTGGATTAAAATCTGACAGTCGCCCTCGTTAAGATACTGATCTACCACCTTCAGGTCACATTTCCTCAGCAGCTCGGCCAGGGGTCGGAGGTCAGAGAAAGGTCGCCCCTCAAGCGCCAGATGGTAGGCGGTGTTAAACAGCAGCATCATGTTACGACACATTTCTTCGGTCTTCTCCGGGTGCATGCGGAGCTTGTACAGCTGGAGACACTTCTTGTGCAGGTTGCTCTGGCTGTGCAGTTTAATAGTGTGGATCTTAAACTGCTTGGATCCAATGATGAAGGCAGAGGTTCTAGAAGACTGGACGGTGTACTGCCGGCAGACGTGGCACCACATCTCATTGAGCGTCGGCGAGTAGCGCAGGAACCAAAACTTCTTCAGCCACTCTTGTTTGAACCGTCGGATCCTACGGCCCGACGCAGAGGCCAGTTTGGCAGCGTCGTCAACAGAGGTCAAAAGTTCTGCACTGATGGATTCGTCGGCCGAGTCCATGTCCTGGTCGTCTTCATCCAGAACCACTGGTACTGGCATCATTGGTTCAGTTCCTACAAGACAGAAATACAACCAGAATGTAAAACCTACAACAAATTTAATGAAAATTATTGTTATTATTAATATCCTGCGAACACTGTCAGAGTCTGACTTTTTTTAAACTGTTCAAACTGAAATGCTTAGTGACTGCAAATCTGAAACAAAATGAAATTAAATATTGTTATAACGTCTTTGTACTTAATAAATATACCCATGTGTATCTAATTTTTTTATAATAAGTTATTATAACAAATTATTTAAATATTATTTAAGAGTTTGAATAATAAAATGGAAGAAACATTTGAATGCTTTTAAAATATTAATTTAATGTAAATTAGAAATGACATTCACAGAAAGCTGACATTCACAACATGAAATGAAAACAAGTGCAAAGGGAAAACAGTTAGAAAACACATTCATAAAGTAAAATAAATTAGAAATGAAATCCCATAGCAAGCATTCACAGTCACACAGACACACAGGGCTCGTCCTGACGATTATGTTATTCTACACTTCAATGGAAACGTAAGAGGTAACAGGCTAGACTAATGTTTAAAGTAGAAGGTCACAGGTTCATATCCTGTTGACGTGCTGTTGAACAAGTCGCATATACCTAGTAATGATCAACCCTATGTAAAAGTCTTGTAGCTTTGGGCCGAACAGCATCAGCCTCTCTAGCTGGCTCCACCTACCTGGCAGGTCTTCCACGGGTGCTTGCTCAGGATGGGGCGGGGCCACAACCACCTCCACCTGCTGTCCACCTGCCCTGAACTGGCTTAGCTCAGCCTCCAGCTCCCTAATCCTCCTCTTCAGCCGGACACAATTGGGACAGAAGGAGGACGTGGACGGCTTCTCTTCACCCTTTTTCTCCTCTTCCTCCTCCTCCACCTTCATTTGAGGCAGGTTAACGTGAGCGCTGGAGGAGTCGAACCCAAGCCCCAGCATTGGTACTTTACATTCCCTGGTGAGATGTGAAGGCTCGATCTCCAGGGAAGCTTCAAGAACGTCTTTAAAGATCAGGTCGATTTTCTTCTTCTTGGACGGAGGATGTTCGTCTGCCTCTCCGTCTCCTGGGTGTTTGACATGTCGGCCATGCAGAGCTGCAGACCACAGACAGGGGCCTTTAGTGTCTGTCTCCAGGCCTAGATGGACACCTGATGTCGTCCCTTGGTCTGGAACACAGTGGTATTAGCACATTAGCGTACCGACACAAAGCTCCAAACGTACATGAAGACTAATAAACCTGATTAAAACGGCCACAGCACTGGACTAGTAGCGGGGGCAATGTTTATAACTGTTCAACAAAGCAAAGAAAAAAAAAGGTATGGGAAAAGGAGAAGCTAAGACAAAGTTCAACATAAACCTGAGGTGCTTACCTGCAGCGAAAAGTTCCAGGATTTTTTTTATGCTCTTCATGGGGACTTAAAGGTTCTGACAAATGGAATTCAAAAAGTCCAATCAGAACCATCTATCTCTGTGATGAAAATGTTTTAAAGAATGTTTCTTGATCCATTTTTTAATGTGGTGTAGCTTCTCAAGATCTTAGTTTCTATCTCCATTTCTTAAAGATATTTTCTAGGGATTTTCAGCTTCATTTGAGAGGAGAGTGTAGTAGAGAGACAGGAAAGGGGGAGAGATGGGCAGACATAAAAGACAAGACAGGAGCCAGAGTGGAACTCAGATCCTCACAACTCACGAGAAGTATTTCTTCATAAAGCATATTTTAGACACCATTTTAGATAGGTCACATATAGGTGTATACTGTTAATACTATAATTTAGCTGTCTGTCTCAGTTCTGAACACACTTTTATTATGTCACTGTTGGGACCAGTAAAGGAGAAAAACTCATTAAAACTCAACACTAAAACAGTCCTCAGCTACTGTACCTGGAAAGAAATGTCAAAAACATTGGAATTAACAGTTTCCAGTGAATTGTAATATAACCATAATTTATACAGTATGTAACTGATAATATTTGTTATACTGGTAATATGGAGAAACTGTTGCCTGTGATTTAAGAACAGATCATGATGACAGATCTCATCTTTATACATTTTAATGGCCCAGAGTTACAATAGGCTCAGGGGTACAATTAGGATTGGGTGCTGGATGTTAGGTTACTGAGAAGAGAATAGAACAACATGCTGCTACCAAGCTCAGCTGGAGTTCACTTCCACTCAATTCTACAAGAAAACATGATCTAGTTTAATTTGACACAAATGTTGACACATTCACAGGTTTACATATTATGGGACATGACCAAATCAGATGGATGTTGCTGAATCTGAATCAGAGAAAAACAACATTTTAAGTCTTAATTTTAAAATGTATTATATATTTGCAATTCAATTTAATTAAATTCCAATGACAAATGTGAGAGATGCAGTGGCACTCTAACAGTTTATAAAAGTTTAGAAGGTAACTAGTGAGGCACAAAGTGATGCAAACCTATTGTAATGAGACCACTGTGTCTGCATATCTGTCCACCAGAGGGTACTGGTGATTTGTCACTGATACCGTATGCATAATAGGAAGTTCAACCTCTCCTCTTGTATAGGAAGACAATAAACTACAACATCCAAAATCTTGTTATCTTGCTGTATCTAAAAAAACTATATAGCTGAATCTTCATATTATAATCCTAAAATAATGTCCTGGTTTAATTTCAAGACCAGACTATAGCTTAGACTTCCTATAACTAGCTACGACTGGCTGTGATGCCTATCTTTACATTTCTGTCCTTCACCAGTTTGAGTGACTTGTAAATGAGCAGTAAAGCTTCACTGTCATGCACAAGCATAGGGCATATTGTGCTGGTGGTTATTCATGATGGCACTCGCCCTGGGGTGTCGATTAGATCACAACAAATAAGGCAAGGTGGAGTTTTCAAGAAGAGATGCACATCCAATCAAAAGTCTAGGAGGTGCTGGACAAATGGCAGATCAACATCGAAAAAGAATAAAGTCTGCACATTGGTTCTCAGCAACATTTGAAAAAAAAATATTGCTGCTCGATTTTTTCAATCTCTCAATCTTCATCAGGTATTCCTGATACAACCTCATCTGTGCACGTTCACTTAAAGTTGTACAATGCAGAATCACAAATAACGATTTTTAGCAACCTCTGCTGGTCACTACCGTCACTGCATACAATTTCCGTAGTCCTCGATTACCCAGAATTCCATTCGTTTTCACCGGAAGCCGGAAGCGTTTCAAAAAGCGATCTTTTAATTGTTTTATACTATCTACGGATCGTTTCTCTTAGCCAGTGGAGCATTAGTTACCATGAGCTGTGCTTTCTTTTTCGATCTTCCAATCCTACATTCTCTTGAAATCAGCGTGAGGTTCCTTTTTGTTATTAGCGCGGTAGTTCCTGGCCAAACAGGAAACCGTTGCGGTATTTCCTGGCCGACGTCATGACGTCGGCCAGGACGTCGGCCACGACGTCATGACGTTGGCCAGGAACGTCATTTTCCCGGGAAAGTCCCCCCAGTCCACGTTCAATAGAAAATATATAAATAAAAGGCTTCCGGGGGTGAAATTCATGGAGTGGGTGTAGTGAAACTTTTGCCACTCACAAAAGATATACAATTTAACTTTAGTTTTGTTGAAAACATTACCTAGTATGCCTTTAACATAAAGCAAATAGTATTCTACTCAAATATACAGAACGTGCTATATAAGAAAGGATTGACTTATCGATCCATTTATTAAAGCACATTTTTTGCTTTAATAAATGAATACTTTGAAATTGATTGATTGAATACTTTATAAACAAGTTTTAAAACAGTACGGCAGTACAGTAAAATAATCAATGCAGAAGTGTATAAATGTTGCCATCTCCATGTAGGCTATAGGGAAGAAACCAGACTAGTAATAACCAAATGATTTTTACTGATTTATAACCTGATTATTCCCAGTAACTGGGGTATTCGTAGCCTGCTGCAACCCTCCTGATTTCGTGTATAAAGGGGCGTGTGTATAGAGCCGGCGAGAGACGGCGCCTGATCCCATTGGTTCACCGATCTGTCCGTCAACCCCCGCCCCGTTAACACAACATTACGAGCGACGCCCACTGCACTCTGGTTGGTTGGGAAATGAAACACTTCCTCATACCCAGTACAGGCTATAGTTGGGCCAGGCTTTTATTTTTTAGCAAAACTAAGCAATAAAAGCCTGGAGATCGAGGCTAGGGTATTCGTGATAGGCAAACTTTTTAAAAGTCTTCAAAAGTTTTCAGATATAAGAAAAAAGAAATAGCCGATATAAACGCTCACAACGACATACGCGTTGTGAGTTTTACTTTTAGACAAAATATTGGTCTAAACATCGGTAATCTGTGGTCTAGGACTCTCCAAAATCAGGATTGGACCCAAAAGTCTGGCATGGATCGCGCGTGCTCTATGACATTATGTTATTAATATAGCCACTTCCTTTCTCAGTCTCACCTGCATCCAGGTTATGGTCGATGCGTTGCTGGGAGACACTGTGCAGCCGTCTCATGTAGTCGTCACTGTACCAAACCCTTAGCCGCTCCCCAACCTTTAACCCCCGACTGACCCGGAAGTAGATATGTCCTGCATGTTGGAATGCTGTCAGGTTCCTCTCAGCTTCATCGGATGAAGTACGCACATACCTGGGAAGACAGATACATTGAGATGGACGGACAAATCGATAGATAGACAGACAGACAAGGAGAAGGTCAGATTTTTAATGAATGAGAATTACAGAGCAATCAGCTCTGATCCGAAAACTACAGCAAATGTACCACTACTGGTACTTATACAACTATAACTTCTATAACTAGAAATGTGTGCAAAACGGAAGAGGGGATATGACGTGACATGAGTTTTATTCTCTACTCATTTTCAGACCTTCTGAAGGTTAGGCAAAAGCATTTGAAAAAGTGTGGGAGGGAACACGTCTGTCTTGAGAGACTAGCCTGTTATCAGTGTGCGCAAGAAATATGATGCTGATCAGCCTGGTAGTGTGCAAGATTAGCTGCGGATAGACACACACAGGTGAACACATGAGCTCCTTGTGCAGGTAAATAACTACTGGTTGTAATGTCTGTTTTGCTTAGTTTCCGATTTATTTCATGTTCTCCAGATTTTAACCTAGTTTATAGTTTATAAATCTCCAATTATATCCACACAGTACTGGAGTGGTTCCTCTGATGTGGGTTGTCGTGATGCTATTAATACTACAGACTTTACAGAGGGGAGGGGAGACACTAGGAGAGTGAGACAATGTAGGGGGAGAACAGTGGTTGGATTTGGTCCCACTGTATGCCAGCTAAGACACATGTACTGTCAATTCATTACTCTGAGGAAGGCTCTGATAAAACAAATCTGTTTGCTGCTACCTAAATAAAAAGTACCTAAAGGACATTTCCGTGAGTGCTGGTGTTTGTCTATTTATATGAACTCTTCTGAGCTGTGCCATCAGTAAAGACACTACTTGTTGAGACTGAGTTGTGCTTGCACTGACTTCCAAACATGCAGGGCTTGTATGGTCAATGACGCTGTGTACCTCATCCAGTTGGCTCTGGCCTCATCACTGCCATCTATGGACCTGTATGTGTTATTGGCATCAACCACCTAGAAACATCCAACACAATATCAATTTATATCAATAAGTGATATTTATATGTTATTCATTCAAATATTCAGTTAAGAAATATTAAGAAATATTAGATAGATCAATAGACAGACCTGTGTCTGTCTATGGATCCTTCCATCCACCCAGGGTCTTTGAATAACTCCTTCAGCTAAGAGCCAAGACCATTAACCACATTAACCCTGGCATCCCTATTTTGGGCACATTTTCAAAATTGTCTTTTCAGCAATAAGACAAAGTACACAGGGCTTAAGTGATTAAACAGGCTGCTTTCACACTGTGTTGTATACTGGTTCTACTGGTTTTCTGTTGGTTAGGTCAGTGTTTCCCAAACAATGGGTCAGGAGTAAATATCCCCTTTTTGTAACGTGTTCTACCCCAAAAATATAAATACATTCAAAAGCTTTTCAGAAAGAAATACATAGGCCTAAATAAAAAATACTTTTAAGAAATAGTGAAAATAACAAGCTCACAACGCGTCGCAATAGGGCTTTAATTCATAATGTATTTTTGTAAGTTTGGATCCCGGGGACACACCAAATCAATCTTTTGGGTCTCGAGCTGAAAACGTTTGGGAAACTCTGGGATAGATAATACTTGTACTTACTATCCAGGAGTAGAAGCCGGTTGACTCATCCTTGTTGACCAGTTCTCCTTCATACGGGCCAAACAGTGCCCCCCTGGGGATGTTTTCATCGAGGCAGCGGACATCGGTCTCTACTCCCTCTGTGAACACCTCCAAGCCCCCGGGCACAGAGAGCGCCGCCCTGTTGGCGCTGCCGGGTGCTACAGGAGTGTCAGGGATGAAGAGGGGAGGGCCGTGGGTTGGACACTCCTTCTGAAAATACTCTTCACACTCCTCACAGACTGAAAACACACACACACACACACACACACACACACACACACACACACACACACACACACACACACACAGTACACAGTTAATGGACTCTCATACACGGACTTCAAACAAGTACAACTAAATATTCAGTTCCTACATCTGCAACATTAAAATCAAACAATAGTAAGGAGATACAAAGGGGAGAGACACAGTAGTCAGATAATATTTCCATGATCCTCGAAAGATCACGGAACGAGGTAGAGATACGAAAAGGAGTATCTCTACAAATTAACTGCTGTAAGTTTGTAAATGACAGATAAAAGTATTTCAATCAAACAGACAACTCACACCAAAGGTCTATTTCCTGGTTGCTCATCATGTTGCCATGGTGACAGTCGATTGGCAGTTTGTCTCCTTACTCCAACCCCTTCACTTCCCCCTCTGTTGACAGACAGGAAGCGTCACAAATAATTATTTTGTCACTAATTATAATGTAATTATCACATGCTCATGCTTTTATTTGACCTATGTAAGAGTGATAAAAGGACAGAGACTACGGCAGTAAACCAATTGACACAATTAAGATAAAAGTCCTATGGTGTCAAACATGGACCAAAACTCTGCCGCCAAACACGGTAGCTTCAGGTAGAATTCTCAGCTGAGGAGACAGTTTATCTGGGTGCAATGGAACCAAAACAAAGAGTAAAAAACTGTTAACATTCAACAGTTCCCAGAATGACTGCATAGTAACAACATGGGCAAAGTCCGTCAACCCGAGAATATTCCACTGAAATCTGGCCCAGATTATTCACAGTATTTTGGTGTTTTTTCACTGTTTGTTTTGGTTGCCAAAAAACATCACAGATGTATCTAAAACAACAGTGAAAACACCAAAATACAGCGAGAAAGCAATGTGTCTCTGCAGGTAAACACCACTATACACCAGTGGCTGTTCTGCTGGTATAGAGGGTAATGTATTTATTGTTTTGCTATGTAAACACAGTGCAAAGCTATACTATGCCTTTAAGCATGACATCTCCAGAAGTGAGGTAATAACAGCAATATTATATTAAAATATGAACTTTGTCTTCATTGACAGCAATGTTAAAATATTGATTAAAGTGTTCATTAACCACTTAACCCCCATATACTTTTTTGACCGTGATCCCCCAGGTGCCTATCCTTGGTCCTGCCTTTTTTCACTCTACACTAAATCTCTTTGCTGAAAATAGCTGATCTACAAGTTCACAACATGCTTGTACAGTAGATCTGCTATTTTCACTGAATTCCATTTAACAGGACGTTCATGAAAGTCCTTGCGGGCTTGTTTCCAATGAGGGCCTGTGAGCAATTAGGGGTTAAGAGTCTTGCTCAGGGACAAATTTCATTTCATCGACACATATGCTGGCGTGGCCTGGAATCATACCTGGGGCAACCAGGGCCTCTGGCTCCCTAGGCGGGCTCACTAACCACTCAGCTATAGCCGCCCCTTATATGACATATACCCAGCAAAGGGAGGCTATATGATTCATGTGTTTAAAAGCTATTTCTTCATTGTCTTTGTGAACAAATAAGGTTATGTGATGGATATATTATCACTTGGCATTCATCATTGCCCTCATATCCAACCTCTGGCTGACAAGCCTGCCCTCAGTTGGATGAGTTCAGGCACATTAATGCCCTGTTATGCCACAAAAAGTTGGAAAAATTTAGATATAATGTTTCTGCCCAACAGGCACAAATTCTCTAGAAGATTTTATGACAGGATTTTATTTATTTTAAAGGGCATTTCACTAACATGTTTATTGAATCCATAATATCTCAATCAGTTCCCCCAAAAATATATTAAGAGTTTGCTTAATCATTTGAATTAACTGTATTGCATGCATACATTCAGCTTGCATAAATAATGACATGAATTGCATATATAATTGCATGCATAAATTCAGCAAAAGATAATAATGCAAGCATGCATGGCCAAAGACTCACTGAGAGATACTGCTGTAACGTGGGTTTACAATTACTTTTTGTATTTTGTATCTATCTGTATTGCATACAGTATGCATTTAATACAATGTTACTAGGCTCTGATGAAATTCAAATACAGAAAAAACAAACACATGAAAACTTAATGAATAATGTATCTAGGCTATAGTATTTAGATTACAGACTGCAGTGAAAAGGTGTCTCGGAGAAACAGTCAGCCTAATGTACACTGCCCTGCCCTCAAAATCAATTTATAGTCGTTGTCACTTGCCAAATGGAAGAGATTAACAAGGCGTTGTTGTAGCTTGTAGATCAGTTATTTTTCACAAGAGACAACGTACCACGGCACGGACTAGTATTTTGGCTCCATGCAGTGACCTGTCAGACCAGGATGCCTCGGTGACTTGAGGTCAGCGCTCTCACTGTCACACGTTCACTGTCACAACATAGAACACACACTGCTGGCATGTTTACTGTATATTTCATAACATTATTAGACAGAGTGACTACCAAGGATTCCGCTTTAAGAAACAATGAACTTACGCCGCTTCATAAAGACATTGTTACTGAGGTTAAAGGCTGCGCATAATAATTATATATCCAGTTGACAGATTTACATTTTTGCCTTTTGTTTCCTGGCCGACAGGATTGAGCAATGTGTTTTTCATGAATCACTAACATAACACGCGTTACATAATGATGAACGATCGTATACTGTGTTATTACTGTTATTATTACGATCGTTACAACGCATCGGACAGACTTCTAAAAAAACGTGCCATTTGTCCAGATGTGAAGTCTCAGGTTTGGCTTTTAAAAAAGGAAAAACAAGAGGACTACAGAATCAAAGACAATAAGTGGAAGAGACAGAGAGTTCCATTGAAGTTTGAACACATCTATATTTCAACAGTATAAGTGAATCCACAGACTATTTTTGGTGTGTGTTTTTTAGGTGAATAAAACAGGCGCTGTGTCGTAGTTTGCAGCTTTCAGTCTGCAGGCTGTTGGCAATCTGCCTGCCGTTTTCGGAAGCCATTTTCATTTTGGCCACATTGGCGACTAAAACACAACTCACCTTCTGGAGAGAGAAAAAGCCCCCCCTTACGCTCCAGACCCTCCCCCGGTCCTTGTGCTCTGACCGGCGGGTCGCTGACTCACTGGTCGCACTGGTTCCACTGGGTTTGCAGCCTGGGCGACGCGAAGTTTCTCCCCCTCCTCCCGGTAGTTATTGCATCGAGTCGGTCGCCTGCTGGAGCTTTGACCACCATTTTTTATCACAGGAAATGACATGGAAAAACGGAAGAAAGAAAGAAGCCGATTGCAAAAAAAAATAAAGTTTTTTTTATTTGTGTATTATTCGGCTTTTCTAGGTCCCCCGTAGCCCACCTCGGGGCGCCCTCTGCCATTACATTACTGGCCACACACTGTCTGCCACATTTCTTTTTGGTTTGATTTTGTTGAGGCATTTCTGTCATTAGACAGTGGTTCTCAAACCTTTTAATTTCAAACACCCCCACAACTCTGAGAGTGTACAAATGGAACCCATTTGTACACTCTCAAGAGTTACAGACCTGGCTGTAAGGGTCCATTTGGAACCCCCTCAAGGAACGATGAGGGTCCATGGGCCCCTAGAGAACCACTGCATTAGACAGTGGAGTGAGACTTTGGGATTCGATCCCATGACGTCATGATAAGGTCTTATTGGTTGATGATCCATCAGTAGCCTACAGCCAATGTCAAAAATGTCCCTCACCTGAACAATATACTGTCTAGGCTATAACACAATGAACATCTTATCCCAACTTCCACAGATTATGCAGTGATTCTCAACCCTTTTAAATTCAAGGACCCCCGGTTTATTTGCAATTGATAAAAGCTTTTTTTAAATCTTTGGGACCCCAATCTACACTGTAAAAATAATATAATTAAACTCGGAGCATGTACAGATGGAACCAAATGGAGGTCCATTTTGTGCCATTTGTTCATGCTCAGAGTTATTGATCACGCCGCAAGTGTCCATTTGGTTCCTATCAATCATAGCTGGGGACCTCTCAAGGGGACCTGGGATCTTACGCTGCGAACCAGTGCCTCAGACAACAGCTCAAAAGAACATTAAGAACAAAGCCACAACTCTACACGGGCTGATTTTCACAATTTATTAACAAAATGATAAAATAAATAAATACAAATTGATCAAATGCTCCTAATATCAATGTGTCCCCATGTGCCCTACAGTATTGTCTAAACACTGCATACAAGACGGAGGTAAGAAACCCAGCAGACCAATGACAACAGGCCAACACAAAAACAACTTCTGGAACAGAAAAAGAAAAGAAAAAAAAAGTTGAAAAATTAAACAGTCCTTTCCAAAATTATTATGAAAAAATACAAACAATTATACAAATATTCAGATTGTGTAATTTACCAATTTACACATTATTCAGCACAGCAGATGAACTGGTACTGTACTTGTATCGCTACAATGCATCTCACCAAAATGGAAGATAATTAAAAAAGACATTTTTTATTTTTTGCACTCAATACACCCCCAACGGACTCAGCAGTGGATGAGGTAAAAAAGCTGAAGGTGTGAATGACGGAGGGGTGATAGGATGAGAGTCGATGGACAACACTAGAAGGCCACAGTCATGACTGCCATCATCTGGAGAACAAACCCCAAACACAACAACAACAACACTCTGCTAAACCAATAAAAAAAACAATCAAACTGGAGATGAATCTTATCTATGAAATGCATAAAAATAATTGTTTTCCCCTTTTTAATTCCTGTTTGATAGAAGATGCCGAGAGAAGTTTTGGTGAATGCACACAATGCTGAGAAGTGACAGCCAGCCGGCAGATATGTAGCCAATACATACATGCAGGCTTCCAGATAAAAGAATAAAAAATAAAGTACATTTCAAATGTTCTTTGGATATACTGGTTTGTATAGTCTGAGGATAGGAACGAAGGGGTTGTTCTCATCTATTCTAGAGAAACATGACCTCTCCACCAACGCTAACCAGCGTTGTGCATCAACCAAACCTTGAAAAAGATTCAGTCCTGCAGACAGACAGCACAGAACAACAGTGCATAATAACTGTCAAAGTTCATGATTAGCGCGGGTTTCTACATTGGACAGACATTTAAGCTTAATTTATACTCCATCGCACGGCGGTGATGGTGGTCAAAAAGATCAGTTATTTTTGGAAATCGATTAGTGCTGTCTGTGCAGGACAGACTGAGGCAAGACAATGAGCTTTCCTGGTTTCCCACCAAGCCTCTGGATGGAGAGCTGTGTCGGCTTAACACAATAAAAACACCACATAGAACACTATATGACAACAAAATCAGTGGACACCCTTTGTAATTAATGTATCTAATAGATGGCCTTTATTGCAGCGAATGGAGCTACAATGACAGACAAATGTGTGCTTCCAATTTTGAGGCATCAGTTTGCGGACAATCTCCCCCTGCCCCCAGGCTTGAACACCAAATGCAAGCCAGACGTAATCGCCCAACATCAAGTGTCCAACCACACTGCTCTTGTGGCTGAATGGAGGCAAATTGCAGCAGCAATGTTCCAATTAGTTAAATGCATTCCAGAACAGTGGAGAATGTTACATTGTCATTTTGAAACAGGAAACAGCCTGTTACCACAAAATTGGAAGCACACAATTGTCTAGATGAATGTCATTGCAGCTGTAGCATAAAATCTCCATTCACTGGAACCAAGGGTATTAATTAGAAACACTTATTAGAAAGGGTGTCCACTGATATAGTGTATGTAGTAACTATGCGAATACCATAGTTTGCATGTTAGGAACAATAACTTGGTAAACATATTAGTAACATAGTTACCTAAGATAACATGGTAAAATGATTCACCTGTTAGTAATGTTACTGATAGCATGTTAACATGCAACATAGTTGACATGATAGTGAGAAGTGTGGTATTGTGTACTGTGTGTAGTTGTAGAAAGTATAGTTGTACATGGTGCAATTTTCAAGGGTGTGGTTAGGTTGTTCAAATATGGTGCATCTATAGAGGGTGTAGTTGTAGAGGCTGACTGCCCTGTTAAATCTTTGTTACCACAAGGTCAAATAAAGTGAAAAGTGAATTTCAAATACAAAATTATAATAAAAGATTTACAAAATGAAAGCCCCAAAGCATAATATGTATATCAAAAAGGTTTGACAAAATGTTGTATAAAAACTTGCATAAGAAGGCATGCTTTCCACCTTGCTGATTGGTCAGATTGGTTGCTCGTTGGGCCTTGTTCTGACCAATCAGCGTGCGGTTTTGTTTGTTCATTCCAAATGTACGCAGTCAACATGGCCTGACTTAGATTCAACACAGTGAAATCTTGAACCCTGTTTACACCTGGCATCAACTTGTCTCACATCTGCATATTTATCCAAATTCCCATTTACACCTTACAATTAAAATGTGTTCCTGGTGTATACACTGAAATCAGATCTCTTTTTCTCATGCAAAATACAACCTGCTGTGCTTGTGACTTCCTCCTAGTATTTACATATTTTAGAAAGAGGACAAGCACATACAGTACACTATTATTTTCTAGAAACACAATCATCTGACTTTTTTTTTTTTTTTAATAAATCACAATTTAAAAAACTCAACTGGTAGTTAATATTATCTTCTTTTTTTTGTTCTTCAGGTCCATTACCTGCTTCCTTTCACATAGTAGTTGTATGTGGTTTATAACATTTCAGTTCATCACTAATCCCAGGTCTAATGCCAGGTCTAAATGGGTTCAAACTCCATTGTGAGGAAAGGATGAGCAATTTGACAGAAAATAGATGGATTGAGACCAGCCTTCAGTAGAGATGTTATTAATATTAAAATTAATATTAATACTGGCCAAAACGAAAAGTGCTTAAAATAAGACAAACCCTCTAGTCACCATGACAACCATTTACTGACAGAAGGTGCAAACCTGAAAGTCAGATCTTTAAAAAAGAATAAAGGAAACAGATTTAAGGCAACTGCTAATCCCAACACAAAAATCACTATCTGATCAAATCAACAGCATCCTGGGAAATAAAGTTCCAACTTGCATTGACAACCTGCAGTCTAAAAGTGAAGAGAGACTGGATCTATGTTGTGCTCTAAATGTGGAACATACAAGACAGGATGGAAGGAGAAATACAGATGAACAGACAGACAGACAAACAGACAGGAACAATCAGAGAGACAGACAGACAGAGGGCTGTAGAGGAGTAGCTGTTTGTAGCGTTAGTAAGGTTTAAATGAGTCACAGTGCAACAAGTCAAGACAAATATTAAATCTGCTGTTTGAAGAAAGAAAGGCACTCCATGTACCTAGAGAGGGAACCAGCCACAGACGCCGTGTTTAAACATGTACAAGGACGTGATGTCACTAACTCACTGAGGATTGTTCCTGTCCAGAGCAGTTCACACACATGCAAGAGAAAAATAATGCATGAAATTCTCAAGGATCTGTAGTTAAAAATAACAAAAAAAAAGAAAAAATATTGTAGTTGTGTTATAGTTAGAATTGCATCTTTTGGTCAAACAGTCCATTCCCTTCAAAAATAAAATGGCTCAAATCAGTAAATATCAAGAGGGGGAGACATTAATCACAGAACAACATGTTACCATGTACCAGAACATGAAGACAATGTTTCCTCCAACAGATGTCTGTGGAAATTCCTGTCTGGGGGCCGTCTGGCTGAAGTCTGATTGACATGCTGTGTTAGCCAATCAGATGGTGGCTAGGATATGCTGATATGGTCAACATAATATCATATTGATATGGAACAGTACCACATCCTTAATTTCTTAATCACTTGTTTTGCTAGATAAAGGTCTTCAGAATCTCTACATCATATCCAATCCACCTCCATTTCTACAATTCTTTACATATTTACTCAGACCAATCATCCAAAGGATATTATTCTGATTCCATTTTGTAGCAAAACCAAACATGTAAAAAAAAAAAAAGGATGATGAATACACATTATAGTGACTGTAATATTCAAATGAAGCTAAATATTCTACAGAGTTCATTGCAACTCGAGGCACACAGATCAAAGGGTTTGTTAACGATCATAGCCTATCAGCCAATCAGAATTTCCGATCAGTCAAGATCAATCTGAAAGACAGGGCCAAATGAACTCACCCAATTTCAGCCCAGTGACTGATATGTATATGTTCCATACAGAAAAAGTATGTGAGAGTATGTGTGTGTGTGTGTGTGTGTGTGAGTGTGTGTGTCTGTTGCGAGAGGGGTGATTAAGTTCAGGCATTCCTCCTGAAACATGAACTAGACAGACAGGAGCAGGTTTCAGTCATACAAAAATATTGGCAAGTTGGGGATAAACTCACATTACAACAAAGAGATGCATACTCTGTTTTAGTTCCATATGTAACGTACAAAAAGCTCTTCAGCACTTATTTGTTATGCAGCAAGCTTGTGCTTTAAGTCTGAGGGTTTGTGGTATTTCTCCCTTCACAGCAGGTTCATACAACAAACCCTCCCTCATCGAGGAAAAAAAAGTAACTTTTAGGTTATTGTTTATCGTGCTCTCCCTCTCTCTCTCCTGTGTGTCTGGGGGGGAAATGGTATAAGATTCTTAACTACACAATGTCAATCAACTTGATCACTTGATCTCTCAATACAGTAAGTAGACTTTGTCCCTGCTGGATTTGGATACAATAGCATTTTGGCAGTTCAGAATTCAACAGAAATATACAGAATGCAAGGATCACCACTTTTAAAAGAGGATTCCTTTGTGTTAAACAACGCCAGTCCAACATACGTACATCTTTCACTACAGACTGGGTTCAAGGACACAGAAAGCACTTATTTCTGGAGACTAGGAAGACCTGAATATCTTTTCCTATAAAAAAAAAACAAACACAGCCCAGATAGATAAGTTTTGTGTGTTGACATTGCAATATTGCAATTTTTCACATTTAGTGCTCACAGTTGACACACTTGACTCACAAAATGAAACTCAATCACTACACTTGACCGACACCACTGAAAACATCTGTTAGGCTAACCACACGCATTCAATTTCCTCTTCATATCGACACAAACCCCACATCCTCCCTCGCTAGCTAGCTCAGCTTTCTACAGCACCAAACCTTTTAAGTATTAACTCTTTAGCGTCTGATTCTGCCTGAAGTGGTGGGCTGGGGGTGGGGGTAGGCAACTGTCTGTTGAATTACCATGAACGTCCAACCCCTGGCGTTATAAAAAAATACTGAATAGAGGGCATGGAACTGGTGCATCAAGTGGTGACATAAGGATGAGAGGGGTCTAGTTCAATGCCCTGGCACTGAACCACACCCACAGCCAAACCCCACCACCCACACCTCTTTAGACAGCACCAGAACTGCACCTAATTTATGGCTCTTTTCGACTACAAGAACTCAGTGAACCGTGCCATGAAACACATTTCACGGGTTCTGGATTTGTTTCCATACGCTACGGCTCAGTTTCAGATAAGGTTCTCAGAACCTAACTTGGGCCCTGCTCAGGAGGTGGTACTAACCCTGAGAACCCAGAACTCATACTTTCAAAATGTTTAGAAAATTGCCGATCTAAAAGTTCACGACGTGTCACATTGCGACGCGTTGAGAGCTTGTACAAAGCTTTTTTCAATTAATTCTTTAATGACGTAACCCCCCCTTCAGGGGTGGTTCTGGTTATAATAGAAATGTAAACAAAAGAAAACAAAACATCACAGAACTTCACAGGTTCTGGAGTTTCAGGATATGGAAGGTTCTAGGTTTCCCTTCATAGTCGAAAAGAGCCATGAGTTCCCTCACCGAATGACAGCTCTAGAAGCCTGCTTGTCATCATAGCCCTGCTCCCTCAGAGCCCCACCCACAGTAGAACCCCACACCTTTTAAATGAGGCCCCCTTTACAAACCCCTGCCCACTCCCGCTGTAGTAGCAGGCACACACTGGTGTCGCAGCGGCTCAAATCAACCTTTCACGTTTCCCTCCATACATTTTCCTACTTGTTGGCATGACAACACTGGGACATAACCGTTAACCTTTGGGGTTCGTGGGTTATGTGAGCTGGGCTGTGGCTCTACCACTGACACAGTCTGACAATACGATGCAAACAAACAACATTTATACAGATTGGCAACTTCAGGGCGCCATACGGCGCAAGCGAAAAGTCTTTTTTGTTGTTTTTTTATATATATGTTTTAGATTCGGCAGCTCAGAGACATTAGCGTTTCTTTTTTTTACTTTTTACTGTCCGCACTGCTGAGCAGGGCTGGCAAAGAATGCTGGGAAGGTTCTGAGGTTTTGCCGTTGTTGCCGTTAGCGACCTCTTCCTGTTTCGTCTCCGCTACAGTCTCTGGGCTGCCGGCGGCCATCTTCGTGTCAGAAATGTTAGGGGTGTGGCTAGACCCACTGTCGGAGCAGCCGTTGGTCGTTGCTACTGTAACTGCCACCAAGGAGGAGCCCGGGTCAGGGTTGGCCAATTGGCCGGCTTCAGTCTCCACCCTCACCACTAAACCCACCCCAAGTCCCACCCTAGCAGGGCTGTTAGCCGATTGGCTGGCAGGTTCCTGTGGAGGAGCCTTACCCTTGCTGTCACCTCCACCTGTCTCAGAGACGACTCCTCCTGCTCCTCCTGTCTGGCTGCTGCTTTCAGCACCTCCATCCTCCTCCTCCTCCTTTCGGTCTCCATCAGCCTTCTCATCAGAGACATAACTGGCCCCACCCACACAGCTGACTTCAGCCACACCAATGGTCACTGCCACACTGCTGACCACGCTCACATCCTTGGACTGGCCCCTGGCTGTGTCGGCCTCCTGGCCCCTGGCCATGTCAGACTCCTGGCCTCTAGCTGTGTCGGCGTCCTGGCCCCTGGCCATGTCAGACTCCTGGACCCTAGCTGTGTCGGCAACATGGACGCTGGCTGTGTCGTCAACATGGGCGCTGGCTGTGTCGGCTCCCTGGCCCCTGGCTGTGTCGGCTCCCTGGCACCTGGCTGTGTCGGCTCCCTGGCCCCTGGCTGTGTCGGCTCCCTGGCCCCTGGCTGTGTCGGCTTCCTGGCCCCTGGCTGTGTCAGCCCCCGGGACTCTGGCTGTGTCAGCCCCCGGGACCATGGCTATGTCAGCCCCCGGGACCCTTGCTGTGTCAGTCCCCGGGACCCTGGCTGTGTCAGTCCCTGGGACCCTGGCTGTGTCGGCACTCTGGCTCCTGGCTGTATCGGGTCCCTGGGCCGTGGCTGCATCGGGTCCCTGAGCCCTGGCTGTATCGTGTCCCTGAGCCTTGGCTGTATCGGGGACCTGCGCCCTGGCTGTATCGGGGACCTGCGCCCTGGCTGCATCGGGGACCTGCGCCCTGGCTGTATCGGGGACCTGCGCCCTGGCTGCATCGGGGACCTGCGCCCTGGCCGCATCAGGGACCTGCACCCTGGCTGTATCAGGTCCCTGCGCCCTGGCTATATCGGGGACCTGCGCCCTGGCTGTATCGGGGACCTGCACCCTGGCTGTATCGGGGACCTGCACCCTGGCTATATCGGGGACCTGCGCCCTGGCTGTGTCGGGGACCTGCACCCTGGCTGTATCGGGGACCTGCACCCTGGCTGTATCAGGTCCCTGCGCCCTGGCTGTATCGGGTCCGTGAGCCCTGGCTGTATCGGGTCCGTGAGCCCTGGCTGTATCGGGTCCCTGCACCCTGGCTGTATCGGGTCCGTGAGCCCTGGCTGTATCGGGTCCCTGAGCCCTGGCTGTATCAGGTCCCTGAGCCCTTGCTGTATCAGGTCCCTGAGCCCTTGCTGTATCGGGGCCCTGTGCACTGGCTGTATAGGGTCCCAGAGCCTTGGCTGTATCGGGGCCCTGAGCCCTGACTATATCGGGCCCTTGGGACTGGCTCTCTCCCAGGGCCTGGTTGAAGTTGAAGGCCTGAATGAGGCGGACTAGATGTTTTACCTTGTCCAGCGAAAACTGCATTTCCTTCTGTCTAGACAGAATGCCGTTCTTGGTCTCCATACATTTCTATTGAAGGGGAGCACAGAGACACAATGTCAAAGGAATGTTACCGGTTGTTTACCGGTTAGATTACTTTAGACAGGACTGAAGTCACATGAGAACCCCCCCAGAAGTGGATAGTAATAAGTTACATTTAGTCAGTTAGATTTACTTAAGCAACGTTTTGAATAAATGTAACTTGTATGAGTAGTTTTAATGAAACTTTAATGCATTTAAAAAAGTTTTTTTACTCAAAAGTAAAATATTCAGGGGTGCACATAACTTTTTAGGTCTAGTACTCAGAAGAGCACCTGGAGATGTGACTTGGTGTGCACCAAATAAATGGTCCCGTCCCGTTTTGTCAACGGGACGGGGGGGGGGGGGATTCAGCACGGTGCCCACCGGGACAGTTTTGTGAACGGGGGGGTGCTGCGCGAGAAAAAAGGACGCTCTGCTTCCAAATTCGCCAAATCCACCGTTTTTCAGTTTTTTTTCTTCTCACGCCATTTGGTGAACCCCCCAAGGTTGGTGCCCTGTGCTGTGCTGCTTTTATCCGCCAGATTGGGACGTTCACGGCATATTTTGCACCATTACGGTGCGTTCATCATCGGTGAGAGTGCCTCTAACAGCCGCTGCTGGCTGCGTGCAGCGAGCTGCGATGCGAGGCAACACTCACACAATCACGTGCAGCATGCGTCCCCTCCCCCTGCGCCTAATGGCTGTACATGGGGCCGACGCGTGCTTTAGCGTGATTGTGTGAGTGTGGCTTCAGGAAGTAAATTCCTAGCCTCGATCTCCAGGCTTTTATTTTTTATTTTTGCTAAAAAATAAAAGCTTGGAAATTCCTGTCCCAGCTGTTGGTACGCAAAAGCGCCTCGCGTCGTCTGATGTGCCGCGCATTATTTATTTTGGGTGCGCATGCGCACCAGTTATGTGCACCCCTGAATATATTCCAAATTATTTGCCAAAATTCTGCTTGTTAATTAATTAAACGCATGCGTGGCCATCTACTGATGACCACTAATACTGTTGAAGTTGTAGACTTAATCAACCATCCTTCATTCACCATCAGGCATCAGCCATATCGTTCCAGAGTTGCTGAGCAGTTTTTTTCCTTACCGTTATGGAGTTGCTGAGCAGTTTGACTCGCTGTTCCAGCTGCTCACGTTCTAATTTCAGTTCAGAACTCCACTTCCCAAGTTTCAGTTTCTCCTCTTCTTTTGCTGTAGAAAATAGACAAACAAACACCAAAACCAAGGGAAATAATAAATGACGCTTCAATTTCCAGATCAACAAGGTTAGATATTAGTAAGGAGTACAATGGCCAGAGAGTCGTAGCCAGGCAACATTCTTGTGACCCTAGAAAGATCATGTAAGGATGAAGTGACAGGACAAGAGAAGTTAACAAGAGAAGTAAGACATTATTTTAAATTGATCATCTCTTATGGCCTCACCTTCTTTGTAAGCGATGTAGGAATGAACAATAGCCAGGGTTCCAGGCCATGGAATAGCCTCCTCTTTTTTCAAGATCTAGAGGGAGAAGCTGAGAGTTGTCATGGTGACAAGGTACATGGGAGGTAAGGGGAAGGGGGGCAGGGGGGGCCGGGGGTACCCAGACTGCACCCTGTGGTGAGGCTGGGACAGACGGTGAATGGACTTGAATGGATGTGAAAGATGTTGAGCCTTTACACTTACAGAATGAATGACACAGGCACAGAAAAAAAGTACAGAACAGTGTTATGTGTGTGGGTGTGTGTGGCTTACAAAGTAACTGAACAGTGTGGAAACCTTTCTATTAAAAAAAGGTCTGTTCTACAGTGATATACGGCTACAGAGGGACCTGCTCGCTCTCTGGACGGCTGTTGTTGACTGTACAGGCCTTCTGCGGGGTCTGTCTGCTGTGTTTTACCTGGTCTTGACATTTGGGACAGATCCACATGCCTTTAGGAATGGTTTTCAGGGGAGGATCCAGGCAGTCCAGGTGAAAGACACGTGAGCATGTGTCGCACATGAGCAGCTGTCCGCTGCGTCTGCACACAGTGCAGAAATCCTCATGGATGTCTCCCTGCGAGGAAGAATTGGACCAATCAGTTTCCTGCCCCTGTACGGGCCCCGGCCGATCGCCACAGGAGTGACGAGGCAGGAGGAAGGGCCGTGGTTTGATTTGGTCTGGTCTGAACTTGGCCTTTGTTGGTCTGGAGTTTGATTAATTGTGTGTAAATTAATCTAGCCTGCCGTACCTGTCGTTTGTTTAAAGACACTGGTGACATTTCTCAGAACCTACTCAGTAGAGGAGAGGATGCTCTAAAGGGAAACTGTTCACTTTGTAAGAAAAAAAAAAGTGATGATTGATGTGGACATGGATGGACATGGAGGTCATAGATGACTGACAGGGTAACCGGGCCAATAGGAGTAGGACAGGACTGAAATATTAGTGTGTTGTAGATGTGTCGGGTTTCCAACTGTGATTGGTCTAACTGACTAGGGGGAGGGGGAGGGGGGGTTTGAGGTCCGGCTTGTGTCAGTCTGAACCCGCCCCCCACCCCCAGGCTGTTACTTACATCCCCGGTGGCGGGGCTTGGCGGGGGGAGGAGGGGGTGGTGGTGGTGGTGGGCAGGGGAAGAGGCGGAGTTACAGCCAGGGGGCGGGGGCAGGGGCGGAGTCCCCGGCTCCGGCACGCCACTGTATTTGGGAGGACGACCTGAATGAGATGACAGACGACAAAAAGACGGACAGAAAGAAAAAAAAAAGAAAAAAAGAAAGATGGAGAGGGGAAGGAGGAAGAACACAACATGTCTGTTTGACATACCTTGGAAAGGGAGTCTTCGTTGGCTAGCGTGAGAGAGGAAGAGGAGGGACAGGAGGAAGATGAGGAGGAGTCAGAAGCACAGATAGCAGTGTTAGTGCTGGACAATGGCGTCAAGCTAGCAGCAACAGTAGGACAGAGCAAGGAATGTCCAGCATTCACAAAACTGGAATTGAAGAGAAATGGCATTCCCCCGCGATAATCCAATGGCTGTGGTGACTAAGTGAACCTGAGTAATTAGGGTGGAAAGTGCATCATGTAGGTCGGAACAAATTCAGGGTCTGTGATTAGCTTATTAGCAGTGACATAATAAAATGGGTTTCTAACATTTTAACACAGCTGATACCTTAATCTCTATATTTGTAGTTACATTAAAAAAGTTGTTTGTTACTACTTCCGTGTAAGTCTTTTGCTAATTACTAAATACTTCATTTTATTTAAGGTTAGGCATTGTTAGCATGGTTATGTTTAGGCATTTGCTTGGTGAGGTTAATGTTGGGGTAAGGATCTGGGGAGGGCGTTGTTGTGGCCAGACTTCCGTCCTTTCTAAATTGACCATCTAGTGATGACCCGTATATGATGCCCCAAACCATCCAAGGAGAATAATAAGTCGGGTCTTTGAATTTTATTCAGGGACTGAAAAGAGCTGTCACAATGTATGTGATGCTAGGAGTATAATCCTAGGTGTGATTGCCTAACTGTTCACAACTAATTGTAATACGTATGTACTTCGATATCTCTGACGGAAACAATCGGGATTAGAGGATAATTTAGAATATTGTACTAGTACACCAGACATGTTGTCCAGAGCATTAGCGAGGGGATAATCACAAATATACATTTAGAGTGAATATTGCAATAGAGGGGGAATAATAGCCTGACATAGGTTACACAAACAATGGATTATTTCTTTGATTAGTAATGGTAATATTACAGAAATTAGATAGCAGTACCATTATACTATCAATTACCCAAAAAGTCTTATAGTAACGCACTACTTTGATACGTGTTGCTTAGCAATTAGTTCATTTAAGCACGTATTTAAGCTACCAGACATCAGCTGCCTGATGAGATATGTAAGCTAGCCCAGCGGAACACTTAAAAATGTCTGCTGCTCCAACCATAAGAAGCACAGTAGCCCTGCCTGGAAATCTCCCTTGGCCAGGAGGATAATAATAATCATTATCATAATCAAAATCATAATAATAACAACAGTGTCCCTTTGTTGTAGAGTTATTTGCTACAGGACATTTGCACTTTCCCATCCCAACTATTAGGAGCAGTGGCTGTCATTAATATGTCAATAGTGGAGCAGCAGTTATGGGTAGGGATGGGGATCGAAACCTGGTTCGATTACGGTTCCCAAGTTACTGAGACCCAAAAATCAATAAGGTTTGGGCTTATCGATATCCATAGACATGCACATTCTGTCCAATTCCAGTTCTTTGATTCCACCCACCAGAAGTCTCCAGACTTCAGCAGACCTTAGCAGACCTCAGCCACACACACACACCACCACTACTTTGCCAAACAGCAGGAACTACTTTCAATGTTTTCAGGGGAAGCTACAAGGGTTTAGATTTCATAAACAAAATGTATATTTGCTTGTTATGGCAGTGTTGCCAATGCCAATGGTTTCATCTGAAGTTCACTTACTGTTTATCGGATTGTAAGAGTTATAATGAGGGAGCAAGTATTGGTTTCTTGCATAAGGGTGGATTGGTTGCTGTGACCTTCATCTGTGACCTTTCATTAAAATGACATCTGCTCTATCCACTAAAGTCACCATGTTGTCCATGTTTCATTGCTCCAAAAATATTACACTCCAACCTTCCTTCCATCATATATCCAAGCAGCTGAGATCTGCACAAGTCTGACAGACGAAGGGGTGACAGGAAGTAGGTTTAAACTATGGTCAGGTATTGAAAGCTCTGGAGGCTGAGATGAAGACTTGAAGGTTAAATGAAACTTCAAACAGCAGGATTCAGCAAGCAGACAGCGAGGGAGAAGAAAGAAGGTGAGAAGAAAAGTGTGGAAGTGTTTCACAGCAGTGTCCACTTGCACTGAGAAGCACATCAAAAATTGCTTTATAAACAGCTTCACATTTGTTGGATTGACGTAATATTACACATAGATAATACACAATAGCATAGACCAGTGGTTCTCAACCTGTGGGTCGGGACCCCCTGGTAAATAACATTTTTAGAAACTGTCCTTCATGGTGTCACTGGGCCAAAAAGACCAATACTGCATTAAAAGTAATAAATAAACTATAAAAACTGGTCAAACATTGTGAAAAAAGCCAATCTAAAAGCTCACAACGCCTCGTTGTGAGGCGTTATGAGCTTGTAGATCTACCATTTTCACAATATTTATCTGTGGAACCGAGTCAAACTAAATTGAATGCCTCAACATTCCAAGTGCTTGTCAGGGTGGGTGGTCCCCAGTTCAAATATGATTATTTTGGGGGTTCTCGGCCTGAAAAGGTTGAGTACCACTGTCATAGACAAATTAACATACAATTAAGTAGAAGATTAATAGCAATTGATTACTATTATACATACATTACTGTGCTGCCAAAGCCTTATGTTGTGTTGTGTGTCAAATTTTGAAAAGGAAAAATACCTTTGCATGCATCTTCAACATTATTCAAAGTAGCTTGAGCCTGAGGCTTAATGGGTAGGTAAAAGCATTGATGGGCTAACTAAATAGACTCATTCCGGTCGTCATTTTATTTAATCGATTAATTTAGTTGGAAAGCAAGTTGTCTGCTGGAACTATTTGTTGCCTAAAACTAAACATAAATGTGTTAAATGTTAGGTAAATATTCTCCATTTCCCATTCATTTTATTTTACTGTTTTTAAATCTTAGAGGATTCATACAATGATTCAATTAATCTATCACTAGAAGGTCAAGCAGAAGAAGAAACGACATCATCTAGCTTTCAGACGAAGCAATTCAGTATCTAAAAACGTTTGACAGAAATGCATTGTGGGATAGCCGTGTTGGTGGTACTGACCTCTCTTCCTGGTTCCCTGGTGTAGAGGACTGTTCAGATAACTCACAGCAGTCTTCTTCCTCTGCAAATAAGAACAACATGGATTCCCAGATATTTATCTAAATAAATAAAATGTCTAGGTAAACTACTGTATGCAATGAAGGATCAAATGTAGAATTCAGTAGAAGTTTTGCACCATTAATACTTGACATATATTAAGTGCTAAAGCCTGCAAAACCGAGCAAACTCCACTAATCTGGCTCTCAACAGTGCTTATTCTAGAACTTGTTCACTATTCAGATACTGTCCAAGTCATTATAGCTTTGCAGACAGAATCTGATGTTCAGTAAATGACCAATTCAGTTAAAAGCCTGTCGTTAAGTGAAGCTGAACTTTATGTACAAACTCCAAGTGTTGAACTTGTACCTCAGGTTCGAACACGGCTCCACTGTAAACTGGGTTGGCTGTTGTCCTTCGCTTCCTCTCTTGACGTCTGCTCTGAATCTCTGCAAAAACAGAAGTTGTTTAAAACAGAATTTGAATGCATTTTAAAATGCAACAGCTTCAGGGGGAAAAAAAAGTCTGACAGTGTCATATCTTAATGTGCATAATATGTGATCTGACCAATGACTTACCCTCTAGATGGTCATGCGTTACCAGGCCCAGTGACACCATGAAGGCCAGTTTCTAAAAATGTTATTTAAATTAAATACAAAAGTTATCATCATATTCCACAAGGGTCTGGCCAATCAGATTCCATCACAAGTAGGTATCATGGAGACAGGACCATTGTCATAGAATAAGCATGGTTGCAAAGTCAATATTGTTGTCATGGAATCAGTATCATTGTCAGGGTGTCAGTGTGGTTGTTACGGAGTCATTATCAACATCATGGAGTCATTACCTTCATCACAGAGTCAATACTATTGACTACTGTACATTTACATGTACTGCAAATTAACCTTATTCAGACACATGGCCTGAATAAGAAACTGCAAGAAGTAAAAAGTAAGTAACCTGAATAAGTTCATAGTTCACCGTAATCAAACTATGCCTCAAATTGAGTTTTTCGCATCATATTACGAGACAACTATCTTATATCGGTTGCAAAGTTGTTTGCAGTCATTCAGTCATTAATCGGGCCGTGCTCCGGAGCATGTAAACAGGAATTTGAACGAAATAGTTCTATAAGCAACCAATGTAAACAGCTTAATCAAAATGTTGTCTTATATAGAATAAGGCCAATAGTCGGATTATTGCAGTCCATGTAAACATACTGTCATGTCAAACCAATCAATGTAGTGTACCTGTGGGTTCTCCTCCCTCTTGGGTCTGGGAGGAGCAACGGGAGGAGGTGACAGAGGAGGAGTGGGGCGGCTCACTACAATCTTCCGCTCTGCTGCTCCTCCTGATACTTTAACAGTCTGCAGAGGAGAGACGAGGGGGAAGGACAGGGGAGGTGTTAGAAAAGAGGAAGGATAGATGAGGAGGAGGAGGAGGAGGGATGAGGAAGGAAACCGTAAGAGGAAAGAGGAGAGGAGATGGAGAATAGGAGAGGAGGAAGGGGAAGGCAAAAATCAGCCAGGTAAGTTTTATAACAGATTAAAAAAAAAAAACACTCACACCAAAAACAAAACAAGCAAAATCCAAATATTTTTATATCTGAAAATATGCAGTAGTGGTCAAAGTACAAAACCCCATAACTTGGGTTAAAGCATAGATACTCCTGATGAAATATGATTCCACTGTAAGTAAACGTTGCTCAGTCAGATTTTCATTCGATTGAAAGTCCTGGAGTACTTGCTTTTACCTGTAAGTATTCAAATTAAGCACATTTTCTACATTGCTGTTTTTTCACAAGGCATTTACAGTAACTCCCTGAAACCACCTAATGAATGCACTGACTTGCTTGTAGAGCAATTATGCTACAAACACAAAGCCTATAGGAACTCCTATGAAATGTTCAGCCTTGAAAAGCAATCAAATCAACAAAAAGATCAGCCATTGTCATTTAATAATTCCCCTTTTTGGGCTGAAGATCAATCCAGTTGCACTAAAAGCCTTTCACAAGCACAGAAGCTCTGTTTAACTTGAGCGACAGGATAATTACAGCTAAGTAAGATGTTAAAATGTCCAATATGTCTAGCTGTAAATGGCAGGTATGCATCCCTCACCATTACCAACTGCCATGTAAGTCGTTTCAGTTGAGACATTATGGTTGAGAGTGGGTACTGTGAGTGATCTCCTCCTGTGAGGAACACAGCATGAGGCCTGTCACATTTTAGAATAGCTGACTTCAAAGCTATGCAAAAAAACAACAACATAGAAATGTAGTGGAGTCAAAAGTACAATATTTATCAACGAAATTTAGTGGAGTAAAAATCATACTCAAAAGATGTACTTGAGTACATCTACTTCATTACCGTCAACTACTGCCCTTTATTTATGAAATTGTTTATTTAATACAAATAGATATACAAGTTAGAGAAATTGTTACCCCCGTTTCTGAATAGGCTTTTGTGTTTTAAACATGAACAATCATTCCAGATGAGACCGGTCATACTTTACTATTATAGACCATATACTGTACTATGGAAGTCTACTGCAGTCTGGAGTATTGGCCATCTACTAGTGAAGTCTACTACTGTCTGGGGTCTACTCGTTTAGTCTACTACATTCCTCTGCCTGCCGACACGATCCATTTGGTGTCTATATGATGATGCATTCATGTTTGTGTATTTCTCTCTGCATCAGCCAGCAGATATTCTTAGTGTATCTTCAAATTATATATTAATACTTACAATATGTTTTTATGTGTTTTTCCATCTCATTTTTAATTTAAACCAATGAATTCTCATAATAATAATGATTATGATATTTTGCCGCTTGATCAGATGCTATGGCGTCCGATGCAGTCACTGCGGATGCCCTTTTGCGTACTATGTTGATAACGACAGAATGACCATAACCATTTCCCAACCTATTAGTATGCAACATGGACGCTGCTGATTTAGGGCATCACACCCTTGTCAATGTTTTTTAGATTCTTTTCAGTGTTTTTAATGGCAACATTGCCTTGTATTCAATGTTGAGTCTGCATTCTGTCATCACAAGTGAGCACAATCATGATATTGTGGAAGCTCTGATGTCCTGTGATGTCTACACATGATGCTAGACGACATTCACAGCATCGGCAAGGCACGCCTTGTTTGACGAGTTGGGGTGGGAACATGTTGTTTAAACTTGTATGTATTTCTTTCCATTTCACCCAAACCTAGTAACGTTTATTAAATAAAGTTTATTCTGTTTGACAACACTTACCTTGGTATCACAGCCCAGGCTACTGATCTGGATTGGCTTTGTGGAGGAAGGGGCAGGCTTAGGGGTGGGCTTTGGGGCAGGACGGGCAGCACTGACGAGACGTGTCGCTGCTGAAGAGATGCCGGGCACCGCCGTGGCAATAACGATGCCCGTCAGAGGGGTAGTCTGCATTGTTTTGCCGGACATGGGTGGGGTGGGGTTAGGGCTACAGGGCTGTCCGTTAACGATGCGGACCTGGTGGATCGGCGCAGCCGAAGATGGCAGTGAGGAGGCAGAGAGTTTGGTAGCCAGCATCACTGGTCGCTGTAGCAACTGTGGGGCAGCCATCATGGGAGGGGGTGGAGCCGGGGCGATGGGCACGTTGGTGGGTGTAGCAGGTTTAGGTCTGACCTATCAGAACAAAGCATCCAAAGAGCAGTCAACGACCAGCACACAAAACACAGAAAAGACTGCTGGGTAATGCCAATGTGACACTGTCAGCGATATCCACATAATCTGAGCCTAACCCTCAAGAATTTTTACAAACACATTTTAAAACTAACTTATTGTTCTGAAGGTATTTTCATTATTATTCTATAAGAGCATCGGCATTGAGGTTTTGGCGGTATTTATGCAACTGATGATGCAGCCTTCAGTGGAGTGAATTCTCCAAAAAAAGACAGTACTGTATGTGGATCATTGGATGTGTGGTTGGCAAGACAACAAATTAAATCTGAAAATAAATGAGTTAGTGCCAGACTGTTTATAGTAGTTTGGAGATTATGTGTAACATTCCCCAGAGTGGGGACATACAAAAACACTGTTTATGAGGCTTTATGAGACTGAGTATGAGGATATAAGAATGTTAATAAAGACAAATAAGATTGAGTATAAGGCTGCATATCACACGTTTAAGGACACATGTAAGAGTCTGTGATACTGAGCTCCCACTGGCATTATTCCCAGCAAGACAGACATGACAGTCGGGTCAGGAAGCTAAAACACACCGACAGCCAGGAACACAAAACACTAAGCTGCAGGAAAACGAGGTTACACAACCAAGACAAACACACACACGCACGCAGATACACACAAAAACAACCAGGCGGGATAAGCTATCAACATCTGAGGTGTAAAAGAAAAGGAGAAGAGCACGGAGCAGCCATCTTTTTAGTGCCAGGCTTAAGCATTTGGCAACAATGCTGCCCTCTGCAGGACAGACAGCAAATCGCCTCACACACTGATTGGTGGGATCAGGGATTTGAGGGGCAGGGCTTATCGGGACGCACCTGTGGCTGATAAGTGGGTCGAGGCGTCAGTCTAGGAGGAGGGACAAACTGAGGAACTTTGATTGGCTGGGCAGAGGAGGTGGTGGTGGCCTGCACCTGAGACAAAACCAGGACAGATAGAGGGTCTACGGACGCCGCTCCAGCTCTCAGTTAAACATCTCAGCTACTGCTAAACATCTTTACTCCTCAGTCTACACCAGGACGGCTACAACCAGAGACCTGGAACTGGATGGAACAAGCGTGCCTATTCAAAATCAGCATTCCAGGATGGTTGAAAAGGCAGACATTTTCTTTGTACTACTGGACTATGTGCCGATTTACGGCAAGTCACACGGATACAGGCTGTGCAACACCAATATTTCAAGCACTGATATCAAATTGAATTAATTCTTATCTTACTACTAGATGTTAGTCTTAAAGACGAGCTGAAAAAAATAAAAAAATAACATGTTTTATAGTGTATCCGGTCATATTGGGGACATAGTTAACAATAATGCCAAAACCTATGATTTCAATTTCTGTGTAATTTTAAATCAAAACTCCGTCAAACTAAAGCATCATGCGTGCTTACACCAGGTACCAACCAATTTCACCCAATAATATCAAGACATCTACCAAAGGACGGTACTGTATGTGGTATGTAGGAAGTAAGATACTCACAAAATGGCATTTAGCTCGTCTTCAAGACAAATGCCTATACTGCAAATGGGTCAAAGAATTTATGTTTCTGTGAAGTACAGGTGTTGATGTGAATATTTTCTCAGCTAAGCGAGTGTTAATATTCTTCTCCACTTACATATGTCAAGCGATGCTAGTTAAGGTGTTAACTGTGTTAACCGTTTGTGGATGTATAACTATTACACTAATCACAGAGCTGTAATTGGTTCATGTTGCACAGCATTGACACAAAGCATTTCCATTATCTCCTTCTTATGCTGTATTACCCGAATTGCCACCGCAGACAGTGGAATGCCATTCCTATCCAATTTCAGTGCTGTGGATACAACTGTCAGCTTAACATCTCCGAACCTACAACATAGCTTTACTCAGGTCTACTTGAAAGACCAGTACAATTATAGTTGAATATAAATGCCAGTTTAACATACTACTTCTATCACTCAATATAATTTATATGGTTTCTCTAACTCCTGGCAATACTGACATTCTAACAGACTAGCACATAATGTGCACATAAAGCTGTTTTTGGTGAACTGAACATTCTGAATTGCACATTTCAATTAGTAGTGCGAGTTAGATACTGTATCTACTGGTGGAGGAGTAGAGTAGACTGGGATTAAGCTAAACATCTCTGAGCGGGAAACTCTTGGTTGGTAGAAAGGCCACCACACACAGCCCGGCACACAAAAACACACACATCCTAACACACAACATCTAGACTGTACTCGGAACTTCTTTACTACAGGAGTGGTTCTCAGCTCCGGTCCTGGGGGACCCCTGGTTATGCTGGTCCAGGACGACTGGTGCTGCAGTGCTAGGGATCCCTGAACACTGGTGTGGAGAAGCACTGTTCTATCAAATACTTCCCTCAACTGACATCTGTCCAAAAAGATGCCAAAGGAAAACATAATCTAAATCCATAATCATGGAGGTCTGTTTGAATTATGATTGGATTGCAATCAGTCAGAGCTGAGAGGAGGATGACAGATGACTGGACGGTGAGGAGGAGTAAGTATAAAGTGGGCAAAGCTTACCACCACAGCGTTCTTGGACACAGACAGCCTAACGGGCTCTGAGCCCTGATTGGCTAGCCTGCCAGCCACCTGCAGGTTGATTGGTGTGCTCTGCGATTCCGGCTTGGTGGCGGTAATGGCGGTGGTAACCATAGCGACAGTTGCCGGGCGCTGCGGCAGGACGGACGCAGGCGTGGTGGCTGCTTTCAGCACCAGAGGTAGTGTCTTGGTGGTCAGGATAGGAGTGACTGTCAGCGTCTGTTCATGGATCAAATAAAATGTACAGTAAGTCAATACAATCAGTTCAAAGTGTTTTACCTAAGGCATAAAAAGACATTTAAAGTTTACCTAAGGCATAAAAAAGCACACAAATAGTGTGTATTTAAGAACAACTTGTCAGGCGTAAATAGGTGTGGGCTATATGGGGAGTTGCATCACGATCCAAGGGGAAAAGGGTTGAGTTATAGGCCTGTTATAAAGCTAATATGAGGCCGATTTGAAGAATTTGTGTGTGTGTGTGTGGGGGGGGGGGGTGTTCTTCCTTGGCCTACTGGGAGTGTGTGTGGAAATTCTATTCTAATCTATCAGTCCAGCAATGCCAGAGATTAGCTGCTGACACATGGACGGACGGAGGCATAATCACTAAAAAGATCATCTATAGTTGTAGCCGTAGTGTGTGTGTGTGTGTGTGTGTGTGTGTGTGTGTGTGTGTGTGTGTGTGTGTGTGTGTGTGTGTGTGTGTGTGTGTGTGTGTGTGTTGACCTGTTGAAGGACCCCCTGTGGGGTGGTCTGGCAGGTTATGTTCTGCAGGAGGATAGGCTGCTTGTCGACCCCTGCTGGAGAACTCTGAACCAGCAGCTGCAACTTTTCTGGTTCCTGCTTCACCATCAACTCCTTCCTCAACTGTTCCACTACCTTTTTCTGGAGAGGGGAGGAGTTATAGGTAAAGGTTAAGAAGATGTAGAAGGATGAGAATAGGATTCTTCATGACAACAAGATAAACCAGGTGTGAGCCCCCAGGTGTGTCATCCTACAACAGCACAGTCGAGAGTATCCCAACGGTCTGGGAGCAAGACCGTCTTTGACTGCAAAGCGCTACAGAGAGTGGTGCTAACAACTCAGTGCATCGTAAGAGGGGAGCTTCCCTCACTCTGGCATAGTATATGCAAGAAGCAGGGCGTAGCCAAGGCTGAGCAGAACATCAAGGACACTCACTACCTGACCCCAGCCACACTCTGTTCAGGCTTCTACCGTGGCCACGGCCAGGCAAGAGATACTTATGTATGAAAAGCCATTACTCCATTTTCAATTCCGATGTAGTGGAGCCCCTCAGTAATCAATAAAACTCTGATCAAAATGATCTCATATTCCAGCAGCATCTTTTTACCTTGGCTAAGGTGAGTGAGCGATGTTCAGTAGAAAGGGCTTATATAATGTCCATTCCAAGTTTTATTAGACTTTGGTAGTGAAGTTAAACTTTGTAAACAAACGTCTTATTATCATTACATGTGAGAGTTGGCTATTTACTTATTTACGTAAATGTTTAATCACGTGAGGGACTCTCTTCCTTTGATCTACAAGTTGTCATGTGGTGCGTCATGCCACGTTATAAGCTTGTAGATCTGTCCCTTTTGGAGAGTTGCGTCGTTTTTCGCCCGTTTCCAGTTACCTTATGGTCTTAAATGGGGCATGGAGCAATGCTCTCCCACATGATGCAAATGATCTCCCACATGAACACGCCTCTGACCTTCAGGCAAAAATGAGGAACAACTGTGATCCGTACATTTGAGGGATTTACACACCTCTTCGTGAATTGCACGTCGGTTTTAGCTTAGAGAAAATACACCCTCCTTTAGTCGCTTCATTTACACATTATTTCGACCAGCTTAGTGAATCGGGCCCATTGTGTCTTTTTGTTATCCGACTTTGTTTCGTTCTCTATTCTTTACCCTTATAACTCTTTTCTTGAAACTGCAAAATGTTGGGCGCTTGTAGAAAAATAAATCTTTCACACATGTAAACTTGTGATACAAAGTGATACAATAAAGTTAAAACTACTGTATGAAACTGCTTACATGGTTGTGGGTTTGAATGCAATTGATTCACTACTCACTAACAAACAGTTACAGCATAGTAACAAGATGTCACTTCAAAGAGCCTGTTGGACAGAGGTGTTAAAAGTGTATTTAGATACAGGCCAAATGCAATATACCTGGGGATCCTGCAGAGCATTTGCGTTACCCCAGCAACACATTGCAAAGATGTTAAAGTTTTAAAGGCGTTCATTCTCTCTTTCCTTCTCTCCGTCAGGCCACACACACATACACGCACCCCCCCCCCCCCCCCCCCAAACACACACACGCACGACAGTATGTCAGAACAATGATATTTGCAACCCAGAATCAACAGATGAAGTCTTTGTGTTGCTTGGCAACAACACTGCATTCTCCAGCAGATCCTCAATGCTACAAGACCGCTCTGCTCATAATGAACAGTAATCAATAATCATTATAATATTGTCATAGTAATAATCTGCTCAATAATCCTGCATATACAATACTGACCTGCCACAATTTGTTATTTTCTCTATTCAATCAATTGTCATATGCAATAGTGACAAAACAACTATGAATTAGTTTGAACACAGCTGCTACCATCTAAGACAGGTGGCACAGTGTAGCTGTGTTTTTTTCCTTCAGACTTTCTTGTTATTATGCGTGTCCTTGAAACCTCTACTTGCTCAGTCATTGTATGTGCAGCAGTTACAATGACTGAACTCTCCAACTGTAAACCAACATGACAATGACCTAAGACATCAGAACCAATCTATGAATGCACTCAGACAACGGGTAGCACACGTTTGCATAACCTGAGGGGCATGCATTCCCAACGGGCATCATTCCCAACAGGCACCGGCCTAGTCTAGGAAAAAAGTTACCATTTATTATCTTGTCATTTGGTAAATCCTCCAAAAGCTACACTCCAACCAGACTCGTTACAAGACACAATATTGTCCACTTAAAAACATAGACTATTACATAAATATATATTTTTACTATCTAGAACAGGGTTTGTCTGTCTGTATGTACATACAGTATCCCCATAAAAGTAGACCAATCACAGCTCACGTCACTATCAAATCAAGTTTATAAAGCACATTTAAAAACAACTCCTGTTGAACCAAAGTGCTGTACAGAACAATATATGAGACATTAATAAAACACAAATAAACCATCATTAAAAACAATAGAATTCAACCATACCAGGGAGATTCAAAGGCTTGTGAATAAAAGAGTCTTGAGCCTGGACTTAAAAAGATTCAACATCATACACTATGTGCATCTCACAAAAGAGTGTTAAAGTTGGATTGTATAGTGGATAATCTATACTAGGGTTGTCAAGATACCAGAATGTATTTTTATATGATACTAGTATTGAAAAGCCTATACTCGATACCTCTTTCGATACCATGGCAAAAAGAAGTCCTAGACACACAAAATATTTTTCTTTTTTTAAATTAGAGACTTAACACTGAACACAACACAATTGTAAGAAATAAACTGTGCTGGTATTATTTCTGTTCTCTCTACTGTTTTTTGCCTTAACGTGTAAACACAGTAGTACAGTGATCTCAGTGGGATTCCCCCCTATAAATAAATGATCAAATGAAATAATAATACAAAAATATGTTGGGGTGTAGCGGTCTGGGTGTCCTTCTCAGCATCTCCCTGATGCTATGAGAGGAAATCTATAATTACATTTGATAGTATAATTCCTAAATGTAATGTATTAACACATTGACTGCCAGAGTTTATTCATAATGTACTCACCCCCTTGCCAGCGATTTGCGTGTTTTTTTGTTTTGTTATTTAAATTCATTTAAGTTGGCTGGCTGCGGTTTTAAACACATACGACAGATCGACCAGCAGATCACTCGCTGACTCACTCGACCCCCCCCAAACAGGCTCAAACAGTCCATACGTCATAACCGGATGTGACGTTTTCGACAATCGCCGATTGCCGACCAGACCGTTGTGATAAACGACGACGATGACTGTTCGTCACCCAGACTAAAGAAATCAACAGTGGAGCTCTCCGTTCGTTTTTTATACCGTGTGAAAACCATGTTTTGGCCTAAAGAGCGCATTTTTCAAGCTAAAACCGGAAACCGGAAACGGAAATCGCTGAAATTGCTTCCGGGTGAAGCGGAGGTGAGTGGAAAACGAAACTGATCTCGGAATGTAAATAAAACAGTGTGATCGTCTATTAACCAAATTAAACAATAGGACGCAGATCTGCGTTCTAGATTATTCTGGCAGCCCACGGTTTTATTTAATAGGACGCAGATCTGCGTCCATGGCAGTTTATGTGTTAATACACAATTACAATTTTTTTGTTGAGCAATATTGCTTCTTTTAGAATCAAAACAGATGGAACAGAGAGAAACATTAGATCAGTCAAGTTAATGCTTAGAGATATACATTTGCATAGGGCCCACTCCAAAAAAGGGCCCAGTTATATTGCATTCATTTGGCCAATGGCCACTGCCTCTTAAAGCTCTATGGAACAATAATTGCTAATTTAGACTCCGTCACATGACGGTGTCATTTACCTACAAGAACTGTGATGCATTGTTTACTTGAAGATCTGTTCTTTTCAGCATGTGACACTGTCATGGAGTATAAATTGGTCGTGCAGGGGAAGGTTTCTTAAGCTCATCAGCACATTATAAAAAATATATAAATTATATTAACACAACATTACCTAAGTCTTTGAAGAGATCTGGGTGCAGGTCTTTAAGATATTTAGTTTGTCAACTTTTGCAGATCTGCTTTTGCTAATCTTTTGCCTTTCCATCCGCTTCCACCTCATAGGCAGAATATTGCCAAAAAGCAGTCCTACTTTGTTATTTTTGGACTAACGTTAGGGCCATGACTAATACATCTATTCATAATAAATCGCCTCTCGCTGGTTGTGTTGACATCCAGTCGTGCATGCAGTATAATGCAGCTGTAGCGATGCTCTGTGTGCCTCTGGCTCTGCCTCCAGTAACAGTCACGAGATGTAGCCACAGGTCTGGGATCAGTTGATTTTCCACTTCGTGGATAGTAGATGCGTTTTTGTATTGCTTAGGTAATTTAAATATTACCAAATGTGTAAATAACAGCGATAGTATCGTTTTCAACACGTGTTATCGAAAAAAGTATCGATACTTTTCACAACCTTAATCTATACATGCATTGAAATGTATTTTTAAGAGAATTAACATTAGTTGTTCTTGTGACATTGTAAAATGCTTCTTCAATAGTTTGATTCTTCATTAACCCATTCAATCCGGGAACACATCTACAAATGTCTTCTAAATCCTAAGAGGTTTCTGAAAACCGTATGTTGCTATAATATCAGTGGTTCTCAAACTTTTTCATGTCAAGGACCCCCAAAATTATATGCATTTGGTTGTGGACCCCCCCCCCATCTCAAAATATTTTGTTCCAGGGACCCCCAGAAGCAAAGATTTGAGTTACAAATGTTCGCTTTGAAAAAAATATATATATATTCAAAGATTTGCACAAATGTTTATGATAAAAAAAAAATAGCAGATCTACAAGCTCATAGCGCGGCACTCAGTGCTGCGCTATGAGCTTGTATATCTGCTATTCTTGAATAGCCAAAGTATAAAATAATGGCTATAGCTCAAATCTAAAATGACACAGATGTGTTCCCGGATTGAATGGGTTAAATTAAATATTTATCAAGATTGCCGTTTCCAAAGAAGATGCAGACAGTCGCCACACTAGACAGCCAGTTTGTCAACGCGGGGATGATGCCATCATGACTTTTCTTGCACCACTGAACACCACATTGTGATTTGTATGGCTTTGTTCACACAAGTTACTATGCACTGCACATATAGTAACTTATTGTTAGCTAAAGATTGGACAGAGAGGCCACATTATTAGACTGCAGGTTTAGACTGCAGGTTGTTGTTTTACTCAGTAAGATATATAGATCTTTCAGTGAAAAGAATGTGAGAATGTGTAACCGGTTCCAACATGTCTGAAAGAAAATCGTGCCGGGAGGACGAATGATCAGTTACTTCCCTAAATATCCAACGACACTTGACTTTTTGTTCCAAAATGATTCAGTCAGGCTAGAATTGGGTAGCCTGTCTGAAACCATTCTCCAGCAGGATAGAAGAAAACATGGAAACTAGAACCCAATTACAAATGTCCAATCATCCAGAGTGGTGATAAGCCTGCGGTTCATTTCAACCAATAGTCTTTAGTCTATTTAAAACATTTAGTCAATGTGACAAAGTAAACTCTCATTGGCTAATTTCAAAACAATATCCTTCTACAGTCTCTTCCCCTCCTTCTACTCCTCCTTATGTCTAGTCTATATTCTGGTACTTCACTTCTTCCTTCCATGATCTTTCCAAGATCAGGGGAATATTGTCTGTCCAAAATGTACTCACATGTCCTCCTTTCTATTCATTGATTATAATACTGCCAGTAGGAATTGACGATTATAATAATCTACTGTTGGACGTAATGAATTGCTCATCTACACGTGTCATCCATCATATACACTCCACAGAAGGGTGTAGAGTACAGTGCTGCCAGCAGTAGCATAACAATGGAGTGTGATGATACAGTATTAATGCAGTAAAGAGTTTGTATTAAACTTACCTGTTTCTCACTGAGAGCTGTGATCTTGGCCTGTAGTTCATGGAGCTGTTTTTTTAAATCAGCATTCTGAAAAACCACACAGAGAACAAAATGCTTCTTCATAATGAATAGTTTGATTCTTCATTAATAATCTGATTCAACACCAGCAGTCTGCTTCAACACCAGCAGTCTGCTTCAACACCAACAGTCTGCTTCAACACCAGCAGTCTGCTTCTGATTGCTTCAACACCAGCAGTCTGTTCAACACTAAACATAAACAGTCAGCTTCACTAACATCAACAGCCTTCTTCAATACTAAACATGAGCAGTCAGCTTCAACATCAAAAATCTGCTTCAAACAGTCTGCTTCATCAACGGTTTCCTTCAACGCCAATATTAACTGTCTGCTGCAACACCAACAGTCAGCCTCAACAACAAAGTCTGCTTCAGCACTCCTTCAGTAATACACACACACACACACACTAGCGCACGCACACACACACACCCACACACACGATTCTGCGGCCTTCTGATATAGTTCTGATATAAGCCTCAAAAGCAGAGTTTTTCTCAAATTACAGTAATAGATACAGAGAGAGAAGAGACATGCAGAGAGACGCACACAAAGAGAGATGCAGCAAAACAGAGGAAAGATAGTCATCTCTAAACTAATCTCAGTAGGACCATGAACACGAATGCAGACTTTTTAGACCAGTGGTTCTCAAAGTGGGGACCCCCAGTGGTCCTTGAGGGTGTTCCAGATGGTCCCCCGCAAAATGTAATGTAAATCATTATCAAATATAGCACCAAAATCAGTTTAACCACTTTAACCCTATATATCGGCTATTTGAAAATAGCAGATCTACATGCTCACAACGCATTGCGACGAGTTGAGAGCTTGTACCATTTTCACAAATCTTGTATGGGGGTCATTGGCAGAAAATATTATCAGATGGGGTCTGAGGCCAAATACATATTAATTTGGGGGTTCTTGACGTGAAAGAGTTTGAGGTTCTCAAACAGTGGGTTGGGAACCCCAGGGGGGTCCGAAATGATTTACCTAAATGTGCAACATTGTTTTCTCACTCAACAGTAAACAAACCAACATACAGTATAAGTGTATATACAGGGTATCTTCACATTTATTACTTGACCATTACTGTACCAAAAGTAATAAACAAACTATACTATGAAAATGGTCAAACATTGGCCAAGTTGGCAAATATTACCTGAAGAAAGAGGCAAATATTGTGAAAATAGCCAACCTTCATGCTCACAACGCCTCACAACGCTATTTTCACAATATTTATCTGTGGAACTGAGTCAAACTAAATGTAATGCCTCAACTCCAAGTGCTTGTCAGGGTGGGGGTCCCCACTTCAAATATGATTATTTTGGGGGGTCGCGGCCTGAAACCCTTGAGAACCACTGTTCTACATGATGTATTAATTTATAACGGAAACATGGAAGTTTGTTAGTGCCATCGGTGGGACAGAGCAGGTGACTGCAGCTTACCTGAGGGTCCTGTTTCATCTGGGCAACCAGTTTCTGGGAGGGGAACACAGGAAGAAAATAATTAAGAAACATCTCTTCCATAGTGACACTTAGTGGCTGAAACTGGTACTGCTATAAAACAAATTGCAATAACATAGTATGAATGCATAATACAGTATGTCATCATAGTGTGTTACATAAACTAATATCCCAAAAATAATACAAACTAGTATAAGCATAAAAAATAGTAAATAAAATGAAATAGTAAGACAGTTAATAAAACGGTATATATATATATATCTCGAATAGAAGTGCATTTAAAAACAATATTTTTACATCAACGTGAAAATAAATCTATTCCATTTTCTTTTTAATCAATCAGTCTGATCTTGGCACAACAAATAGCAGAAATAGACAATCTAAAATCGTATTTTCGGTATTTATGAAATTCGATTACTTTATCAAAATTGATTATTTTTCATAATTGATTAAATTGATTCATTCAATTAATTGTTGCACCCCTAAATGATAGGTTGGGTGTACATTTTGTTTAGATGCTAAATTAATCTGGGTGTAATCTTGATATTCTCTGGATTTACATGCTGGCTGTGTACTTGACACCGAGTGAGCAGGCGCAGGTTTTAAGGACTTGTCAGAAGTTGTCACACGGGGAGCGACAACACCTGCGTTCTCGATTGGATGCGTGGGGTCGCAGTGTGCTCCTCATGTGAATAGACGAGTTTAAAAGTGTCGCGTAGAAAAAAAGTTCAACACATTTCAACTCTTGACGTGGGATTTCTTTCAGGCAGGACCATGATCCACGATCTTGGGGGGGTCCCCACCTAAATGATTGTGAGTTAGAAACCAGATGCCCTTTGTACACTGTTAAAATAACACTTCTTTACAACATAGATTGGGATTCCAGAGGAAAAAAAATCATCAAATGGGAGTCCATGGCCTAATGCATATCAAACTGGGGGTCCTTGAAATTAAAAGGGTTGAAAATCATTGGTCTAATGCCTTCATTAGACTTTGTTTGTTTTGGTCATATAGCAGCTGACTGGTCGTTGAGGCTGATGCACACACTGGGAACCCTTCACTCACTGTTTGTGCTTTTTTTTCTGAGGTCATTGAAAAGGTTTGACGTGTTTGCAAACCTTAACTTTGCCAATAATGCTTAATTTAATACTCTGTCTAACGACGAGGTTGTGCACATAAAATAGCCTCCATTATCATTGCACGACAGAGTCGTAGGACATCATGCTTAACTGTTGTTTTGGAAAATCTAAACCAGTTTCATATTACCCAAGTCAAATTGTTTTACAGACCAACTGATCTGTGCTTTCAACTCAAGTCCTGTAGAACCATGCTGTTAAAAGAGGGAGGGAACTTTGTATGCGTATGAGTATGATAAAACAAGAACTGCAACTGATAGAATGTGCACTCAATGTTATCTGTCATCAAAATATAAAGTTCTTCTGAAAAGGCAGATCGTGGAGACATTTTATTCGTCCACGATCTAATATCGACATAGGCGGGGATGCACGTGAGATGAGCATGAACGCGACAATTTCACCTGATACACCCGTCAGACTGCCTGTGCACTCCTACCCGAACACTTGCCTCTCATTGAAAATCAATTACTAGGTGCGTCCGTCAGCCACTTCCCATGTGAAAAGCCCTTTAAGTGTCTTGCTCAAAGACATCTTGGCTGTTGAGGGTGTATGTTGTACCTGATGGATCTGGATCTCCACCTTCAGAGCGTCCTGTAGTGTCTGCAGCTCCATCATCGAGCCGCTCAATCTGCCAGCCAGTCTGGGGAAACGATCTGCCTGAATATAGAAACACACAATTCATATAAATATCCACATAAGTAAATATAAGTATCTAGGAAAGAGACCGGAAGTGTATATGGGTTGGGACATTTATTTGTTTCATTTATTTTCCACATGTATCAAGCACATTTGTATATACCAGGAATTTCTCTTCTGCATCTAACCCAACCTAATTATAGGGAGCACTGAGCAGCACCCATGATTATGAACCAACTCCAGATCTAAGGCCTATACTGCCTTGGCCTGCCTTGCTGTGGCTGTAGCTGAATGGGTAGAGAGGCTGCCTGGGAAACGGAAGGTCCAGGTTCGATTCCAGACCCCGGGTGTCAAGGTGCCCATAAGCAAGACACTTAACCCCTAAATGCCCCCCCCTCTCGCACTAGAGAAAACCCAAGTGAACACAGGGGGAACTTGCAAACTCCACACAGAAAAGCCCCCGTCAGGTTCAAATCCACAACCCAACCACAACTATAAGGCAACAGTTGCTCACCTCTGAGCCACCTGTTCACTGTTATTGTCAGTATGAAACCATCATCTGCGTGTGTATACATGCATGCTTACATTTATAGGTCTACTATATACAAATAAAAGGACATACGTGAAAGTGCTACCATATTGTTTACCGACTGAAGAATGTACCTACTGTATGGATAGACTTCCTTTCAGTCGGTCAGAACTTCTATCAGTCACAGTCAGATAATCAGTCAATTAATCAGTCTAACACTCAGCCAGTCAGTCTACCCATCTGTCCTCAGAAATACAAGGTCACACTAGGTCACAGTCTCTCTGCTACCAAGCATTACTAAAGAAACACACACATACCTGTACACAGCTATGCATTTAACACAAAACTAGTCTAGTTCTACCAGACAAAGTACACAATGTACTCCACATAAATTAACTTCTCAAGTAACTTCTAATGAATGGACATCTGTCTGCTAGTTACAAATTACCCTACAAGTTGTATAAACTATAATGTAGGAGTAATACTCTACATGAAGTGATTAACAGGCTTTCATCTATTATTTACAAATTGTCCTATAAGTTAATTGACACATAATAACTAACACACCTTTGTCTGTTAAAAGAGAACAAGTGCAGATCTTGATGGGATGCATGAAGACTTGGAAAAACACAAGGTCAAGACATTTACTGGTTGAATGAAACATTAGCTGTTATTTATTCACTATCAAGCATTTTTCTTGTGTAATGCAGACCATATAAAACAATATATGAATACAAATAATTAATAAAACCAAACATAACAATAATTTAATAATCTCATATCATTTACCTTAACACCGTCTCCAGTGGGAACAGCATCCAACTGAAGCATTAAAGAGCCGCTGGAATATTAAACAAGAAAATCAAGTTAATTCAGGTTCAGGTTCTTCAGGTTACATTACAAGTTAAAGGTTGCAAACTTTACTTCAGTATTGCAAACTTTACTTCAATATGTCAAGTCAGTCAGATTACATTTTTTACTTTACTATTTTAAATCTAACCAGACGTGACGTTATTTCTAGGTGTACTGGAAACAAGTTAGTAGCTGTTTGGTCATACTGACCACTGAGATTTAAAAAAAACAAAACAGATGTATTAACTGGTTTACAATGTCAATAAAGTTAGTTGAAGCAGACAGCACACAGTTTTGGACACTAGATGTGCCGCCATCTTTACTGTAGTTCTGACATCGTTGCAATTACCTCTCTAAATTGGGAGAGTGAGATAACGGATATAAAGCTTATGGATGGTAGTTTTAGGTTCATTTGTATATTTAGTACACTCAAGGGCAAGATTATTCAACCCTTGTCCTCTACATCCCCTAAATAGCGGATTTTCTATTCTACCAGTAAATTAATTGCATTCACCTGATGACCTTGTCATTCTAGTTGTCTAAACAGGGACATTGGACAGCAGGTGAATGCAATTATCTACCCGTAAGGTAGAAAACCAGCAGTACTGGGTGTCCCCAAGGACCAGAGGTGAAATACCTTGTTCTAAGGAATTCAAATACAACCAAATACTGTCTGAAGTGACTTTCTTTCTTGGATAACCAGTTTCACTGAATGCAAAACTTGCACTACCTCCTACTCCTACTCCTACTCCTACTCCTACTACTCCTTCTCCTACTCCTACTACTACTACTACAACATAGATACATATTGATAATAATAAACTGCATATATCAAACTACAAACAATAGTGATAATCTTTCTTGGAGAATCCGTTCCACCATGTCTGGACAAAATATAGTTCTGGTTGATTATGGGACGTATCACAAATATGTAGGGTTGAAAGGGAATAAATAAATCACCCTGAAATCCACGATGCTTAATCAGAGGGAAGGGGCAATATATTTTTGGTGGGAGAAAAATATAATCAAAACACAAAATAAAACAATGAATTAATCCGTTTTTTTAATAAAAAAATAATAATTTTCTTAATTGGGAGGGGCTGAGTTATTCACATTTCCATGTTCCAAGTTATTATCTTGGCTGTAAACTACACGTTCAGAGGTAACGTCTGGTATTAAAAGAACCGGTAAGACTTTACATTAATAAATACTATAATGCGTTATCCACCACATTTATAATGGATTATAGTGCACTAATAAGGCATTATAACACTTGCTATAAATGTTTATAATTATGCATAACAACTTATAACAAGGTTTATGAGGTGCTATAACTCATAATAATATAATTTATAAGTGCTGGTGCATTATAAACTCAGTGTAACAGCACGTAAAGTGTTACCAGGTAACACTTTACTTAAAAGGTCAGGTCTATAATGCATTATAATCACATTTGTAATGAATTATAATGCATTATAGACCCGACCTTTAAGTAAAGTGTTACCGTCCTGGTAGGATAGAAAACTAGAAGTACTTGGGTCACCTGAGGACTACAGATGGTGTCCAATGGTCTAACATATGATCGTTAATACACAGTTAACTTAAAAGTACCTTTATGGGTAACGATCTTGTTGATATTAAATCTAGCCATGACCTTTGACATTTAAAACCCAGTTCCTTCTGTTTACCCCTCAAAAGGAGTCATAGCAGAAGTAGAACTCACCACTGGGCTGTGAGTCTGGATTCCACCCCTCTGGGCTTCCCTGTAACACAAAGAATCCAACACACAGAAAACAAGCTTGTTACAAATCTGACTACCACACACAATAAGATTATGGCCTAATAAAAACAATTAATAATAATAATAATAATAATAAAGTACTTTAAAATGACAAAAGCTGTGGTTTATTTTTTATCCTAAAAAGGAGCCAAGGTCAGAGGTCACACATTTCCACAAACAGGACATCTACTTCCCGTCCTGCTTAAAGTGTTTGGTTTTATTAGCACTGTTCCTTCGACATGCTTAGAGTTTTCTTATATCTGGGTTCAAACTCTTACAGCCAAAACACGTCAACTCCAAATGATACTCTAAGTTATTATTATTATCATCATCATCACAGAACCTGAGACGGCAAGGATTATGCACCCATCTCTGAGAGGGATGTAACTACTGAGGCAGAGAGAGAAAGAGAAAGCAGCCCACTTTAAACATTTCCATTTTACAGTAGTGTTTATAGTCATTTAGATGATGCTCTCATGCAGAGAGACAACTGCTAAGTACAACAATAGAATAATGTTCAAATAGCAGATAAACAACATTAAAATCAAACAGACAACTAGAATGACAACTTTTCCAGTGGCCAGATATTACACATGTGATCCATAAAGTTCATAGAATGAGCAAGTGACCAAAGCAGAAGAGAGACGGAAGATAAGAGAAGAGGATGTGGGATATTTGTTTTCTTTTTACTAATTGGAGACAGGGACCAATAAAATGATCATCTCCTTTATGTCAATTAACTCACTTTGGATTTATGCCTTTTTACTTAAAGTGGAGTCCAGTCTCCAACTGTGAGATATTTGGTATCACAGGCCTACAAATGTAAAAGCTATAACTGTATGATGCTGCAGGTTAGTCAAATGCAGTGCATTGATATACATTTATTGTACGTTTAAACTTGAAAATGAAAGTGGGGACATACATTTTAAAATAGCAGTAGTATAACAGTAACTGAAATAGTGGCGTCTTGTTTCAGAGTTAACGTTACTTAATTGAACTAATTGCCTGCTGGACAGTTAACTTGTCTAAATAAAGTTCCCCTGCAGGCCTGCGAAAGGGACACATAAACAGATAAAATAAAATGGTGGGTTTCAACATGAATGCAGAAAGTGCTTCAGGCGTCCAGGTTGTTTTAATTGTTAAAAGTGACATGTTTTTTAAATAATGTGTCTATCATTTAATACACGTTTTATAACCCTCTCTAAGAGCCAACTATGGCCGTCTGGTCCACAGCTTCCTCCTCCTCATATCGCTGTTTATAACAACTGCTTTATTTCAAACATAATATTTACTGTCTGTTATTAACGGGATTATTAACTATTTTCCCGACTATCAACTCTTTGTTTTAATACCATATGAACCATCCCTCCCCCAGGTGAGCCCGACACAAAAAAAACACACGCACGCACACACGCACACACAATGTCCAAAGAGAACAAGTGTCATAATGTTAGCTTAGCTTAACGGCATTTAGCATGGTATTTAGCATTTAGCATGCTAATTTATAATGAAAGCGAATGGGCTGACTGGCTAGCTGGTTAGCTAACGCTAACCAGCTAGCCAGCCAGCCCGTTCGCTTCCATTATAAATTAGCTTCACGGGGCTAATGCTGCTAGAAACCCACTGACAACTGTGTGTTAGCCTGATGAAAATGATAACCTTTAAAGATAAATAACAATACTAATGCAATTGGAGCGTCTATTAAAAATAATAAAATACAATGACATTTTTTTTCAATGACTTTGATAACGGTGATCATTTTTATAATAAACAATGATCCCGGCCAACATGATGTGGCTCTAAGTTAAGAGTCGGCCCTCCTCCACTAGAATAAAAACCCAACTCCTAGAATAAAAAACTGAGCAGGAAAAAATAACATCCCCTCCCTGTTTAATGTCCACCTGTAACTAAATACTGTTAAAACACACAAGACGACCATAAAGACGTCAAGACAAGCAAAGTTTCAGCAAAGACAAAGAACAGAAATGAAAGTTGTGATAATAATAAAATAAAAAAAGGGAGCCCCAATGTGGACTTACTCTCCTCTCTACTCACTTACAGCAGCCCTCTCCTCTCCTCCTCTCTTCTCCTCAGAAAATAAAATAAATAAATATTCTACTAAACAACCCCAACAATCCACGGTGTTTAGAATATCCCAGAACAGTCACAGACAGGCTCCCGGGCTCTGCGGCAAGGCGGATCCGCGTTATTGTATATTTAGTTTAAATGTAATTTTGTCCAAAAAGAGGAAAAAACTAAAAAGGTAGAAAACAAGAAGAACTCTTCTTCAATCTCATTCACCACACAGCCTGAGAGCCAGCTCCGATCACTGCGCTCCACACAGGAGCTAGAAGAAGAGGGGGGGAAGGAAAAAACTACTTGTAAACGGGACAGAGTGGTCGTTTAGTGACGCTAAACCGTTCGATAAATTGTTATTTCACTGGTAAAGTTCGTTAAATTTGGTGGATCGGCGTCGCGGGGTGCAAGGAAAACGTGTTGGGAGAGAGGGACTATTTTTTTGTGTCGGTGCGGCGAATTTATTTCACTTTGCCTAAGGAACAGTGGTGCTGCGGTTCCCATTGCCTAGGGAAAACACCCGGATGTTAAACTCACTCCAACTCACATGGAGAGAAGACCAAGTAACACTCCTCTCCTTTACTCCACTCCTCCTGTACTTTACGAGTTCAATGCACTATAAAGTCTGTAATGATCGGTATAACCAAATATTCAGTGTGAATCTTTTTTTTCCCGATTAATTGAATACACAGGACCCAAATGGAATCAAGCCATTGTGCTTTCTTGGGTTTAATCCTTTTAGCATTCTTTTGTATTGAACTTACTGTGGGTTTTTTGCAAACTGTTAATTAAGTATTCAATCAATCAATCAATCAAACAAACATTCTATTGAGTTTCTGGGTCTGCGCACTGCGCTACTTTCAAGTGAAATATGCTACTCATATGGCACGGTTTAATTCTGTAAATACATTGACCCTTGAAATGTATAATTGTCATTAGATTTATCTACTTTATTAAAACGTAATTATTATGTGAACTTGGCCAAAAATCGGATTCTAATTCTTCACTGGATCCCACCAATTAATTTGTAAACTCATTCCACTTTATTCAGTTTATTGTAGGCTACTGAAGTACTAAGCCTACAATACAAAATAACTAAAAACGAGAAATTCTGGGAAATTGCAAGTGTGGTTGCACCGACACAAGTTGTGGGTTGCGGCCGCTGGGACCCGAGGAATAGCGCCTTGTGATGTGATTCAAATTTGGTGCTTATCGGATCCTGCGTTCGTGATATATGGCGTTTTGTTATTAATAAATAGGCTCCTCCCACAATTTTGGCAAGCCAAATACATTGTATTTACTCTTGTATTTCATTTTGAGAGGATTGATCCCACCAAAAATCATGTTTTTGCATCAATGTTTACATTTTGCGCATTAGTGGCGCCCCCTATGGGTCAAAGTGGAAATGCTTTTGGCGATTCGTTGAGTACATGACCCTCGACATGTGAATAACATTTGGTGTTGAATGCATGATTTTTGGCATTTTTTGTCAAATAGACCCCTCCACTAACTTTAGAAGCCTATTACGGACGAACGGTAGGGACCAAAATTCCGCTAGTACGGGTTTATTGCATAGGTCCAGAGATCATGTGTACCAATTTTTGTGAGATCAGCTCAAAATCTGTTGGAGGAGGAGCAAAAAGTGTGTTTGAAAGAAAATTCAAAATGGCGGAAAATGTATACAGACGCAAATGGGCGTGGCCTATATAGGGAGTTGAGTTGCCCAAGGAATCCAGGGAAAAGGACATTTTGATTATACAACCTACGGTTCAAGAGGCCGAAACATAAAGTGGGCTGTTATAGCGCCACCATGAGGCCAACTGGTGTAATATTTTTTTCATATGAAGGCCACTGGACTATGAACTTCCCCTCCAAGTGTTGTAACTGTAGCCCTTATTATGGTTTCTGAGAGAAAAATACTTGAATGGGAGTCTTCGCATTTTCCCAAAATTAATTCAGTAATAAATTAATATCAATTAAACTATACAAAGTGTCTCTTAGCAAACAACAAGCACACTTTTCCCGATGAAGCCGGTCGATTTGACATATAGCTCGAGTGTGTGCCGCCAAAACTGTGGGAGGAAGTTTATCTAGAAATAATAAAGTCGCCCAAGTAGTGTGTTGCCCTTTCGGGCAACCACACTAATAAGTATTAGCCTGCTCCAAATAATTACTTCGACTAATATCCTAAATACAACCAACAACATGAAAGTCTTCTACTCTCCTCCACCTCTCCTCCTCCTGGCCTCCCATGAGAATGGGTCGGTTTCTGTCAATATTGATGAGGTGGTTCTTGGTTTTTAGTGTCAAACGAGGACCAGTGGCAGGGTCCGTGCATTTAACCCACAATATTATGCCATCTTTGTTTTATTTATTTGTTATTATTATTATTATGTTATGCTTATTTATTTATATATTGTATATATTATATATCTAAGACAGTTTGAATATTAGGCTAATAGTTATCTTTCAGCAGGTGCAGGCAGGGCACTGGAGGAGGCCTGGAGGCCACTACTGTTCTGTAACCAAAAGGCTGCAGGGATGCTCTCTGCAACAGTCAATCTTACCAACGTCTTTCCTATCCTCTCATGGTTCTGTTTGGTTCATGGTTCTGCGTTCCCTCCATTATTTTGCTCGGATCTTTTGTCAGATCAGTCACAGAGCCTGGCTGGTGGTGACTTGTGCTACGGCTCCCCTCGGAGGACAAACAACAGTACAAAACTACTGTCTGTGTGTCCTTAAGTTTGTGTGTCTAACGAAGTTATTGACGTTGACATGTTGATTGTTTGTCTTTCTCAGTGGTGGAAAAAGTACTCAAATGTTTTACTTAAGTAAAAGTATGAATACTGCAACGCAGAAACACTCTGTTACAAGTAAAAGTCTGGTATTCAAAATGTAGGCCTACTTGAGTAAAAGTACAAAAGTAGTGGCATCGAAATAGGCTACCTAAAGTAGCCTACGAAAAGTAAAATAACTCATTGTGCAGAATATCCCATTTCACAAGTTCAAAAATCTTTTGAAATTAGCAGATCCACAAGCTGTGAGCTTGTAGATCGGTTATTTTCAAATGGCCGAAATATACAATGAGGGAAGTGGCTAATGTATGTTTTGTAACAATCAAAAGTATCGCAGTTTTAATTGTTAAAAAAAGTGACATGTTTTTTTTAAATAATGTGTCTATCATTTAATACACGTTTTATAACCCTCTCTAACAGCCAACTATGGCCGTCTGGTCCAAAGCTTCCTCCTCCAGTCCTCCTCATATCGCTGTTTATAACAACTGCAACTGCTTTATTTCAAACATAATATTTACTGTCTGTTATTAACGGGATTATTAACTATTGCAGTATAACTAGTAACTAAAGCTGTCAAATAATTGTAGTGGAGTAAAAAGTACAATATTTGCCTCTGAGATGTAGTGGAGTAGAAGTAAAAGTAGGCCTATTGAAAATCGAAAATACTCCAGTAAAGAAAATGTACCTCAAAATTGTACCTAAGTACAGTACTTGAGTAAATGTACTTAGTTACTTTCCACCACTGGTCTTTCTTTGTTATTCCGGGCAATCGATAGTTGTGCGGTGCCTCCCAGTGAGCATAAAGCATAAAATGTCATCCCAGAAACGCATAATAGGCTACTTTGTATAGTGTATTTCCGACCAGAGGACGCGGACGACTATGAGCATGGATGAAAACAACGACATTTTTGCATCCAGCTTTCGTTACTCAAATACACCACCAGAGGTTGCTGTGTACCTGTATCATGGATGTATTAGAGCAGTGGTTCCCAAAGTGTGGGTCAGGACACCCAGGGGGTCCCCACATGCTTTTGGGGGGTCCGCAGATGTCAGTGAGGTGACAATTTAAGGACTTTTAAGACCTTTTTAATACCTCAACAAAGAAAAAGACCATTACCGCATCAAAAGTAATCAACAAACTATACTTTAAAAACTGGTCAACTATTGGCCAAATTGTCAAATAATATAAGAAAGAGGCAAACATTGTGAAAATAACCGATTTACAAGCTCACAACGGCTCTTTTTGGGGGTCACAGCCTGTAAACATTGAGAACCACTGGATTAGAGCTCTCAGAGACCAACTCCATTTATGACTACTTTTTATAGCCTAGTTATTGTTTACAATCCTATTGCGACTCTTATATTAACTTGATTTGTACAACACCTTTCAAAAACACATGTTACAATGTGCTTTACATAACAAATGCCGTTAATCAAACATTGGCTACAATTAAATTAAATAAAATAATATCAAATCAAAAGAACACACATTGAAGAGGTATGGGACCTACCATTAGCTATAGAAACAGGTAGATTCATTGGTACTCATTAAGAGGATAGAATTTGTTTATTACGTGACTTGGAAGAATTTGAAAATGAAATATTTTTGTTTTGTTTTACTGTCCATTATATGATGAATTAAGTTTTTTTTGTAAAATTAATCTATTTGTGTTAACTTTCTTTTGTTAGACGATTATGAAAGACTGTTCTGTATGTTTGAAATGGAGTTCGAAAAACAGAGTTTTTCTATATTGTACCTATGCAATGATTTATATGTTGTGTCCTATACAGTCCATGTGGGCTGGGCACCTTTTGTGCATGACACGAAAATAAAGAAATCTATCTATTAAATGAGAATCAGAATTATTTTATTGCAAGGTAGGTTTTGGACACACAAGATATTTGTCTAACTGAGGGTGGTGCATTCACTGAAGCAACAATATAGAAAGAGTTTCGATTATGTACAGCTATATACTTAATAATATATAAAAAATATATATAAAAAAAAAAAAGAACTATATAAGAAATGCAATACAATGTACACTACTAGCTGGTATAGCAGCTTAGGTCATTAATGTCAAAATAATATTATGTGGAAGGGAGAGAGAGAGTTGCTCGTATGGGAAGTCGAGATATTTCGCATTGAATTTCATGCAATACCTCTTGTCAAACAGTACCAAACCACAGGATCTAAATATTTCAATAGAAGAGCAGGGAGACCACGTCCAGTTGTGTTAGTTCAGTCAGGCAACTCTTGCATCGAAATAGAAATATTTATTTTAAATAAATATATATGAGCATACAGATTTTGGCGTCAAGGCTCTGTCTCAAATCATACCCTGTAAGCATGCAAATATTTATAATAAATAATCTGCCAAATAGATATTATAGAGAATGAAAAACAAGACTCCCTAAGGGGATCATTTAGAACAGAGCTGAGCCCACATGCTGGAGATGCTGGGGAGGTGGTGATAGTGCAAAACCTCATGAGGTGAGCACATCAGGCAGCAGCAGCACAGCACAGCACAGCACAGCACAGCACAGCACAGCACAGCACAGCACAGCACAGCAGCAGAGCGAGGAATGAGCAGGTAAACAGGGGGGTTTAAATAGGCCGCCCCAGTCAGGTGTAGTGTGCAGGTGACTGATCACCTGATGGTGAGTTGCCGCTACTTTGAGTTGACTGCCGAAACTAGCTCTGCAGGTTTTCCAGTTAAACAGACAGTGGCAACACTGGAAGATTTTTTTCCCATCCACACCATGGTTTCTGCAGTGCCAACACATAATCTAAAATGAGCAATGGCTCTTGGATGGAGAATAGTGAGGACTAGGCAGGGCAAAAAACGATTTGATAATCTGGAGTACCAAACTTTTCTCAGTTGAACGCAAGGTAATTTTTTGATGTAAAATCCATTTCTGCTTGGGGGATTTTTGTATCGTACATATTTAATTATATAATTTGCATATTTAAATAAATGAGCAGAAATAACGGGTTGGGGACATCCAACTTGTGTTTTGGTGTTTTCTCTGAAGAGAAAGGAATATTCTATCTCATTCAGGAGTATGTGTACCGTATGTTATGTATTATGTATGTGTAAGAGAGACACTGGATGTGGCACTAGGTCAGACACCAAAGGGGACTGAGAGGGCCATCGTAGGCACTAGGCAGACCACTTTTGGACAGAATGTCCTCTCCATCAAGGGAAGCCTACAATGGAATAGCCTCCCAGTTACTCTAAAGGCCACTCCACACCAATGATTCGCCATGCAACTACTTGCAACTACTTGCAACCATTATCCCCAATGCCAGTTGCAAGGAGTTGCAACGGTGCGGTTGACCTTAAAACTGTTTTGTTGCAAGGAGTTGTGACTACAGTAGTTGCATTGGTGGGGTTTGGCCTTTGGGAAAGCCCCACCTTGTGTACAATGGTTAAAAATGTGTCAAACATGTGACCTTTTTAAATCTTAGATGTGTCAAAATAGGTTTAGATTTTTTATTAGCTAGGTATTAGACTATACAGTAGGTATTTAGGTATGGTATTTTTTATTTGTAGGTAGTTGTATGTTGTTTTTCCCTATTTGTCATGTTGTCACTGCTGTGTATTTATATGTGGGACTACTAATGGAAATTAGCTTCTATAGCTAAATCTGGCATATTTGCATATTTACATGCAATCATGTGTATTGATTGAAATGTTCATTAATGTGCACTGTCCCTGAAATAAACAAATAAAGTAAAATATGGTAGTTAATTAGCATATAATATGCATAATGTTATGACTTGAAGCAAACACAGTTTTTTTTTGTTCAATATCATTCCAAGTACTTTTACAAATATTATTATTCCTGTACATCTGACCACTACAGAGGCTGTAAATATGTTATTTGTCCATGTATGTAATAAGCTAATATTATGGCCTTGACTTCTAGACGATGTTTGTAAACCAATGGTCACTGCCAAACTTTTGCCTTCAAGGATGGAAACAACTGTCCACTAGACGGGAGGAGAAAAGGATAGGATCCTATGCCACCAAGCTGCATGGGCTAATCGAACATAGCTATCACACCTTTTCTTATCATGTCCAGGAAAAATTGTGTGCCACAAGCCTTTGTTCAAGGACTCCTGCCCGGCTGTCTTAGAGAGCATATCTGTATCTCCAGCCCATGCATGCCACAGTGCCCTCAAAGGAACAGATTAAATAGAGTCCATATACAGTAGGCTACATGTTACCAACCATGCTTCGACTGACCCTGCCTTCATCAAACAAGCCAAGCCAGGGAACGATGATGGGGACAGTGAGGAGGCTGACCCATAAGGAAGAGGCTTTCTTTTGAGACGGGGCATGCCACATTGCCTTTCATCAGCTATGGAAGGAGCTCACTAGAACCACATCCTGGCATACCCTGACCCAAATAAGCTGTTCATCATGGCAACAGATGCCAGTGATGGGGGCCTGGGCACAGTGCTGTCTCAGTAGGAGGAGAACGAAGAAAGAGCGGTTGCATAGCCTACTACAGCTGTTCCCTGGACTGTGCCAAGAGGAAGTTGAGGAACTACTGCATGGCCCGACGAAAGCTGTCAGTGGTGCTGTGGGCTGTGACGCTTTTCCACCTGTACTCATATGGACACAAGTTCCTGTTCGACCACACATGTCTGACCTTACTCCTAAATTATAGAGGGACAGTTGACCCGGTGGCTTGAAATAACTTTGGGGTGCGCCATCACGCAGGCCATCTCCATGGCAACAGTTACAGTGACCGATGGGAACCGCGACAGCCCTGATTCCCCTGAACCCCTTCACCTACTGTACACAATCTGCAATGAGAGTAGGACAGCAACCAACCACAACCAAGTTCGGAGTTGGATCAAAACTGCTCAGAGTGATCTATGTCAGTGAAATCTTTGGATAAAGACAACAATGTATTCTACTCACAGTGCGCCATGGCCTCTCTGTAATCAACAGCTTGCTGTGTCAACAGAAGTTTACAGTATATTAAGTTTGTGACTTCTTCCTGAAAAACATAGCTTGCACGCATGCAGGAACATTTGAAAAGGTCTAAGTAACACAAGCATAATGTAGTGGCAAGCAAGATATACATTATCCCACACCAGAGGACAATGGCTGGCAGCAGCAAATCATTCCAAACTAGAAAAAGTGCTCCTCGGAGCACAGGTCTCCGCCAGGTCAGGTAGGTTATTGTGGGGCAGCAATGTTCGGAATTAGCCAATCAGGATGGAATATGAAAAATTGGACGGAACCATCTTGATCACTTGACTATATGTGTACCGATTTGCATGATGTTTGAATTAATAGGAGTAATATAAAAAAGAAAAGAAAAGAAAAAATTGGCCTCCTGGTGGCGCTATAATAGGGCAATGTTAAAAGGATGGCATTTGTTCTTCAATGTAGTGCGAATGTGCGTGCAAAGTGTCACCACAATCGGACGCTGCATTCATGATTTGTGGCATTTTGTTCAAAACGGGCCACTCCTGCAAACTTTAGATGTCAATGTTAGCCAATCAGGATGGAATATGAAAATTTTAAAAGATCCATCGTGATCACATGACTATAGAGATCATGTGTACCGATGTGCGTGAAATTTGGATAAATTCTGAAGGCTTAATATCAAAAAATGTGTTTTACATAAGTCGGCCTCCTGGTGGCGCTATGAAAGGCAAATGTGAAAAATTCAGGGCAGCTGTTTTTCCTTGGCCTCTAGGGAGTGTGCGTGCAAAGTTTCATGCAGATCGGTGCAGTTATAGTTAAAAACACAAATCATCCATTTATAGTGCCACCATGAGGCTGATTTGAACATTTTCAAGTGGCATTTCTTCCTCGGCCTAGTGGGAATGTGCGTGTGAAATCTCACGGAAATCGCAAGCTGCGTTCATGATTTGAGGCATTTTGTTGAAAACGGAGCAATCCTGCAAACTTTGGAAGCCAACCTTAGCCAATCAGGATGAAATATGGAAAATTGGACAGATCCGTGCTGATCACATGACTATAGAGATACTGTGTACTGATTTGCGTGATGTTTGAATAAAATCTGTAGGAGTACTGTCAAGAAATGTGTTTTGAAAAAAGCGGCCTCCTGGTGGCGCTATAAAAGGCTAATTTGAAAAATTTGGGGCAGAGGTTCTGCTCTGGCATCCAGGGAGTGTGTGTGCACAGTTTCGCTGCGATCAAGCCAACGGTGCCGGAGATTAGCTGTACACAAAATGACAGAATGACGGACACACGGACGGACGGACACACGGACGGACACACGGACGGACACACGGACGGACGGACAGGGGGCAAAACATACTCTCTCGCCATGCCTTTCGGCCTGGCGGAGACAACAAAGACACTTCTAAACAGGCATAGTAGTAACACAAAAGTATATGTTCTGGTGTACTATTTAATAAATCTTAGTTTTAAAGAAAGAACAGCAAGATAGATAGATAGATAGATAGATAGATAGATAGATAGATAGATAGATAGATAGATAGATAGATACCTCTACTGATCCCGGGGGGAAAGTGATGTTCTGTACCCCTGCTACACCAAGAAGTCCTTCTCCTGTCTGTCCAGTGTACACTCTGCTGGGACAATACAATATTTAGGCTAATTTTGCATTAAAAAAAAAACTTTTTCTATGATGTTCTTATAAAGAAGAACTCATGCATCAACAATAAATGTAAAGCTGTACCTAAATTTGCATACACACAAATTTGTTTAAACATGTAAATTCTACATGGAAAATGCAAAAATGGCCTAAGCAGAAAAATGTATTATACAGGAACAATTTAATGAGATAAAATGTGAATTCACCAAAACACAAGTTGTATGGCCTATTCCCGCCGTTATTTCTGCTGGTTTATTCAACGTGCAACTTATCTCATTAAATATGCACGACACAAAAATGTCCCAAGCAGAAATGGATTCTAAAATGTAAAGCTTAATTGTTTTGCCCATACAGTATACTGTACAAAGGTTTTGCCCTAACTACAAGTACAAGCACACAAGAGTTCCACACAGATCAACGGTTTCCCCATGCGGTTCAAAACCGCTGTCTAGTATTTTATTGCGTTTCTTCCCATACCTATTTTAGCTGATTCATTCATTCTAGATGAGTCTATGACAAATCACTTTCTATTCTGCATGTCACTCTCTATCAACCAGTGGTGGAAAAAGTACTACTGCAAGGTAGAAATACTCTGATACAAGTAAAAGGCCGGAATTCAAAATGGACTTAAAGTAAAAGTAAAAGTACAAAAGTATTTGTATCAAAATGTACTTAAAGTAGGCTACTAAAAGTAGAAAGTACTCATTATGCAGAATGTCCTGTTTCACAAGTTTTCAAATGTATACAAATATTTTGAAAATAGCAGATCTACAAGCTCACAATGCATCGCTTAGATCGGCTATTTTCAAATGGTGAAATATATATAGGGCTGATGTGGTTACTGTCTGTATGTTTTGTGATAATAATCTAAATCTGCAACTAGTAACATTATATTTTCAAATAATAATAAAGTTTTCAAATAATAGTGGAGTAAAAAGTACAATATTAGCCTCTGATGCGGTGGAGTAAAAGTATTGAAAATGGGAAATACTCTAGTAAAGTAAAAAGATTCCTCGAAAGTGTACTTATGTAGGCCTACAGTACTTGAGAAATGTACTTAGTTACTTTACACCACTGTCACTTTCTATTCTGCATGTCACTCTCTATCAACATGATGAAAATAGAAGTCTGGTAAACATTATTTATAGCACACCAGCCAGCGTTTTTGTAACCTGACCTAAAGGTGAAAGATATTCCTTGCAGGTATTTTACATACAGAAACCGATCACATCATCGCATAGACTGCGGAGTCATATTTCGGTGGTTCACCAGTTTCCGTGTAACACTGGAGAGGTCGAAGAAGAAGTGATGAATGGTGAAAAACAAGCAAGGTGTGTTTACTAACGCCCGGAAGAAGAAGAAGGGGATTCACCGATTTCACCGATAACAGCCGTCAACGACTCTCCTCAACCTGGCTGGCCGTACATCAGCAACTCTTCATGTGAGTTTCAAATTAATCTGTCATCTCACTTGTTCAACTATAGTTGGATCAAGACTATCATGTATTTGATCGAGTCTGACTTTGACTTACTATCTACGATAGTCTTGGCTAGCAGTCCCCAGTGCGTCCTGCACTTTCACCAGTAAAGCCCGTACTTCTCCGTACATGTACAAAAAAGATATATACGTGCTTACCCGGTTGCCCCAAATGTTAACTCGCGCTTCGGAGTCTTTGTGCAATGTATTAGTCCGTGTTTTTCAATAGATATGTTTTTTAATCCCGTCTGTGGCCGAACGCCATTCCCCCCTCGTTTACTTCCTGTTTACATTGAGTGTAATTCCGGCCTTCACCGGTTGCGCTCCGTCACCACCGCTCATTGAGGAATACAGGGAACTTCCGACAGAATCCTACACAGACGGGATTAAAACACTTCTTTATTGAAGAATACGGACTAATACATTGCACAAAGCCTCCGAAGCGCTAGTCAACATTTTGGGCAACCGGTTCATTAACTTATATATATTTCTTGTACATGTACGGAAAAGTACGGGCTTTACTGGTGAAAGTGCAGGACGTACAGGGGGGTGCTAGCCAAGACTATCGTAGATACGAAAGTAAGTCAAACTCGATAAAATACATCTATGATAGTCTTGATCCAAGGCTACTTTTTAGGATACATTCTGGTTGTTTAGAACTAAAAAATGCATAGGAACCGACAGTCTTGTCCACGAGAACCGATGGTTGAAGCAACATTGGGACAGCCGGGTTGTTTGTTTTCATCATGTCACGTGTGTTTGTCAATACAATACTGGCATGAAAGCCTACACGCATAGTTTTGTTGTTGTACCCCCTTACTTCCTCAAAAAAAGATAAAGAAACCTAACTTCCTCGAGTTTAGGGGGGCTGTTGTTGGGGGCTTGTGTGACCAATCATGTTACAGTGTTGGTCTGACAGGTGTGACGTCATAGATGTAACGTCATATATGTGACGTCATATAAGAAATATATATATAATAATATATTAATTTATATATATAAATAGACGTTTGCCCTGGAGCCAATCTATAAGCTCACAACTTGTCGCTTTGTGCTGTGTTGTGAGCTTGTAGATCTGCTATTTTCACTATTTTGTAAACTTTTTATTTATTTATTTATGGAAATTATTTGTTTTATGCTATTTATGAAATACTTTTGAAACATGTTGGAATTGTTTTTAATTGATGGAAAGTTGTGATTCTTTGTGATATTTTTTTTTTATGCGACGCATAAAGATTGGTCCGTGACCCGAAGATGGGTCCCGACCCACTATTTGGGAAACAGTGATATAGTGTGTTGTTTCTCTTGTGACCCTAACTTGATTTAACAGCATCTGGTGGTCTCTGGCTGGCTGCTCAGTCGCTGTCCAGCATCATCATCTCCTCTCTCTCTCTCCCGTAATAACATCCTCTCTGAGTCTGTCCCAGGCCTCATTAATATTATTATTATTACACATAATGTCATTACAGAGGTGTGTTCTGGGTAACGGGGTAACAGGTCTTTCTTCAGGAGTCCTCCAGATGGGTCTGCTCTCCTCTGATCAGCAGCTCTGCTCTGGGATGCCCCTCCCGCTCAAATGACGAAAACGATACGCCTGGCTCGTTTCGCCGTGGCTTACGTGGCTTTATATGACAGAGTCTTGTGTCTGTGGCTTAGTTGAAAAGCAGAAACTGTTTGATCCTCCTGGGCACATCAAAGCAGGGAGAGGAGAGGGCTTTATATAGCCTGGGTCTTCAACAGGGGGTCCGGGACCCCTAGGGGGTCCTCAGAGTTTCTACAGGGGGGACACCAAATCTTTGTGTGATAGGAACTTTCTTTTGTACATTAACCACTTGAAGCTTAGCATCCCTATCCCTATTCTGAGGAGAACATTAGGAGGTTTGGTGTAGGGGGGGAAAAAAGAGCAGACAAAGTACAAGTTTTCTAATTATTGATGGTTTAAGTGGTTAACTGTCTGAAAATTCATTAACATGAATCCAACACAACGCTACACAATGATAGAGCTGTCAAATGAAGCTATCTATGAAATGTATGAAAAAGTTTGATCTACAACAGAATTGTATACAAGTGGGGGGTCCCTCCATCTCTCTCACCTTGGACTGAAAAACGTTGAAGACCCCTGCTTTATAGAATTGTTTTCTCTAAACACAGTAATGTCTGGTTATTGTAGCTCAGGCCTTGCTTTAGTGATGCTGATCTAGTAGACACTGAAAGTTGCGATTGCTCTTGATGGTAGCTGTGGATAAGAGTGTCAGTTCATATGCAAATCATGAGGTAAGCTCTCGCCCGAGGATCAGATCAGAGACGGTACTGAATGTGGCATGTTTACTTTAGCGTACTTTTTAAAAACATGATGGCACGCATCAAACCACAACATACCCACACAGTACATTATACCACCCCACACGCAACGCATACCACCCCACACAACACACCATGCATGCATCCACCCACCCGCACAACACACCATACAACACAGCACACCATTCACCACACACACAACACAACACAACACAACACACCACACCATGCCACCACCTCACACAACATTGTACTACACCACACAACATAACACACCATGACCATGTCACCATACCACCCCACACAACGCATTATACCACCCCACCCCACACAACATTACACAACACAACACACCATACACCCTCGCAACACACCATAGCTCCCCACACAACAAAATGAGTTAGTAGTGTTTCATGTGCATCACACGTGACCCAAATGTGAGCTTGTAGATAGGCCATTCTTGTTACTTTTGTGGGGTACTGTCATCATATGAAGGATAAAATAGGGCATTAATTGGTGAAAAGAAAACATAAAAAGGTGAAATATGGAGATACAAGGTTTCTGCCCGACAGCAATGTTATCTTCCTTAAAGGGCTGTTTAGTTTGAAAAACTATTAATCATTGTTGGTTATTATACAGTAAGTAAGCCAAGTGATTTCTTATCTGTAACCCCAGTCAATCTGGGACAGGTTAGTTACCATGACAACCTGTAATCCTTGTTGTGCACACAGATAGGAAATAGGGCACATCATCATCACCACCACGACCATCATTGTCTTCTTCATCAGTAGCAGCAGGTCTTGTCCTCACAAATAAACTACTGTAGTTAGTTTTCTTTTTTAACAATTGTCATTCGCTTCATCTTTATGTGTGTTAAGAGGAAGACAGAAGATATTAACCATTACATTATCAAAAAAAACTAAGCTGTCACTCTGCTGTCAGTGATTTTTGGAGCATTTCTGCTTAATTGACCTACAGTTTACATGTGTATTTAGAGTTATGTTTTTTTAAGTGTTTATGGACCATACACTGATCTTCATAGTTTCATGCTTTCTCTTAACTTGACGTACATTGACAATTTAATATTTTCATAATTCTCATAATTCATCAATACATCAATCCTGAATTCATTACCCAGTCTATGGTCTGGTCTGACCCTTTGTAGTTAGAAAGTTACCTGGTCTGACACTACAAGGGAGCCCCCAGGGGTGACTGTCAGTACTGCGAGGTGAAAGAGACTGGATCCCAGTGGTGATTGTGAATTTTTTAATTGGCTGTCTAAAATAACAGCAAGGCTGAACTCAGGGGGAGCCCAGGGGACAGATCAGCACCAGCCACACGTGGATCACCGCTGTTTTGGTCTCACTGCGTCCGTGCAGGCGTGCAACCTCTGCTTTTACTGCAGTATGCTCCTCTCTCGCTTTCTCTGGTGTAGGCAGGTCGTTTATGTAAAGAGTGATGTGGGAGGGAGGCACGTTGCAGAGTGCAGCAGTAGAAATGTGAGGAGTGAGAGGCAGGTCAGGCGAGAAGGAAGCTACAAATGTTAATGCGCTTCCAAATCAGTTACTCGGCTGTATTGGACACGGAGGCCGTGACCCCCCTCTCCAGCGCTATCATGTAAGTTGTCAGTCATTGGTCAAGGTTAAGACCTCCACACACCCACGTGTACCTTCTCAGGTGATTTATGATCTTAAAATATAAAGGGTACACTGTAAAATCCTCAGTGTTAATTTAACTCTGGCAGTTACACATGTATAAATTATGAATTTCCCCTTTTGGGGATAAAATATATCATCATGATCATCAAATGAACACTGAAGATTTTACTGTGTAGATCATTGGCTTTATTATTTATATATATGTTATTTATATATATGTTATCTAAAAGCAGAGGTTACAAAAGCATGATCTCAAGGAATAGTTAAATAAATTATATTAACACATTATAGACACACATATAGATACATTAAGAAGTCAAGTAGACTCCACACCTGCAATACATCTGAGTCACCTGTAGGTGGTGACTGGTGACATGCACACAGCAGCACTCTTCTCAACCAATCATAGTGAAGTGTAGGAGGGGCAGAGAGAAAGAGAGGGAGAGTGGCTGAGATAAAAGTATGTGGAGAAGGGAGAGTGAGAGAGAGAGAGACAGATGACTGAGAGAAAAGAAAGGAAGACGGGAAGCAACAGGTAGAGAGAGACGGTGAGAGAGACAGAGGGAGAGAGATGAGTGCATGTCCGTCTTCTCCCTAAAGCTTTGTTTTGATCAAGTCTCCTTTTTTGACACTTCCTGGATTGCTGGTGAGAGGAGCACGCCTTGGTGCTAGAGAGACAGAATGAGAATGTCATGGAGAGATAGATAGAAAGAGAGAGGGATAGAAAGAGAGCCAGCCACTGGGATAGAGATAAAGATAGAAGGTTAGAGAGGGAGCAGGCTGATGGGGAAAGAGCATGACAAAACAGAAGTCTTTTGGGAAGAGGTTGGGTTTTAAAGGAAAGGAAGGAAGGAAGGAACTAAGGAAGGAGAAGTTAGGAGAAGCTTACAAACTAACAGAGTCGGGAGGAGAATGGTTGGTTTTGTTTTGAAGGCTCCGCGGCTGCAGTACTGACTGAAGCAACCCCGCACAGCGGTACAGAAAACACGATCCATTAAAGAGGAGGAGAAAGATTGAAGCCTAAAAGTTGTTATACTGTTTGTCCTCTCAACACCATCAGCCTCCTCCTATTCAGTCTGACTGGCAGGTTAAGTAGTTAGGTTTAAGTTATTAATACTAGGTTCAGGTCAGTAGGTTGATAGCATTATTATTATTAGTGTTGTTGTTGTTATTATTAACAACACTTATTATTATCACCATTAACTAGGTAATGGTTTGTGGGATGTTGTTTTAGTTTAGTAGCAGTTGTAGTTGATAGAATGTCCTACAGCTGTTGACCACTGAGCAGGGTTAGGGTCAGAGGTCAGCAGTTTGGGTAAGGGTGCAGAGCAGAAGGAACATCGGTCATCATGGAGGACCAGCAGGCTGAAGAGGACCAGAGAGCAGGAACACCACCTCCTGCTCTTCCCCTGCCCAACAGCACCTCCATACCCGATGGAGAAGAGGAACCTTTCACTGACACTTCTGCTGTCTTCTCCTCCTCCTCATCATCGTCCTCCTCGTCGTGCGCCGATGCCGCGCCGCCCTCGTCGGCCGCACCTCCTTCCCCCCACTGCGTCGTGCACACCAGCCGGACATTCGGTGGGCTCAAGATGTTCTGCAGGAGGTGAGCCCAAATGGCATTTTGTGTTCCACATCTAGCAGTAGACGATGTTCAGATCCCAGATCAGCAACGCTGTGCTAAACCAATAGTAAGGTATACGAAAGTAAAGAACCAGGAGGAAGACCAGAGATGAGAAGAGAGACTAAAGGGAGCTGTTTTTTTTATTTCTCACTGCACTTTATACTTTATATACATTAGCATATTTGTATTCTGTTGCTAATAGATTTTTATTTTCATCTTTGGATAGATTTTTATTTTCATCTTTGGATTTATGTAAAGCACTTTGTAACTTTGTTTTAGATATTTTTGGGGTCTTTTTCTGCCTTTATTGATAGTACCAGTGGATTAGAGACAATATGTGGTATGCGCCTGGACCGCTAGGCCAGCGGGCAAGTGCTTTATAAGTAAAGTTTATTATTTAGTATTATTATTATAATAAAGAGGAGTTGGAGACCGAAGGAGGAAAAGAGGAGGTACGAACAGGAGAGTTCAAGAGTTCATAGTTCAATTCACAGACATTTATGTGATCCTGAAAGATCATGGAAGGAGGAGCTGACAGAGCCAGATCAGAAGTGGAGAAGATGGTTGCATGTACACACTAGGTCCAACAGATGTTGGTCATACCTGGAGGTCAGTCACAGTTCCTGAAACCCCTGGATACAATCTATCGTAGTGCAGTTTTATCCAACGCCAGACGTCATCGCCTAATGAACATCACAGTACTAAGTGCCTGGATTATGTCTAAATATGGACATGCCTGATATCACAATACTGACATCATATCTGAGCTGACTGACATCTCCCAGTGCTGGGTGCTGAACACACTGCTCAACACCTCACAAATCAATGATTTGTCGATAACCCTGCGACAACTCGGCCGTACTGTATACTGTACTGTATTTACAACTCGGCTGTACTGTGTATACTGCTGTACTGTATCTATATTTACAGATACCCAGTGCTGATGGGTACTGACGATCTACAAGCTGATAACGTGTTGCAAAGTGACCAAGCTGATGGTGCGTCACATAGTCTTGTGTATACAGTATGTAAAGCCCTCCTTGCAAAACTACTTTCTTTTTGTCTTCTCCAGGCCAACAGGCAACTATATTTTCGCCCCTGTCCGTGTGCGTCTGTTTGTGTACACCTAATCTCGGACACCGTTGGACCGTTTGGCGTCAAACTTTGTAACTATGCACCCTCCCAGTAGGCCGAGGAAGACATTTCACCCCAAATTGTTCATATCAGCCTCATGGCGCTATACCAGGACCCTTTAGCTTTTGGCCTATACTTCTTCTCTAATCTCATAGGGTGTACAGTCATTTGCACCAAACTTGCACAGACAGCATCCCAAAGTGCACCAGGGAACTTCTGTAAGTCAGTGGAGCCCCACCAGATAAACTACACATTTCTCTTCTCTCAACTGCTGTCTCTATTCTGCCTCTTTACATCAGGGATTCTCAGTGATTCTTTCTGAGTTACAGACCTGTAATCGTCCATTTGGTTCCTAACAATTAATAATAGGCTTGTGTGCACTTTTCCAGAACGTGGCATAAACATTCTCTGTTCTGGGTCTGTTTCCAATTCATTTGATTGACTCAGCAGCAGATTTGAACCGGAAACACATATGAAGGTGTTTCCGGTACCAATATGCTGTTGAGCAGAAAAAGGGAACTACAGTTATATGCACAGTCTATTTAGCTGGGGACACCCAGGAACCCCTTCAAGGACCCCTGGGGGTCCCCAGACCCCAGGTTGAGAACCAGTGCATTACGTGATCTTTCTAGGATCCCAGTAATCATGTTCACTGTATGTCTTGAGCCATGTACTCCTGTTGCTGATCTAGGAACTGAAGCTTACTCTATACTGTTGGACTTGTTGGAAATATTTGTGGATAAGAGAGTAACATAACTGGTCAGAGTAATACACCTGGAGGTCTGCAAGCATGTCATCAAATTTTTTCCACTAGTAAAAAAACAAAGGGTTGTCCCAGATGCCACAAAGGTTGTCTGTCAACAACATGGCACAATACATGGCTAATTGTCTTGTCTCATGCAGGCATGTGTCACATTTGGACTAACATTCTAATCTCTGACTGCTATCGCTTGATTTTAATATGGTGTCATCTAGGAAATGAATGTTATTCTACTGCTTTGACTCAAGTGCTAGTCACTCTGTATAAGAGTGTCAGAAAAAAATCTAAATGTAAAATATGAATGCAAGTGCATTTTGAAATTGAGGAGGAGGTCGTTAATCTCCCAGTGATCTCTTCCCCAGTACTCTAATTATAGCTGCTATTAATGGATTGGAATAGAAATTAATTACAAGCGGTCATTTTTAGGGCCTGGTGGGAGCACTGTCCCTCTAGAGTGCAGAGAATTATATCTCTCTCCTCTCACAGGAGGGGAGTCGAGTCCAAGTCAATGAGGAGGGCACATTTTATATTTTAGTCATTTATCTGACACACTTATGCACAGAGACCTGCGTCGACTGAGCAGGCTGGCGTTCGGTGTCTAGCTCAAGGACATCAGGACGAATGGCTCTGTTGGGGTACAGACGGTGAATTTGCTGTTAACAGGACGACGAGTTTAATCTGTGCCAGCGAGTGGCTCCAGAGATGAAGCTTTCAGCACAAGACTGCTTAGGAAGTTCTTGTGTGATCTTTCAACCGTCATATTGGAGTATTATCTGGCCCTATGGCTCTGACCCTTGTAACTCATACTTTTGTCATGATTGTCGTGATCTTGGAATTTAAGCTTTTTTTTTTTACAAATCTTTTTTTCCCTTTCCTTTTTCTCCCAATTTAGTCACCAATTCCTGATTCTCTGTGTATTCTAGTCTGTTCAGTGACTGTAGGAGTCGCTGCTAACTCCTACAGTTGGTGCTAGAAAGAGCACAGATAACCACGTGTCCCCTTCGATACACGTGATGTCAAGGCCGCTTCTTTTCACCTGACAGCGAGAAGTTTCACCGGGAGGATGTAACACATGCAGAGGTACATGCTATTCTCCTCAGTTCCACACCCCACTGTACAGGCGCCTTGACCAACCTGTAGGAGTTGCTAGTGCAGCGTCAGAGATTGCCCTCCCCGCACGGCTTCCAACCCGCACCGTGAACAGGCCGATTCGTGTTCATTGGAGTGCGTGCGCCAAAATGTTTACTGCTGAGCTACTATACTACAAAAAGCCTGTTTAGGCAAATTATGCTTTTTAGCGTTGTGCAATAAATCAGACTTCAGTACTCTCTTGAAACCATCAATAGTTGCACTTTCTCTAAGTGTCTGCATAAGAGCTTTAACTAGATGACTTATTTAAATGTGACGTATTGAGTCTCAGGATCAGTGCAGCCAGCTGCCAGCTGTGTCTAACTTGATTAGGGCAGCTGGCAGGATGTATGGCTGCTCTGTGATTATTTCTGTTATCATTATTACTGTCGTACATAAATAATGCAGCTTCTGGAACCTGTCAATCACATGTGACCCTTCCTACACCTACCTGCAGCTGAGACACTATACAATTAAAGCCACAGTAGAATCAACAGTATGGATTAAAGTTCAAGCTTACAATGTGTCAAAGTGATGCATTGTAAGCTTGTTATTGTAAGCCTATTTTCGGAGTATTTGAAGTGGTCAATCTAGAAATACATCTTCCAGAAAACCCTAATGATCTGGGATATTTTATAATATCCCCAATTTCTTCAGCTGGTATGGCTGTAAAACATCATAATTTTACATATTGTGCTAATTGTTTATGAAACACAGCGCTAGTGTGTGGGGCTCCTTTCACGCTGTTTCACAGATAAGGAATTTGCCTAACAACATGTTTCAGTCATGAGATTTTATTTAGCTTTAATCCAGAAGTATTAGATTATGAATAAACTACAATATAATCTTACATTCAGCAGCTAAATTCCACCAGTAACTACAGTATATGTTTTGTCCTCATCTTGTTTTTCTTTTGGAAAAACTTGCTTTTCTGCCACAGGAATATTGTCTGCCCTCTACTACACAGTATATATGTCTCTGACCTATGTCTTGTACCCCTTGTGGTGGTTGATGATAAACATCAAAATCAGTTCCAGGTATTAAGAGTGGGTTGTATTCATACTTTATTGTCTCCGCCAGAGGTGGAGAGTATGTTTTCGTTCTTGTCCTTCCGTGTGTCCCCCCGTCAAAGCCAAGCTAACATTGGTCAAGCTTCGCGTGACACGTGACAATATTGTTGTCACCAATGCTCTGATTGGCTAACGAGACGCATGATGACATAGAAACCTATAAATAGGTGTGTCGCTTCCATCAGCCAAGCTAACATTGGTCAAGTGACACGTGACAATATGTAATATAAATAGGTAAGACAGGATTAATCAGGAACAGTACTGGCGGAGACCTGTGCTCCGAGGAGCACATTTTCTAGTTTAATTTTGTTTTAGTTTTAGTTCTAGTTATTTTTTGTATTTGTTATATTGTTGATTTAATATGAAGCGAGGACAGCTTAAATCAATTGGAAAAGTACACCATAAATGATAGATCAAATTAAACTCATGATTACAACTAACAACAGTAATTTCACTGTGGCCAAAGTTACATTAATTCTTGCGCTGACAATAAGCCACATAGCACCAGTGCAAGGCGCATTTCAGTATCTTCCCCGACGCACGCGCCTTGCGCCCGGTTTGTCTAGATACCAAATGATCGTAGCCATGATGCAAAATTTCACCATTAAAATGTATCTCTGGAATCATTATGATAAACATGAGTCATACAGAGTTTTGACCTTTCATACCAAGTCTAGATTAGTTTATTATACTATTATATAGTATAATATTATATTCTATATAAATGTATTTTATATCATAATAATTATGGTGTTACAGACGTGATGTCATCTTATATCTCCAAATACCAGGTTTAATGGGCTTGGGTTAATGTTTGTGGTGTAAGGGTTAGGGTTCAGGGGTTAGAGCTCATGTTGGTGTTGGCAGTGTTTGATGTCTGTGACCGGCCACTGAATGAGCTGCTGTAATCTGATAATACCACCTCTGTGTGTGTGTGTGTGGGTGGGGGGGGGGGGTACTGTAGTTGATCACGTTTTCTCCCATGCCAGCTCAGCCATCTACAACCCAGTATGTAGTATGTTATTAGAGCTTTGTAGTGTATAGTCTTGTTAAAATTGCATTGATGTGGACGATGCTGCGGTGCTGATTTTGGTTGTAAATAGCACAGTAAGTTGGTAGTAAGGTTGGTGTTCAGTAGCTGGTTCAATTCTGGAATTGGTTCAGACAGAGTAGACGCATTATTCAGATTAGATCATTTCCGAGTCAAACAAATCCCCAACAATTTTGTGCCACATGATTTTAAGATTAAAATTGAATACATTTCTGTTGAAATAACAGTAAAACTCTTTAAAAAAAAGAGGAAACCTCGCTCTGTCTGACAATTTACCTGAAAGATTCAGAATATGGGATTCGGATAAAATTGCCTCGCAGACGGACGGTGAGACCACTTTCAACTAGATTTTCAAGCCGATACTTGGCCTGAAAATCTAGTACTATAGAGCTTTGTGTCTGTTTGTTGATGTTGTCAAAATTGGCCAAAAACTACATTTATTCCTTATAAATAGGTTCGAACCATTCAAACCTATCAAATTTCGAACCCATTTTTAAAATATTGTATGCTGTAAACCTTAATTTAAAGACCACAGACGTTTCTCTCTCTCTGTGGCGTGGTTGTACTTTTATTTGTATTTTCTGGAAAGGGAAGAAGAATGAAGAAAGAAGAGTACTGTGGGAAAAAATACTAATCTAAATATAGCTTAACAGGTTTGTACTGGAATTCCGTCGTTTTGGTGTTCTCAATTCTTTGAGGACACAAAGGCCAAATAGGGCACAAAGGCCATCACATACAACAATGATGTTTTACTTTAAAGGTTAAGGATGATTACATTTTAATATAGTATAACTCTCAGTAACATATAACCTGTTTATTTCACAAAATAATGTATTGGCAAATTACCAATATTTGTACAAAGTCATATTGGTCTCAATATTTCTCACATTCAGCACTGCCCTGCTCTGATTTAAGTAAGGGTCACATGAATCCCATGAGCATTCACAGATGAGAGGTTTTATTGTATTTTATCCACCAGTTATTTTCATTGAAGATGAATTGTGATTGAACAAGCAGTAATGACTTTAGTTGATTTGACATGATTTAGCCTAAAATATAGTATTTGTTCAGTATTAATAATAGAAGATTAAGGTGAACTTCATCATTCATTTGGTTAGCCTAATACACATTATTTATTTTTTTTCATTTGTCATTATATATTTCTCTCACACACACCTCGGGCAAAGGACAGTTTTGTTGTGGAGTTAAACTGTTGTGTATTACCGTCACTCTTGAAATGCCCTATGAATATCGCTGCAAAGATGTTGGAAGTCAATTGGACGTGTTGGACCCATGCTGCAACCTTTTCTCGGCGTGTCGGCCATTTTTGGTAGATACAAATCGCATAATAGTTTCGCAAAACGGAACTACTGGACATATACGTATGTAGCTCGCTCCAGCTTGAACATAATATCACTCTCGTGGACTTGTGACACCCACGTACAGCAGGTAGGCTACAGTCAAAATTCCTGTCTGTTACAATTGTTTAATTTAAGCTGGTAACGTTAAACAAACAGCCCCTCTCTCTCTCTCTCCCCCCTTCCATCAAAAGCATCAGCTTCGGCGGCATTCAAATCAGCCTCGAAATCAAACATACTACTGGTTAGTATATGCGCAGCGATGTTTCACTTGATGTTGTCCAATAATTTGGAATCTCAACCACAGACAACTGGTGCCTAAAAGCCGTATTGACAGAAGATAGCACTAAGGAGAAACAGTTAAATCAGCGTGGGCAGTGCAGGCAGGGCATCAAGGCCGCTGTGGCCGCTGTGGCATCTATCTTTTCGAGGGCCGTGGCCGCCGTGAAATGCCTGGTAACAATAGATCATAGCCCTTTGTGCAAAAACTAGAGGTTCGGGCGGCTAGGCGGCCCTCACACCTACATCGCAAGGCCGATCCGGCCGATATGTCTGAGTTATAGTGTCGGGGGCTTTGTCAGAGTACTACCCATTGCACCCGTCTGTCCGTGTCCCTTTTATTCCCATATATGGAGAACCCTGATGTCATTAGTATATGCCCATACCCTGTATATTGGCATACCCATGTATGGGCTGGATCGGCGGTTCTGGACAACTGAATATCCATGGCATATGGACATATCGGTCGGGATTGGCAGTTCTGGACAACCGCATATCTGAACAACTCTGCGGCGGGCACCACACTCCCTCAAGTCCTTGCCGATGCGTGAGCCGAGTATGAAGTCGTCGTTCCTATACATGCACATGACCATATATATGTGCATAGTGGTCGGATATGTGGCTCTGGACAACCGGCTCTCCATATATGCCTATATATGGGCATATCTGGTTTGTTTATGGTTATGTCTGAGTCATAGTGACATGCCTATATATGGGCGTATCGGGTTTGTTTAAAGTTATGTCTGAGTCAGAGTGACGTGGCCGTGGTCCTGCCTAAAAATGGCGTATGGGATTTGTTTATTGTTATGTCTGAGTCAGAGAGACATGGCCGTGGTCTGCCGGCCGGCCGGTCCACCCTTAAGCCAATTTTAATATAATAGGATAGTCTCGCATGCAGGCAGGTAAGACTATTTTTGTTGAGACTATTTTTTTATTTTGATGCAATTAAAGTGATGTTTTGTGATTATGCATTATTGAGCACACTCAGTGCGAAACTTGAAGCTGTAGCTTGCAGTCTGCAAAGAGACGGTTCTGTGATCTCACCAGGCAAGGTGCTGTGCATGGTTACAGGGGTTCAGAAACTTGCTAGAACCTCCGAGGCAGATTATTATTATTTGTTTTTGGAAGATTTTTTTTAAATTGTGTGTGTGTGTGTGTGTGTGTGTGTGTGTGTGTGTGTGTGTGTGTGTGTGTGTGTGTGTGTGTGTGTGTGTGTGTGTGTGTGTGTGTGTGTGTGTGTGTGTGTGTGTGTGTGTGTGTGTGTGTGTGTGTGTGTGTGTGTGTGTGTGTGTGTGTGTGGTGACACAGACCTAGTTCCTGGTCTATCTGTGTCTTCGACCTCCTTCTGTCCTTCTATCTATAGTCTGCCCTGGAAACACACTGGAGACACACAGGGAGAGAGGAGGACAGAGGAGACGAGGATGTGGATAGAGAAGGAGAAGAGGAGAAGGAATTAGGAGGACAGGAGGAGAAAGAAGGGGGTTGAGGAGACAGGAGAAAGAGGAAAACAAGGGGACAAGCAGAGAAGAGAAAGGAGGCTGATGAGCAAAGGAGTTGACCACTAAATCCCTATATACTTTGTTGTATGACAAATACCAAAGATAGCCTGGCTATTTTCACTATTTTGGTGGGGGTGCTATTTTTTAAAACAAAATTAAAAATAGAAAATTTGCCAAAAATAAGGATGCCAGGGTTAATGTGGTTAAGCCCTGATTATACTTGCCTCTTGCCACGAGGGTCTGCGGATAGCGGATGAGACGTGGTTCTGATTAAACTTATATTTGGTGTCACAGACACGCATGGGTTCCAAGAGTAAGAGCAACACGAGCTGCACTCAATACAATGTACAACTTAATTACCTTTTTCCCAGACAACTGACAGACTTGTGCCATGGCAAGAAGCCATTGTGAGTAGTCTACTGTCCTAGTTAACTCTAACTTGCGTCTGTTATTTCTTTGCATTCCTGTAATTCTGAAGACCTCAAATGTTAATGCATTTCTTCAGAAAAGCTTTGAGGCGATTTATTTTCCAATTCTGCTTTTACCATTTAACAATCGAACGAACATCTCTCTCGTCCTCAGACAAGCCCTCCATCGTCGCCTCCATTCATCCCGGTTCTCCATACTGTACATCTGACCAGCTCGTCTGTACTTTGTGCTCCTGCATCGTTATTGAGTATGTCCACCATCCACGTATGTTAATTTGGGTCGTCCTCGTGACCGGTGCCCGTGTGTTTGTTCCCACTTCCCACAGCACCAATTTGCTGTCTAGCAGTTCTTGATGTCTTTTGCAGCGTCCTGTTAGTCTCATTCTCCTGCTATTTTCTCGCTCACCCTTGGTATTCCCTCATACAGATTCTTTTTGGTAACATGTCCACTCTTGCTGATGTTAAGTACGGCATGCGACATTCTGGTGTAGCCCCCGTCTAGAGACTTCTGCAGGTTTGGTTTCTGGGTCCAGCATTCGTTGCCATATAGGAGAACAGACTCTACCGTTGCATAGAAGAATATGAGTTTGATTTGTTGAGGGATGCCGTTCAGGGCATCCCTGAACGGCATCAGGGCCCATGCAAGTGCCTGCCTCACTTTCAGATCTTTCTCAGTTGAGTTGACCCATGAGCCCAGGTATTTGAAGTCCTTGACTTCCTTCAGAGCAGTACCTCCTGTTGTTATAGGTGAATGTTCCGATAGGACGTTATAGGTGATAAGCTCTTTTTTTGGGGCATTTAGCCGAAGGTCAACCTTGGCACACTCTGACTCCACTCTGTTCGGGAGCTCATGTGCTTGTTCCACGTGGTCGGAGAGCAGGCTGATGCCGTTCGCATAATCACCACTTCAGGTTCAAATCCTTTATTGTAAACATCACATAGCATAATAGAGCAACATCAAGGGGCGGCCATAGCTGAGAAGTGGTTGCCCCAGGTACGATTCCAGGCCAGGCCAGCAAATGTGTCGATGAAATGAAATTTGTCCCTGAGCAAGACTCTTAACCCCTAATTGCTCACAGGCCCTCATTGGAAACAAGACCGCAAGGACTTTCATGAACGGACCTGTTAAAGGAATTATCCTTATCCTATCCTTAGAGCGGGTGGCAATGGATCTTCTCTCTGAACTTCTCAACAGAGAGTCCATGTTTCTGTTCTAACGCATGCAGTCAGCGTTCACACAAAATCTAGGGTGCACATGGATGCCCCCGTGGACATGAGCTGGTGATGAAATTCACGTCATATGACGCTATGCGGGCGCGGAAAGTATAATTTTGTCTTTAGAAGTCAGTGTCGGGTAAGGCAGGAGCACTGTAGAAGTGACTAAAGACAAACAATTTGAACAGTATATCTTATATTTTGTATATTTTGTCTTGGCTGCAACATAGACATGTTATATCCTACCACCACTACATCCTAGTCTAAGGTCACTAACTGTTGAAGATTTGAACAATGGAAACAACAAGTCCCCAGGACTTGTTGTTTCCATTGTTCAACATTGTTTACATTTCACTTACTACTAGTCGTAGTACCTTAGAACTGTATTATAACTTTAATCTTTTATTAATAACTACTTGTTTTGTTAGTCTGGTGGATTCTCAAACTAACTTTATACACTCTTATTGCTCTGTGACTGATAAAAACAAATAACTATTCTTTTACCAAATTTCGACTAAATCACACTACAGTGTTGCTTGGTTGTAATGGAGTATAAATTGAACTTTTTCTAGGATAACTCACAAGAATATTGTCTGTCCACTATGTCTCTGATCCTAGTGCTGCTCCTTACTCTTATTTGATAGTAATGTTGCTGGGAACTGAAGATAATATTTTTTTGTCTAAATGTTGAAAGGACCTGTTCATATTAGATAGACAGACACACATAGCTGTTTGTTTCTAATCCATTGTGTGCTGGGATGAAAGTTGAGGTTTTTATTTGCAAGACACAGACCTCATCACTAGATGGCAGCACTTCTGCATTGTATCTGTTTGAGGTTTCATGGGCAGATGGAATAAGAGAAGACTAAAATAATAGAAATGTGGATTAGTCACAGCAGGTGCTGATGCAGAATTACAAAGCATATTTATATGATGGAGTTGAATGTGGAAGGTGTTGCAAAGAGGTGAATGTGGATGTTTTGATGCAGAATGTACTTGGTATGTTCCGCTGATAATTGCCTGGCTACTAGAATGAAAGCTCTGGAGCTTTTGAGCATCTGTGTTTAGTCTTTTAGACACTCTAGCTGCCTCTGTAGAACAAAGGCAACCTAGAGGTGTGCATCATTTTTTATATATATCTTTAGAGAAAATATTTCACCCCCTTTTTTTCTCATTAGTCTTGTTTGTCACTGTTGGCCCTCGTGGCTCCCCTGCCAGTGAGGAGCCCCCACTGGGACGACTTAGGGCCTCCATCTTACTCTTATCGTTCCAACACCCCCCGCTGACACCCCAGCCCATAGGAGTTGCTGGTGCATTGCCCTATACCCACCTGGCTTCCCTCTCGTGGACACGGCCAATTGTGCTCATGTGGACACTCGGCCAAGCTGGAGGCACACAACCCCAAGAACTTTACTCCTGTGCCACCCGGGGTAAAGGGAGAAAGATGTGCATAGTTGAGCTATGTAACTATTTTTTTGTCAGATGACCTCACGCCCGGGCTACACGTAATTGGATATTTTCCTAAACACAAATGTTTCTGTACGTTTGGGCTTCTCAGCCACACGAATATGGTGTTTTTGAAATCAGATACAAATGAGATTTCCGGGGGGCGGGGGGGGGCTGCTAGTGTAGACATGTGGAGAGTTTGAGAAACGATGACGCCACAGCTCAATTTGCGCATGACCATTGTTGCTTGCTTGTGCTGGGAAACTACAACAATGATGGCGGATATCTATCAGGTTGTTGTTCATGTTTGTTTAGTGCTGTTTGGAGGACTATTAACATGTTTAATTGTTAATAACTTCAGTTGTCATTGTTGCATCAACTGCACCACTTCCAGCCATTTGCCAAATGAGCAAGAGATTGAACCTGCACATTCTGTGGAAAAATGTATACACGTTTTGAAGTTTTAAGAAAAGACAACAATTATGCCATGTTTTACAATATCCAAAATCTCTGACAATATCTAGTCTCATATCACAATTTTGACATATTAGTGATACATTGCCCAGCACTATAGAACGGACAGATGGTTCGACCTTGCCATCCATAGAGCCCTGCTGCTAGTATAAAAGTACTCCACTGCAGAGGACCAATTTTGCTTCCTATCAGTGGAGCGGGATTTGTGAACTAACCGGAGGTTTAGGCAAACCCCGCCCCCCGGAGAGCTGCTGTATTCCAAACCGCGCCCCCCGGAGAGCCGCTGTATTCCAAACCGCGCCCCGACCGTCTCCATTGGCTGGCTCTTTCCTGTTACTGTTACAGTAAAATACGCTAGTCTGTTATATAGTTTATAATAATTTCTATTCTAAACTCCTATACCTATAACAGACTAGCGTATTTTAACAGAAACAGGAAACAGAGCCAGCCAATGGCGACGGTCAGGGTTTTGATTACAGCGGCTCTCCGGGGGCGGGGTTTGCCAAAACCTCCGGTTAGTTCCCAAATCACGCATCAGTGGTGTCTCCGGCTTGACCAGGCACTCCAAAGAATACAATTGGCAGTGTTGGGTGGGAAGCCAGCAGGGGGATCTTTGTTGTTGCACTAGTGACTCCTACTGGTTGGTTAGGGCGCCTGTTCAGCAGGGAGGGGAACTGGGGCCAATGGTTTGTTCCTCCGCGTGTGTTTACCTCTCCCAATGAAACTCACTGTCAGGTGAAAAGAAGCAGCTGGTGACTCCATCCATGTGTAGCGGAGGATACTCATTTAGTTAATTGGACCTATGATTTAGTATATATTTTTTTAAATGCCACAGAATACAAATCACAAGGCTGGTTGGTTGCTATGCCAATCAACCCCTGACAACTGCACAAATGGCCACCAGAATGTGGTCTGTCTCCCAGAGGCTGTTATTGTCTAGCTAGCGTTAGTTACTGTAGTTAGTGTGCCAGTTAGTTGGCTCATGACTGAATTAATTTTAGTCAGTGTTGATGTTAACAGCTGTCCTTTGATTCATTGAATGTCTGTAATCTAAAGTCTACCAGAGACAACATGACGTCTTTCTTTGTGCTTTTTGCCAAATTATCATTCAAGCTGCTGCTGTTTAGCTTTTTTAAATAGACCCAGAACACTGCAGCTTGATAGCCTTGAAGTGTTAATGAGGAATATTATGGGATACCAGCCCTTTCATCTATACAGCAGCTCAAGTGAGCTGATCACAAAAGACACAGAACTGTCCATAGATCAGACAAACTGACTGACATACAGACAGACAGACCAATCTTGGGTTGATGTTGTGCCTGAAGAGATGTGACTCAGGTGGTCGATGTAGTGGTGGGGAGGGGGGTGTTCACTCATAAGCTTAGAGAGTGTTCATCCAGACTTAGCAGACCGTGTTATTTTAAAAACCGAAGCATAGTGCCCTGCCCCCCTGTCTCCTTTGCCTCTCTCTCTCACTTTCCTCTCCTCTCTCAGTATTCTTATCTATTGTTGTTCCATTTCATTCATTCTCTGACAGCTGGACTGACGGGTGACTCAGGTTGTATACAGCCACTACTCTTACATTATAGTTAGTTATGTCTACACGTTACAATTGTAGGCTCAAAGATGTGTTTGTTAACTCGTCGGTAACATGGTTAGTTCAGTGCTTTGTGATGTTGTGTCTCGGGTTGTTAAAGGTTACTAGTATCGCCTGTAGGTAGTGATAGTAAAACCAGTTACCTGACAGATAACTACATTAATAATAACAACAAATTGCACATTTGCTACAATCGTGTAGCAACTAGGAGATTGATGGAAATAAAGTAACATTGACAGTTACAGTAGGTTGGTAGAATTATAGTAATGTTGGTTGATACTCTGTAGAAGTATACTAATATAATTTGAAAATAATTGTCATATATTTGTTGATAGAAGGCTAGTATAGTAAAGTAATAATTGATAGTTGTCTAGTGATAATGATCGATAGAAGTATTGCCTAGGACCAGTTAACAGAAGTATAGTAATATTGGTTGATAGAAGTAATATAGGTTGATGAAAGTAAGTAATAAAGGTTGATACAAGGGAAATGCATACATTGATATAAGTCTAGAAATATACAGTTGGTTGATAGAAGTCTGGTGATATACAGTAGGTTGATAAGAAGTCTAGTAATATAGGTTGATAGAAGTTTATTAATATAGTATGATTGGCTGAAAGAGCGGAAATAATATCAAAGCCTTAAATGGAGCATTGTGGTTGGTGTGATTTTATTTCTGTCATTGAGTGTGGCAATTCTGTCCCTGTGAAGATTCATCAGTGATCAATGAATGTTTATAAAAGATCTAGGGCTCAAAATGTACTTGACTTGGTAGCACAGAATTGTGTTTTTTATAACGGAGCCTTTGCAACGTAATTTTGTTCTGTGCATCTCTGATGTAAAGTTATGAATGACAATAAAGAGGAACTTGAACTTGAGCACTGGTACTCACAATTTCAAAAAGTTAAGATCGGCACCAAAAATTAGGAGCATTCACCAAAATGTAAAGAGCACCAACATTCTTTTAAACTTTATTTTATTTGCTTGTCCTGCTCCTGATTTTAACCCCTTTAAAGCTGACGTCTGTATTTTCGTCATGTCAAATAGGCGAACTTAAAAACAACAAAACAATAATAGTATATCTACAAGCTCAAAAGGCCTCGAGTTGTGACGCGTTGTAAAAATGTTAATAGGGCTTATCTGGTTAAATTGAATGTAGGGTAATTGATATTTTTTGGCTGAAACAAAAGTTTTTTTGTTAAAAGGTTAAAGCTCTATGTTCTGATAATAATCATTGCTCTAGAGTGTTTGTTCAATAACAGGAGTCTCCCTGTCTCTCCAGCCCTATAATAAACAGAAAATCCATTTTCAGGTAGGTGACAAAATGTCAGCCAATCAGGAGAGCGTACCCATTTATCAGCTTAAATTTTATAGTGTGCCAGTTGCAATTTTGTCTGCTCATTTCTTTGTGTCATCACTTCCAATTTCACTTGTTTAATCTGTATCTGAATCTGACTGAGTTCCCTATCCTGATTGGATAAAATTGTATCCCAACCTGAAAATGCATGTTCTGTTTATTAAAGAGCTGGAGAGACATCAACACTCCTGTTACTGAACAAACACACTATACTGTAGTAATCTGTACTATCAGAATATAGAGCTATTTAACACTTATTTTAACCAAAGAAAATCACGTGCCCTACCTTTAAGTTAAGTTTATGTGTGTATGTTTGCATTGTATAATTGAAGTTAAATGTTATTTGCATATATATTATACTTGTTTTAAATTTGTCAGTCAAAAAAAAAGTTGTATTTTTATTTCTTTGCTTGAATACAACTTTAATCAAATCAAAGTTTTTTCGAATTGTTTTCTAGATAGAAAATCATCTTTTTCAGAACTTAAGTCAAAACATTGGTAATCGGTGGTCTAGGACTAAAAAATCGGGATCAGCATTGGACAAATAAATCTGGCATTTGTCAGTCTCTAATATACGTTTTACAAGTAACATAAGCATATGCAACCAAAACGGTCACAATGCTGTACTGTGGTGAGAGCTGGATCACGAATGGGAAACTGCTTGTTTTGTAGACTTCAAAAAACAGTTTGACTGAATTAATAGGACAATATATCAATATTGTATTGATATTGTGATATGAGATTAAGTATAGCCTGGGATTATCTATATCATAATATATATAATATTTGTCAACAAGCAACATGATCATATGACGAAACATTTTGAACAGATAAATAATATTAATGGTTCAGTGAATCCGTGTTTAGCTTAAGGCCACTTTGCCAGGACACACTTTGGCTAGGGTTGGGCAATGAACCAAAAATATATCAAAACCGACATTTGGAACCAATAACCGACTTAATCTTGCTAATATAGGTTAATCGAAAAATCTAAAAGCAGTTTTTGTGTGTGTGTGTGTGTGTGTGTATATACATAATAATATATATATACATGTATATATTATATACAGTACATATATATATATATATATATATATATATATATATATATATATATATATATATATATATATATATATATATATATATATATATATATATATATATATATATATATATATATATATATCTTTCTTTCTTTTGTTAATATCAACAAATCGATGCGAAACAATACAATGGTACAATGATGCCGTACAAAAATGGCGTACAAGTTCACAACGCATTGCCTCGCTAATCATAATGGAGTCAAAAGTTTGAATGAATCACCATATTGATTTGAAGTCATATTGCCCTAACATTGGCAATAGTGAAATCGAACCGTAGACCTTTAGAGCCAGGCATTCTACCCACTGGCTACCATGCCCACGTACAGTAAGGTGCCGCTTGATTAGATGACAACACAGGAAGCGGAGGAGAAGGTGCTATAAATGGATTGTTTCCCAGCAGGTCACTAATCTGCTGGTAGGTTGTCCTGACGATAATCAGTACATACAGGTTTTCCTTGTTCTCTGCTGCTCACATCACTTCCTGTTATTAAGCTGTTAACATTTTACATTGGTGTCTATCTGGTGATCTTATCCAGAGAGTGCCATCAAGTCCACCGTTATTAATGCATACTGTTACTGTATGTCCAGATCCTAGATCAGCAACATTACTAGTTTCAACCAACTGTAAGGAATACAAGGTTCAGAGACAACGTGGACAGTAGACAGACAATTACTTGGTCACTGGGATCCTTGAAAGTTTATGAAGACTTGATTCTGTACACTGCATACCGAAAATAGCCAATCTACAAGCGTAGTGTGCTTGTTGATTAGCTATTTCAGCCAAGTATAAAGTATAATGTTTTTCTTTACAAGCCCTGCCCGGAGCCACTCAGTCACCGTCCTATACTCGCAGGCGGAGCTTAGAAGCCCCGCACGGCCGGGGTCTGTAAGGAAATCAAGCGCTCCCCTTAACTTAGTTAAGCTACAGACACACTGGATCACTGTGGAAAGAAATAACGCACCTGGGATTGATATAAAGAAACTGATCTAAGGTGTAGAGTATAGTCTCATATATTACGTCTACTAAACAGAAACCAGCCAATCAGAATCGAGGAATGGGACTAGCCGTTTTAGAATACTAATTTTGTGTTGCGTGCCAACTGTTATCATGAGAATTTTGGTATGCCGTTAATGGGATAGGCCTACTTTTAAAAGAGCTTTTGAATGGATTTATTCATTGATTGCATTTCTTTTTTTAATTCCTTGTGTTTACGGTTTAGTGAGAGGTGGGTGTGTGGGTGGGTGGTGGTTTGGAGCTGAGAGTCCAGTGGGCCTGTTAGTTGTACTGAGGTTCTCTTGGGATGGTTGAGATTAAGTGACTAGTTATCACCAAGCATTCTCTTCCTTGAATTTCAGAACAAGGACACCACAGCTTCTTGCCGCATAAATGTCACTTATTTGTTTCCTAGTGTTGGCACTACATAATCAAGTATCAAACTAAGAAAAAAATCACTTCAAAGCTTATCTCCTGTCCCAATGAAAGTACTAGTACAGAAGTTGATTGTATGTTATTTCATAATTTGTTTGTTAAAGTTGTTTCTTAAATGAGCATTTCACACCTTTCTAACCTCATCTTCATATAGATGGGCATGTTTCTGAACTGTCACAGCCCTCCTCTGAGACACAGAGTGAGTAGACAGTGAGAGATCTTATAATGAGCATTAGTGAAGACCAGTTATATGAAGATAAAGTTGAAAAAATGATAGAAGTGCTCCTTTAACCTAGTTATGACTAGTATCCCAGACTGACTGGTTTCTGGTGCATCAAACTCTTATTTGTAAGTGTTGATGTTCTCTGAGCGTTAGTTATTAAATCGTTTCTGTTTCAGAAAGGATCCAGGTTATCCTATAAAAAAGTGGCTTAAGGGAGGACCGGGCCGGTGGGCGGGCCGGGGGACCACGTAGTCACGCTCGTGTCACTATGACTCAGCCATAACCATATAAGGATTTCCCAATGCAGCTACGCCCAAATATAGTGTGTTGGTTTAACCTCAATGTGTCGTCATGGGATCAGGCGCAAACAAATCAGTCAGTTCCATATATGGGCACAAAAGAGGGCATGCCCATGTATGGGCATCACTGATGACATCAGAGATCTCCATATATGGGCATGAAAAGGACGCGGACTAACAGATACAGAGATTTCCATATACAGTATGTGCATATTGGTCGGATCGGCGGTGCGACGTAGGTGTCAGGACTCTAGATCTGTAGTTAGTTACTAATAGTTTCTGACTGGTTTCTGCCCTGCCAGTTGTAGAGGTTTGACCTGCTGCTGGCTGACGTTCCAACATGGACACGTTTTTCCGGCGTCACTTTAAGAGGAAGGAGACTGGGCTTCAGGGCCACACGGAGGACACAGCCTGTCCCCAGCGGAGGCAAAGTGTTGCTCTGCCGACCAGCAAGGTCCGTCGGCGGTCCAGTGTGGGCGTGGCCTCATCCAGCCTATCACAGCGCAGACGCTCCAGCCTCCAGCTGCAACGGGGGATGCTACCCTTCATAGGGGGACGCTGTGCTGGGGGTGGGAGGCTTGGCAAGTCAGCCAATCGCAGCAAAATGGTGGGGCATGGTCGTAGGCGCTCCAGCACCACCACCCCCATGTTTAATCCGCGATTTGCTGTCCGGCGGAGGAAAGTTGGGAAACTTAGGACCATTGACACCCCCCTGCTGGGTCCTTCGATGCTATTGGCCAGTCTGATCCAGATGGCCGAAGAGGAGGAGGGGTTTGGTGTGGGGCTACCAGCTGGAGAACAACAGGTGGAGGTGAGGGACGGAGCAAGGACTCTGTCTCGCTCCAGCAGCCACCAATCAGATGGAGACGATGACAACTACACCAATGATGGCGACAGCCAATCAGATAGCAGCCTTCTGTCGGAGGCAGAGCAGCTGGCTGAGGAGGATGAAGGCCCTTCCTACTATAATCGTTCTAGCTCCTCTGCCTCCCCCGTCCCCACGCTGCCCTCTTCCCCTTCGCGGTCCCTGATCCGGGCCCCTCGTTGTCTGAGAAGGAATTCCTCCCTCCTCTTAGCCTTACCCCCTGACTCTGCGCCCTACACTCAGCCCCGCCCTTCCAGCCACAAGCGGAGGAAGAGGAAGGTGTCAACGGTGGTGAAGGCTGGCAGCCCCTGGCCGGGTAAAGGCAGGAGGACGTCACTGTGCTACCTCCATCACCCTGCCTTCTCCAGGGGCCCCGGATACTGTGACCCCCAGCTCAACAACTGGAGTACTTTCCTGCTGTATGTAATCCCTGACCCCCCTCACCTTCTATAGGAACCTAAAATCTAGTGGCCTTGAGGCAGAGCTTGTCTCTCCTCAGCCGGGTTCCTTGGGATTGTATTTAACAGCTTCTTTTCAGTTTGGTAATTGATTGTTCACACTTGTGGCATGAGAGATAGATAAAGAGAGAGAGAGAGATGGCCATTCAGGCAGAGAGAAAGAAAAAGAAAGAATAAGATTGATTCCTCAGCGCATCATAACATCCTCTGTGTAGCTGGCTAATTAAAAGATAACTCATTTGTGGCTAATGTTAACAATGAGGCTGGATCACTTGTGTTTTCAGCCTGTGTTTGTGTGTATGACTTTTGGTCAAATCTTTGGTGTTCTCAAGTTAACCTCATTCACACATTGGAAACACATCAACATTAACTGTTTGTTTCAGCCATGTAAGATATGTGTGTATGTAATATATTATTCTATCTACAGAACTGGGGATCTAAATGTGAGTTTTTAAAGTTTGAGTAGTTTAATAATAATAATTTAATACTTTCATCTTTTTCCTTGTAGCCCTCAAATGTTGTCTGTCTCTTCATCTGTTTGTCTGTGTGTCTTGACAGGAAGGCCCAAGGTAAACCAGCTGGACAGCATGCTGCAGCCCAGCCCAGTGTGTCAGCCCCCAGCGGAGCTGAAACACACAGAGAACTAAGTAGCACAGTGGATTGGAGCGTGAGTCACACACACGCACGCACATACACACCTATATACGTCTAATAGAATGTCATTGACTGACTGTCCAGGGAGCCATTTCATTCAGTTAAAAGTACATCTCACCAGAAACCCAGCTGTTATTTATTCTACACATGGATCCAAAAACTACAAGACGGGTATCTTTACTCCCTGTTGTGTCTGTTGCCAGGAAAATGCTCTGTTTGGTGATCATATTTGGTTTGAAACCAGCGGTTCTGGAGACTTCTGTTACGTTGGAGAGCAGCACTGCATCGCCAAGACTCTGGTGAGCCACCATTGACTTGACAACTGATTTTCAGTCCTACCAGGACTTTGAATGCAGGTTTTGGTTGACCACTGCTGACTGCTCTAGGAAGTCAATCAGATGTACTCATGGATTAAAGTTCTCAGTCGCCACGACTGATTTCAGTGTGTTGAGAAGCATATTCGTATATTTTGTACTTTTGTATAAAAGCAAAGGTTAAAGCCTCAGTCTGTGACTTCTTCACCTGGTTGGCAGTATGTACAGTAGAACAGCAGGAACAATATTACTAAAACATCATAATGTTACATAGTGAGTTAATTGTTTAGGTATCAGCGCTAGTGTGTTCCTCTAGGTGAGCTCCTTTCCATACTGTTTCTCTAATCACACATTAGAACTTGATCATACAAACATTTTCAGTCGTGAGATTTGATTCTGCTTTAATCCACGCGTACTTGACTTCTCCAGACTCTTCTGATAACTCCAGACTTATACAACTCTGTTATACATACGCTCACAACGCGTCGCAGCTTGACGTGTTCTGAGATTCTGGATGTGCTATCTTTGGTGCGTAGCACGGCATGTAACCAATTCTAAATCAGGCAATACAGTACCTGCTGTGATTGTTTTTCCCCCCTGCAGCAAAAATCTGTGGCCAGGAAGAAATGTGCTGGATGTAAGATCTCAGTCCACATAATGTGTATGGAGCAACTGGAGACGGTACGGAAACACTACAAAACCATCACAATAACACTACAAGCACCGCTCACATACTGGGCCATCCAGGTGGCGTAGAGGTACAGTACCTCACCCACCACCGCAGAGGCCAGTTTGCTTCCTGACATCGGTGCCTCCGGCTTTATCGGGCTCTCCAGCGAACACAATTGGCAGTGTTCATGCGGTTCGATACAGAGAATGCATTTTTAAGTTAATATCGTCCGATACCGATATGATGAACGTTTAATAGTGCATCCCTAATTTGGATAGGTTTCTCAATCGTTACTGACAAAATGGAAACGAACCAGAGCAGGAGAACATAACTTCGAAACGTCAATACCGATAAACGTGAAACATTTGTATGCATCTATTAATAAATGACCTACTGTCTAGCAGTAAGCCCAGCCCACTGTGTTGCTATCCGTGGTGCTGAAATGGTGTCTCTGTCTCTCTCTCTCATATTCTGTGTTTCTGTTTGTAATGTATTTGGGTCCCAATGGAAATATTGCAGGACTAGATGGTACTTACATTTTGCTGTGGGAAGGAGTGGGCGGTCAGAAATGAAACCATTGTGGGAACGGACGGGAATTGTCAGAAATCCAACGGGAGCTGGAGGGAGCGGGACTAAGAAAACAGTCCTGCGCAGGCTTCTAGTTGGCGGGGACAGGGACCACAGTACACGAAAAGGAATTGGCAGTTGATCAGAACAAACAAACAAAAAATACCACCCAGTGACCCAGAAATAATAAGTAATTAAAATGCCACATTTGTTTTGTTTTCTCTGTTTAACATGTACACATATTTTGATATCTTCCTTCAGATAAACTTTAAGTGTAAGCCTTCCTTCAGGGAGCATGGAACCCGTGCGATCAGGGAGGTCAGTACCTGAATGGATGAACAGGGAGACAGACTGAAGATATATACAGTAAATAAGCAGTTTTTTCTCTCAATATTAAATCTTCTTTTGTTTCTGCAATGTTTTAGCCCAGCACCGTGCGTCATCACTGGGTCCACAGACGCCGACAGACTGGAAAATGTCGACACTGTGGAAAGGTCAGTCTCAAATCAACTGAAAGTACAGCAAAGCTCTCTCCAACTGCTGCAAACTTTCTCCAATGGCTCTAAACTCTCCACGGACAAACAAAACCACATTACTTTAAGGTTGCCTTGAAAAGACACCCATTATTCTCTCAGGCTTTTGGCAAAAAGTTGTTTTGTTTGTTTGTTGGTTGTTCATTGTTTTTGATGTAAAGTGTCCTTGGGTTCATGGTGCTATATAGATTCAAGCTATTATTATTAGAGCCCAAGCACTGCACCAGTGCGAAGCCCTTTTGAAATTGCAAATATTATTATTTTCCGGATAATGAATTTTTGAGGGCCTAAACGTGCTGAAAAAGTTGCGCAACTTTGCACACACATCTCAACTGGTGAAACATTAAATAATGTATGCGTCTCAAAAAGGGGTGTGGCCTAATGGCTCAATAGCGCCACCTACAAAATGTCATGCTTGAAGCCCCACAATCCGGTTTCACCTACATGTATGAAAATTGGTACACACCTGTATCATGTCCCGACGAACAAATGGCACATGAGGTCATGGCTCTTGAAGCCATGACCTAATTTGCCTAAACCCAACAGGAAGTCAGCTATTTTGAATTTATTGTGGCGTTTTAGCACATTTCATGACATTTTCATGGGTTGTACTTTATTTCTCCCAGGGCTTCCAGCAGAAGTTTTCGTTCCACAGTAAAGACATTGTTGCCATTAGCTGCTCCTGGTGCAAACAGGCTGTAAGTACCACAACTGATAGTACCATAACAGGTAGTTGATAAAAAATACTAATTTTCTGTATACTGTACAAGCAGCAAACTCTCTGCTTGCCCAGTATTGCTGGGTTGTGCTCGGACAACATGTCGCGACGATCAGCGCGTTCAGGTTTTGGTACCCAACATTGCCTGGGCTAATGTGTAGGTAAAATAGCCTCTCCCTCTCTCTCCCCAGTCTCTCTCTCCCTCTCCCTCCCCTCTCCCTATCCATCTCTCCATATTTCTCTCCCCTGCTGAGCGAGCTCTGGTCTGACACCACACACAATCCCCTGCCTCCCCTCTCTCCTTCCCCCTGTCCCTATCCCACTGTCCCCCTATCTCTTGCTTATTGAGCTCTGATCTGACCCAGCCAATGGCGGCTTACTGAAGCCTGAACACTCTGAACATCCATCGTGCGCCTCATGGCGCGTTGTCAGCGCAATAACCCTGTCAATACCAGGCAAGCTGGTAACGTGCTTTAAACATCAAGTCCCAAATAAAGTGTGTGTGTGTGTGTGTGTGTGTGTGTGTGTGTGTGTGTGTGTGTGTGTGTGTGTGTGTGTGTGTGTGTGTGTGTGTGTGTGTGTGTGTGTGTGTGTGTGTGTGTGTGTGTGTGTGTGTGTGTGTGTGTGTGTGTGTGTGTGTGTGTGTGTGTGTTTCAGTATCATAACAAGGTGACATGCTTCATGCTGCAGCAGATTGGAGAGAGCTGTGGTCTGGGTGCTCACGCTGCCCTCATTGTCCCTCCAACCTGGATTATCAGAGGCCGCAAACCACAGGTACACACACACACACACACACACACACACACACACACACACACGGCAGTGGCCCAATAGGTTTGTGTTGAAGTATCCTTGAGCAAGACACTGATGTGATTGAACCCTAACTGCCCTAACTCTTGATGAGTTGGTTGGTGCCCTATGTGTGTTCATGTAAATATTGTAAAGCGCTTTAGATAAAGGCGCTGTAGAAATGCAAATACCGGTATTGTAAAGCGCTTCAGATAAAGGTGCTGTAGAAATGCAGACTATCTTACCATTTACACACTCGTACACCTTTACTTACTCTGCTTAATTAAGCTTAACAACTACGGCGAGCCCAGAAGCCCAAAAGGTGCAATATACTGTACAGTGTTGTCTTCTCTCCTCTAGTCGTCTTTAAAATCCAGTAAAAAGAAGAAAAGAACATCACTGAAGAACAAGAACAGGAGGGTTGGAGAGGTGAGTTAATGGATGAAATATTTGTGTTCATGCTACAATAGATTATGAGATTTTATTCTAGTTTAACCAGAAATAGTGACTTACTCAGCTTTGAGTAGTGCTCGTCTGTAAACAGTACAATTATGATTCACGATATTTATTTATTATTTACACGGTATTACAGTTTCTGCTATAAATGATTTCCATGTTTCTGTCTTTGTACTGTTTTAACTATTTCTGCTGCCTGTTGTGTTTTTTAGCTCCCAGATGGCCGTTGGAGGCCCTTCCTTATTAAGCCCCTCCCCTCCCAGCTGATGAAGCCCCTTCTAGTGTTTGTTAATCCAAAGAGTGGAGGAAACCAGGTACACAGTCTGTCCCACACTCCTTTATTGTTCAATAATATTGCCTTCAGCGGACCTGATTCTCCAAGAGATTTTCATTACAGTCTGTTCTTCTTTACGTACAGTATGTGGTTGTAAGTCTTTGTTTTTATTCAAATTCTTAAAATTCAGAAGTTGCAAAAACAAAAATATGAATGCTCAGAGCACTTCCAAAGTGGACGCAGCTCTTATTGTTGCTAGGTTCTGCGTCTCATCATCTGCGTTATTATTAATACAAATAACCTAACCAACATCGCTAATGGATAACATAAAGGTAAACATGAGTGCCTACAAATCGAATCTTTGTGATTGCTCTTGCAGCACATACAGTACATGGGCAGCTGGCAGCCCGGGGGCCACATGCGGTCCCCACCTTCACTTAATGCGGCCCGCCGGTTATTGTACCGATTTTATTTCGGCTGTTCCAATTCCAAGCATACAAGTTTACGTGACCCGTTTTAATTACAGTCCATTATATTAAATTGTATTGTATTTTGTATGTCCAATGAATTTAATTTAATTAAGTTAATATAAGTATTACTAAATGCATTTGAAATTAAATAAATAAGTTACACTGAATGATAATTGTTAATTTCCCTTTATTATTACATTTGTGACTATTATGGGTTATTTGAGTGATGGGGTTTATACAGTACACTGCTGGTGAGAGTGCAGGTACGCAGTGTGGACATTTTGTGGCACTCTCCATCATCAAAGTTGTCCACCCCTGCTCTAGCAGCATATCTGGATGAAGATCCTGCTGTCATATGAAGGGTTAGGAGTGTGTGGGTGCACAGCAGCCTCTATCTCTGCCATGTTTGTTGATATTTTAAGTCCTACGGCTACCACTTTCTCCATTTAGTTTTTCGACTGTCAATGAGTCATGTTGGTGAGAGCTGTTGGTGTCCAAATGTTGAACTCATTTCTACTTGAAACGCCCAGAGCACTCTGGCAAAGGGTGTAAGCTGCCTAGAGCGTTTTAAAACAAGGTGCATGCATGGTAGAGAGACGCTGGCTGCTCAGAAATGATTTCTGTGGACACAGATGGTTGTATGCAGTGGTGTGTTCTACCGTGTTACGCTGTATACGCCGTATACAGTGTTTTGGAAAAACGCGTATACAGTCTACTAACCATTTCATCCATTGAAAACGCGCTAGCGTATACCCACGACCACACGCATTTCGTGCAGGGAATGATTATCGTATACCTCAGAAAAAAACCTAGACCACACCACTGGTTGTATGATGACGGTCTCATTTTACATTATCCATTATGTATGTAAAACAACGTGCTCATTGTAAACATAAAGAATGCCTCAGTAGATACCGCACATTTTTTTTCCTTTTTTATTATTTCACTGAGCTGGATACAATTGTCTATCTTCAGGGAGCCAAGATCATCCAGTCTTTTATGTGGTATTTGAACCCACGGCAAGTTTTTGACCTCACGAGGGGCGGGCCTAAAGAGGGGTAAGAGAGAACACACACACACACACACACACACACACACACACACACACACACACACACACACACACACACACACACACACACACACACACACACACACACACACACACACACACACACACACACGATAATGAACACTGCAGTCTTCCCAGTTGTAATTTGTGTGTCTGTCTGTCTGTCTGTCTGTCTGTCTGTCTGTCTGTCTGTCTCAAGGTTGGAGCTATTCTCCAGGGTTCCCAATCTGAGGGTCCTGGCCTGTGGAGGAGACGGCACGGTGAGGATGAGTCACTAATCATTTACCATTTCCCAATTGGTTTGAATAATGGTTTTAAAATGTTGATAATAGTAGTAGTACTATAAACATTATAACTGACAAAATAAATGTCTGTCTATAGGTTGGTTGGCTTCTGTCGGTTTTAGACCAGCTTCAGTTGAACCCACAGCCTCCTGTAGCCATCCTTCCCCTGGGGACTGGGAATGACCTGGCAAGGACACTCAACTGGGGAGGGGTGAGTGTCTATTTATTTGTCCAGTGTTTCCCAAACATAAGAACTGGGCCCATTTGTATGTGAGTAAATATCCCATTTATTGTTGTTGTTGCTTTTTCCCCAAAAAGGTTTTCAGTATATTTTCAGAAATAAAACAAAAAAACAAAACAGTTTACGCTCACTGAGACAAAAGTCTCCATTCCATCCATTCAATTCACAGTTGCTTTCAGACAGTCTCATCACGGAGCTTTAAAAACAGTGGTTCTCAAAGTGGGGTCTTTCTTTTTTTTTTTTACTTTTTTTTTCAAAAACACGTGAAACACGTGATTGGCACGTTGCACCATAGCGGTAAAACACGTGAAACACGTGAATGGCACTCAATGAGTTAAGCTATTAAAAAATAACAGATCTACAAGCTGAAGTTGTGAGTTTGTAGATCGGCTATTTAAAAAAAAATATATATTATATGATTATTATTTGAACATTTTTAACAACACAGATCTTCTTTTATGGTGCTCCGTGGCACAACATCTTTTCAGGTGGGGGTCTGCGGCAAAATCATATCAGTTTGGGGGTCCTAAAAGTATTACCACATGTGATAGCACAGTTCGTCCCTGACTTCTAACACCTGACCTTTAACCCCAGGGTTACACTGACGAACCGGTGACCAAAATCCTGTCTCATGTGGAAGAGGGAACTGTCGTCCAATTAGATCGCTGGAATCTGGAGGTGGAGCCTAACCCTGACTCCCAGCAGGAGGAGCGGGAGGAGCATCAGACGGACAAAGTCAGTTCACCAATCACCAGAGCTCAGACTGCTAGATAATCAACCAGTACTAGATATGATTCAATAAATAATAATAATATGTTTTCATAATTAGGTCAATATTGACTAAATATCGTCGCACACATGCATTAAAGTGTAATGCTAATGTAACTGTGACAAAGAAATATGAAGACGAAGAAATAATATGTCTGACAAAAATGGTGTCTACAAAAGAATGGCATTTCGTCAACTTGTTTTTCAGCTTCCGATCGATGTCTTCAACAACTACTTCAGTCTTGGCTTTGACGCTCATGTCACCCTGGGCTTCCACGAATCTAGAGGTACAACAGTAAACTGGGTTCAATTGGTTAGAAATATTGGACTGGATTTGACTGGGGTAAACACTAATGCTATAAAATAATAAAGGTCTGTTTCTGTTTGTCTTTCAGAGGCCAACCCAGAGAAATTCAACAGCCGCTTCCGCAATAAGATGTTCTATGCAGGGGTGAGTGTCACACTTATCTATCTACAGCATCTCAATATTTGTGTCTGTATTTGTGTCCACCTATCTGTCCAGTATACATGAACTTGTGTGTGTGTGTGTGTGTGTGTGTGTGTGTGTGTGTGTGTGTGTGTGTGTGTGTGTGTGTGTGTGGATTGAATACTTTATTAACATGATTGTTAACAGTATAGCATAGTCAAATGTTTTGCTGCATTGTACTCAATTCATCCGTGTGTCTGTGTGTGTGTGTTTCAGACAGCCTTTTCAGACTTCTTGAGTGGTAGCTCCAAAGACCTAGCCAAGCACATCAAAGTTGAGGTGAGAACACTAATACATTAACATTAAAGGTAACATATTACACCTAGAATCTAACATCAACAGTGACGCTAACATTAACAACAGAACACACAAATGGCGATGCTAACTGTTCTATAACACTCACTGCATCCCATTTGCTTTTAATTCAATCTGCCCTTGGATCAAGTGAACACACGATGATCAGAATCAGTTTTATTGTTACTTCCACAATACACACTGGGCATACAGGAGAGCAAAATACAGTTCTCCACAACTCATGGTGCTTCACATTTAAAAATTATGTTTTAGCCTAATAATTTAGTAATTACAAGGGTCACTTTGTGTGAGGCAGTAAGGGTTGCTGCAAAACTGTATTGAGACCACCTTCGGTGTTCCCATTAGACTACTAATGTATGTTAATGACACATAATGAAGTGGAGCCCACAATATTTGGATATTTAATATTTAACCAACTCACCACTCTGCACATGCAAATATGGAAGCAAGAATATAGCATTACATTATGGGCAATATTTGAGTTTGAAGTGAACAGATTTGATCACTAGCTCGAGGGTGCACTGTAATTAACTTGACCTACTGTACATAATTAATGGATTGGACCAGCACTTTGTGATGTGAGAAGAACAACATCGATGGGAATTCCCAGGGGGTGGAAGGGCTAGCAAGAGGGCTGAGAGGAATGAAATTACAATGGGATCGAGCCACTTACTGCTAACCTACCTGTAGCATCTTCCTGATCATGTGATTATGGTCTTTTCTGTGATTGGCTCTCTCCAGTGTGATGGGGTGGATCTGACCACCAAAGTCCAGGAACTGAAGTTACTGTGCCTACTGTTCCTCAACATCCCCAGGTACAGCAAGCCTGGTGGGCCTAAAGACCTCTACTCTGATCTTTATCTGTGTTGTTGATGCAGAATGTTTATACTGTAAGGGTGACGGGCCCAATCTAGAGGCATCCATAGTTGAGTGGGTAGAGAGGCTGTTTGGAAGGTCGGAAGGTCACAGGTCCTTATGACATAAACATTACAATGCTGGACTTTTACTTGTATTTCTACATTGTAGTATTGCTACAGAACCTGAGAACTTCTTCCACCTCTGGCTGTGCTGTAGGTACTGTGCAGGAACCACGCCCTGGGGTCATCCCAGTGAGCACTATGACTTTGGCCCCCAGCGCCATGACGACGGCTTCATTGAGGTCATTGGCTTCACCTTGACTTCTCTGGTGAGTCAAGATACCGACTGAACTGTACTGTAATAGACTGTCCTAACCTCATGCTTTTAACTACTTTCATCCTAACATCCCTGTTTTGGGAATGTCATTACACAGTAGTTGAACACATTTTCCAAAATCGCAAAAATGGCTGATCTACAAGCTCACAATGTCACATTGTGTGCTTGTATGTAGATTGTCTATTTTCGCTATTTGTCACACAAGGTATATATGGCTTAAGAGGTGAAACACTGCAGTATTTAACAGCATAAATTATGCTGTTAATTATGCTGACATCCATTGTGTTGTTTGCAAGTTGTAGTTCAATAACTTGACCCACTCACATGCATGCTTTCTCATGTGTATACCTGCATACCATATTGAACCTATATCTGCATTAGTTAAAGAAAAAACAAATGAATGTAGCAGATCAACTGTGTGGCCCTTGACTGACTAGAACCAGTGACATATTGAACCAGATTAAACGATGCGTAGTGTGATAGAATCAGTTGCTAACACAGATTGGGAGGGGCAGCACACATGAATTTTAAAATGTCCAGCTTAAGAGGGGCCATGACTCAATGTAATCATGAATAAGTCTATATCGTTGGACATAATAACCTGACATATAAAAGATGTATTATTCAAAGACCTGACATTTAAAAGGGACATTAAGGACCCCCTCGAAAACGAGATGATGCATCTCAAGGGGTTTATCCTTCTAATAAAGGTATAGCCACCAGTATTAAAACAGGTGGTTGGTGGTATAGGGGAAACCGGTTGATGATGAATAGTAGGTCTGACAAAGTTATTGAAATTGACCGTACATACCAGGTGAACATGCAAACTCTTTGTGTACAGGAATATGGGTAGCCTGGAAACCAGATGAATCAGCCAGCAGAGCTAAAAAAATATAGTCTGGCCATGCCAGGCTAGAATATGGGTGGGGGTAGGGGTACAGGTGACGGGGAAGTAGACTGGAGCATGTTGTGTGAGTCAGAGAGGATTAACATGAACATAAATTAAATTAAAAACCAAATGTTTGGCACCTTTGAAATTAGGATAGACACCATCCTTTGTAAAGGTACTGATTAGACCAGAAATCGTCAAAGTTGCTAATTAAGTTGAAACCTGCTGCCAGACTTTTTTGTTTTGCAGCCATTGATAAAGGCTAAAAAGGCGACTAAAACGTTCATTGGTCTTTGATAGAGTTGGAATGAAGCCAGACAGAATACCATGTATACAGAGTACATATCATCAATGTCGGGCGCAAACCTTGTATTTCTAAAACGGTTACTTTACAGGAAGTTGAAAAAATAACTTTTGTTCCAAAGGATCCAATGTAGTTATTATTTAGTCACAAGCTCCCGTTAATACTTTTCATTGGTCAAATATTTATAAAACCCACAGACAGACAGAAAATTTATCTGAAGTAGCAAAAATAGCAGATCTGCCAGCTCACACAGCTTCGCAAGCTTGTAGATCGGCTATTTTCACTACGTTTTACGCTATTGTACGACAAAATAGGGCATCAATTTATGGAAACAAAACACAAAAAGCTGGAAATACAGAGATACAAGGTTTCCACCCTACAGCGATGATATTATTTCCATGTTGTCTCTCTCCAGGCGACCCTGCAGGTGGGAGGTCACGGTGAGCGGTTAGCTCAGTGTAAGGACGCGGTTCTGACCACCTATAAGACCATCCCCATGCAGGTGGACGGAGAGCCCTGTAAACTGTCTCCTTCTGTCATCAGAATCAACCTGAGGAACCAAGCTAACATGATCCAGAAGACTAAGAGACGGATCAACATCCCTCAGCTCAACGAGTAAGAGCTGGTGGTTTCTAGACCTTTTCTGGATCGGGGCCCACTTGAAAATCTCAAAGTGTTTGCGGCCCACCCATCTGACCACTTAACACGGCAGCTGAAAGAAAAAATCTGTGACTTATTTTTTTTTACATAACTTTTACGTCAAAAATAATTTTAGTGTTACAAAATAATTGTAGTGTTACAAAATAGCCGATCAAAAGGTTGGCTATTTTCGGCTTTAAAGAGTGTGTGTGTGTGTGTGTGTGTGTGGGTGGGTGTCTGTGTGTCTGTGTGTCTGTGTGGGTGTCTGTGTGTCTGTGTGTCTGTGTGTCGGTGTGTGTGTGTGTGTGTGTGTGTGTGTGTGGTGTAGTCAACAGGTCTTTCCAGATCAATTGGAGGTTACAGTGAAGAGGATCAACATGTACGACTATGAAACTCTTCACTACGACACACAGCAGCTTAAACGCTCCTGTCAGTACCTGGAACACACACACACAAAATGTTTTATAGTATTTAGAGAAGTTGTCAAAAAACACATTTGCAGCATGTCGAATGGTTATTGTGAAAAATAAACCAGTGAAAGATTATATCAAAAATAACATTTGTTTAATTGAAAAGGTTGCACAGTCTGACTTTAAATTGTTTAATTGACAACTAGCAATGAGCTGTGTGGCCTGCTATCATTTACACTCAACCAGCATCTCTGCTGAGTTTAATGTTAATGCCAATATGTGGACAGATAAATATTGATAGATTTGTTGTGGTTTCAGCCATCTCTCTAGGAGTCATTGTTGTCCCCGGAGACAGTGACCTGGAGACCTGTCGATCTCACATAGAACGTCTCCATGACGGCCAGGTACTAGAGTGCGTGTGTGTGTGTGTGTGTGTGTGTGTGTGTGTGTGTGTGTGTGTGTGCGTGTGTGTGTGCGTGTGTTGGTGTAATAAAGGTTAAGAGAACACACAACATAGCTTAGTATGCCTGATGCCTGGCTGTTCGTTCATCATTTTCTCAAATTACCTTTTTGTAATAGAATAGATTCAAAAAGAGAATAGAAACCTGAGAGTAAAATAAAATGGAATACTTTGTAGAATATAAGTTGAGGTTGTCTGTACTGTAGGCTCTCTGTTGGCCTCTTTGTCTGTTTGCCTGACAGATTTTAGCTGGAAAACAGTGTGTCCCTCTGTTTTTCAGGACAGCCCGTCACCACAGAGACTCTCTCATCGGTGGTGTTTTCTTGACTGTAAGTCTAAACACACTCATTAATGTCTAGCTGTTGTAGCACACATGTAGAGCACATAACTGATCTAGGTCTACTTGTTGCTCTGTAAGGAGCCGTGTCCACGAGCCGTTCTTACCTGAGCGCAGCTTATGTTGCTTATTTTGGATTGTTTTCAATGGGAGCGGCTATTCTGTGCTGTGCCTTACTGCCTTCACATATAGTGTTTTATCTGTCACGAGAGTTGAAATATTTTCAACTGAGGCGTTCGGAAGGGTTTTTAGGCGAGCGCCTTGTATTTTCAGCGGGGAAGAAACGCTTTGGTGGACAATACAAATCCAGTCCTCAACAAGTACTTGTCACAACAGCTTGAACATACATACATGGTGACTGATTCCAGCAAACCACCAAACTATTTTCCTCATGATCACACAGCAGATTTGTTTCTCAGATCAAATCTTTAGGACTGACTGTCCACAATGTTATTTGCAAGTGATCAGATCAGATTTGTGTGTTCAGACATCGCCGAAAATAGCAGATAGGCTATTTTTTATCGGCTATTTTTGACCAAATCAGGCTTCAGTGTCCAAGTGTCAAATTTGATTAACAAAAATCAGTTTTCATGTGTTAGTTTTTCTTCTGTTAAAACTGCATAAATCTAATTCGATTTTTTTTCTTCCAGGTACAACAGCGGATCGTTTCTACAGGATAGACCGGGCTCAGGTACTCAGAATTAAAAGAGCTTGAAGTATGCTTTTCTATACTACATTGTACCACATGTGATTTGCTGACAAGCAACGCCACATCGGCACGTGTTACTGATTGTGACACGTTGTGGTTCTTGTCGGTAAGCGACGCGGTCGTGCAATGGATTACAAATTAAGATTGTCTCCTGTGTATGGTACCTACATCACATCCTTTTTTATTACTATTTTACAGAATTCTGTGTATTGTGTTCTTTATTTACAACTTTTCTTTGGTCATTTTAACTTGTTTCCGTCACATTATATTAAAGCTATGAGTGAGTGCTACAAGAGGCTGTGGTTTACCACAGGACTCAGCCAGTAAGAAGAATCAAGAATTGGAACTCTGATTTAGAATGCTTGTTTTTTACCATTGTTTTGTCAAATGCATTGTAATGTAACTCTGCTTTAAAAAGGTGATACACAAATAAAATTATTATATTATCAGTAATCTTCTGTATTTGTCCAAAACTCAACCCATCCTCTCCTCCTCTCCTCTCCTCTCCTCTAATCACTTCCAGGAGCATCTAAACTTTGTGTCAGAGATCTCCCAGGAGGAGCTGTACATCTTAGACCCAGAGTTGATGCAGAAGGAGACTGTTGGCACCTCCCCTTCTCGTGCCTCTTCCGCCACCTCTACCCCCAACTCCTCTCCCACCACCATAAGGTGTGTGTGTCTGTCTGTCTGACTGACTGACTGACTGACTGACTGACTGACTGACTGACTGACTGACTGAACATAGGCAGTAATATGCAGGCAGGCATCACTCCAGTCATGTAATCAGGGTTGGTTTTCAGGCTGTTCTGTCCTACTTTATTATTATTATATATTTAAAATGTTGGGTGTGTTCTGCAATACAATGACTGTTATGAAACTAAACTGTTATGTAAATGAACTGGTATCAGAGTACCCTACAGTATAACGAACGCACCCGTTACGAGGTCATGAGTAAGGTTTTGATTTTTTTGTATGCCTTGTTAATGATACTAAACACTGTCCTTCCCTCCATGTCTCTTTCTCTCTCTCACTCTCCCTTTGTCTCCCCTTCTCACTCTCACCTTCATCTCTTTCTTGCTCTCTCCCTCCTTCTCACTCACTCTCAGGGCAAGATACCTTCAGAGGAAGAGTATTTCCAGTGACAGTTCATTGGCTGATGCTGTGGCTAAGACTGCCCTCTGCAGGTAGGAAAAGGGATGGGTTGTGTGTGGAAGATGACCAGCATCACTACTACTACTACTGGTTTTCTATCCTACCAGGACCCTTGGTACTACTGTTTTCATGTCCTACCAGAACCCCTAGAATTTCTGGTTTTCTATCCCAGTGGTTCTCAACCCCCCCCCCCCCCAAAAAAAAATAATCATATTTGAACTGAGGACCCCACACCCTGACAAGCACTTGGAATTGTTGGAGTTGAGGCATCCACAGATAAATATTGTGAAAATAGCTGATCTACAAGCAGCAATATTAGGTGTCCTGGTAGGATATATAATCTATCCTACCAGGATCACTAATATTGCTTGGTTTCTATCCTACTAGGACATTATTTACAGAACAAACAGACAGCATCTCCAAGGACAAGGGATGTCCTTGGAGTATACAGTATAACATCCACATATGTTATATACTCTGCCTTTCGTTGTTGTTGTTGTTGTTGTTGTTGTTGTGTTGTGTTAAAGTTGTTCATTTCCCATACTGTCTACACTGTACCATGTCTCTTATTTGAAGGCGAGGAGCTAAGATCATTAATTTCCATCGATCCAACTCAGCGCTCGCTGATTTCACACCCATTCTTAGGTATGGTATTTGTGTTTATATGTGTGTGTGTGTGTGTGTGTGTGTGTGTGTGTGTGTGTGTGTGTGTGTGTGTGTGTGTGTGTGTGTGTGTGTGTGTGTGTGTGTGTGTGTGTGTGTGTGTGTGTGTGTGTGTGTGTGTGTGTGTGTGTGTGTGTGTGTGTGTGTGTGTGTGTGTAGCATTTGTGTGTAATATTCCATGTCTCTGTGGTGGATTTAATATTAATTGACTGTGTACAATGTCTGACTATTGTCTTTCTCTGCTAAACTCCACCAGCCCTCCCTCATCTGACACTGAGAAAGGTAAAGCATCAGTTTGACTCTGTGCTAAAACTCTAAGTGTTATCACCCTGTTTGTTATCTTCTGTTGCTGACTGGCTATTAAGAGCTGTTTCAGTGTAAAAAGTCAGTGAGTTGTCTGTGTTTCTGTGTAAACAGTGGGTTGTCTGTTTGTTTCAGTGTCAGAATTAATTAACTGCATCAAGTCTGAAGACATGGATAGAGTAAGTACCATCTATTTCTTCTCTGCTAATGCAAGCTTCAGTTTGTTTGCAAAGTCAGTTAAATATTTGTTCTGAAAATAAATGGCTAATTTAATTAACTAACATAAACATACAAAAAAAAATTAATTTTAGTTTGACCCAAAGACCAAGTAGATATGATTTTTCGAAGATCTAGACTCTAGAAAATTCTGTATCTCGGCTTCTTTTTTTTTTTCAATGAAAAATCTCTGGCAGTGGGCAAACGCGGCCAGATATGAATGAATGAATGAGTGAATACTAGCGTCATGAATACCTACGACGCACCGCCGATCCGACTGATATGCCCATATATGGAGATCTCTGTATCTGTCAGTACTTGTCCCTTTTATGCCCATATATGGTGATCCCTGATGTCATCAGAATATCCCCATATACAGTATGGGCTTGCCCCCTTTTGTGCCCACATATGGAGCTGACTGATTTGTTTGCGCCTGATGCCATGACGACACATTGAGGTTAAACAACACACTCCATATTTGGGCGTAGCTGCATTGGGAACTCCTTATACTGTTATAGCTGAGTCATGGTGACACGAGCGTGATGACGTGAGACAATTTTAATATAGGATATTCTTTTTGCCAGACCCAGGGGGTCAGGCCTACATGAGGCTTTGTCTGTCCCCTTTTCGTCCATATATGGATGAAAACGTTTTCTTACATGTCCCTCTTTTTGATTGGCCAAGTACGTGACGTAGTTTAGAAACCATTCAGATTTCCGGCCATTCAGATTTCAACCACTAGGGGTCTGGCAGTACCAGGTCCCCTGGTTCCCTTGTTTATAAATTGTTGGTTGAAAAACAACACAATACAAACAAAACAAAAATCTGTACCCAAAAGTCTATCTCTCACCTTTCCCCCTGACCCCTAACCTGTTTGTGTGTTTAGCTGGTACAGCTCCACCAGCAGGGGGCAGACCTGTTGGTCCAGGACTCTGAGGGCCGGACCCTAATTCACCATGCTGTTGACACCGGCAACAAGGACCTCACCAAGTACCTCCTTGACCATGGTACTAACCTGTCCAAGCATTGGACATCACCAATCACCAATAACTCCTGTTATAAAAATAATCTCTGTTTTACTGTGGTACTAACCTGTCATGCATTGGACATCACCAAGAACTCCTCAGCAGTGTTCATTTTGATTTAGTTTAGTCATAGTCTTTTGAATAAAATGTATTTTAGTTTAATCATAATTTTAGCCATCTGAAAAGTTTTAGCGTTAGTCTAGTTTTAGTCTAAATATCAGACTAAATATCATAAGATTTTAGTCGACTAAATGTACAGTTGATTTTGTCGACAAAAATGTATTTTGGCAAGCCTTGATGGCGTCGTAATGGTTGATTTTACACTTGGTTGCATGCTGAAAATAGCCGATCTGCTACTTTCAGAGCGCAACCAAACATAAAATGACTTGTCTTTTAGTTCTACTGGATCTCTTCTCCACTTCTCTTGTTGACGAAATTGTCAATATGTTAAGTCTTAGTTTTAGTCATCATACCTTAGTTTTTATTGAGTTTTTATTGAGTTGTCGTCAGTGAAAAAAGGTAGTTGACGAACATTTTTCGTCATAGTTTTAGTTGACGAAATTAACACTGCTCCTCAGCCAACAGTGATAACCTGTTATAAAATAATCTCTGTTTTACTGTATTCCTTCCCCTGTGTTTTGCGCGTTAACGTGCCTGTGTATCTGTGTTCAGTGCCCACAAATCACCTGGACCTGACGGAAAAAGAAACGTAAGTGAAACCCTTTTACTGCATGTGGAGAGAGAACAGATTTTAATTCGTTTTAATTAAATTTATTAGAATAGAATAACATGATTTAGTATTGTCTTGGTTACTTACTAATGTTGGGTACTATGCAATTGTACAATCAGTTAACTCTTAACTCTTTGACTGCGGTTGACTCCATAACGCGTCAATTGCTAGTTTGTCCAGTTGGCCGTCGACGCGTTAGACGCGTTAGACGCGTGTTCATTGTTTAATCTCTGATCGCGCTATTCTGATTATTTTTCATTCTAGGTTTCGAGTTCCACTTACTTCACCCACACCTGCATCCGGTTTTATGACGCAGATTCCGTTTCCGGTTTTCATCTTTTTCCCCCGGTCATTTTCGTCCAGAATAGGGAAACACACGGTTTTTCACACGGTATAAAAAACAAACGGAGAGGTCCACTTCTATAATCTATAGTCTGGGTGAGAATCTGAGAACACGTCACATCCGGTTTGACGTATTTGACTGTTTGGCTCTGTTTGGGGGGGGGGGCAGCGAGTCAGCGAGCTGATGAAGGTGTCTATTTGCTGCTCTCTGCTGGTGGAACCATCGTATGTGTTCAAAACCGCAGCTAGACAAACTATATGAAAATAGCTGGCACTGGGGGAGTACTTTATGAAAATACTCTGGCAGTCAAAGAGTTAAACATGCTGTCAGTGTGGATATCTATAACTCTAGTTGAAGTCTATTAGCATCATACAAAAATGTTTAGAAGTAAAATAAGCAGCAACTTCTACAAGAGTATAATGTTTCTTGTAGAATGTAATGTGGAATGTAATATTATTTTTCACCACAGACATACATGGACACTATTGTCTTGGGCAAACTAATGTCATTAGTATTGTGTAGTATCTAACAGTTGCTGTATTGTGTGTGTGTGTGTGTGCGTGTGTGCGTGTGCGCGTGTGTGTTTGTGCGCGCTATCGCGTAGAGGTGAGACAGCACTTCATAAAGCAGCCACTTCCTGTCAGAGGGCCATATGTCACATCCTGGTGGAGGCAGGAGCCTCCCTCATCAAGACAGACCTTAAGGTATCCCCTGACCAGTGTCGCCATGTCCCCTTATTATAAGCGACTTTGGGCTTGTTTTTCTGTAAAGGTGCTTGTATATATTGGTACGGTAGTTGCGGGTTGCGTTTTTTTGGGGCTTGTAATGTTGTTTAAACCAGTGGACCCCCAAATTAAATATGTATTTGTCCCTCCCCCAACCCCCCATCTGAAAATATTTTGTGCCAGCAGGGAGCCCCGTACCAGATTTGTGTTGTTAAAATGTTTCAAAAAATCTTAATTGAAACTTTATTTCAAGATTTAGATTTTTTTTTAATGGCAGATCTACAAACTCACAACGCGTTGCATCTGTGAGCGTTGTAGATCGGCTATTTTCAAATAGCCGATATAGGTTGAAAGTGCTCGTGTGGCTCACAAAGTGCTCACAAAATCAGGCAACACTGCCCCTGACTTCTAATCTCTAACCACATTCAACCTGCTGTCCGTATTTTGGGCATATCATTCTAGGTGATTTTTTTTTCAGAAATAGCCAAAACAGCTAGCTAATGAGGTTGTTTTGGCTCCATTGGATCATATCAGACAGTCGCACAAAGCACTTAACCGCAGTATGTGAAACTTTTATCACAATTGGTCATCATCATGGCAACAGCTAGGAAAATGAGGCCCAAGTTGAAAAAGTAAAATGGACCTATTCTTTTAATCAGGGTCAGGGTATGATCAAATTATTACTGTGCATGTAAACACACTCAGTATGTGAACGGTGTGTTGGTATGTGAAGCAGTCTTTAACAATGATTAATGTTGCTTGTCAGAGAAAAATGGCATCATGGCAGGGCGCCTGGCGATGCTCCCAACCCGCACAATGGTGGTAGTGCTCTGTTACCATGGACGAGCTAATGGCAACTGGAAACAGCCCATAATATGAGGGATGTTTTTTTTCCCTCAACGGCCAATGAAAGGAATTGAAATATCAGTGACTGCGTCCATATATGGCAACATGAAAGCCTAGTTTTCTCTCTTTCTGTTCTCTTTCTTCTCATATCTGTCCATCCGTTTCATTCAGTCTCTCAACTTCAAATTATCTTCTTTCGGTCTCCTCCGCCTTTACATTAGATACTACGTCTATTCAGACAGTAGCCTTTACATTAGATACAGTACTACATCCATTCAGACAGTAGACTATACATTAGACACAACATCCATTCAAACGGCAGAATATACAATACAATACACCATCCATTCAGACCTTAGACTATACATTAGACACTACATCCATTCAGACATTTGAAAGACACATATGTTTTTATTTTTACCTGCACCGTCATCACCAACTGAATTTTGTGTTTGTGCATTTATTATTCTTGGTGAATAAAATAAAGTAAAATAATAATTATACTAATTAGCGTGTTGTTCATGTCAGGGCGACAGTCCCAGACGGAGAGCGGAGACAGCGGGTGACGAGGAGCTTACTCACTACCTGGAAAACAGACAGCTTCAACAGACACTACAGACACAGGACCATGAGACAACCGTCTGACTGCCTTTCTGACTGTCTGCATGTCTGGCAGTCTCTGTCTGTCTGTCGGTCGGTCGGTCTGTCTGTCTCTCTCTCTTTAGTGTACAGCTGTCAGCTAGTGCTTCTACTGTAGACATGTAGGTGAATAGACAGACAGACAGACAGGGAGATGGACAAGGAGACAGGTAAATGAATAGACGGATACTGTATATAACATGAGTAGAAGAGATTGAGCATGTTCATCGTTTAGCATCTTTGAGTTAACCAGACGGACAGACACTGCAGACACACTGAAACAACAAAACTATTAGCTACCAGATTCTGTACAGAACCTGTTGCCAGTCAATTGTCTGTCTGACATGAAGTCAGTCCTGGGGAGGTTTTTGTCTTAACAGCAACTGAGGTTCCACAAAACATCTCTATAGAACGTGTTTTTGAAATGAACCAAACATGGGCATTGAGACTCACCTCAAATGGACAAATCAGTGCTGGCTGTAGTTAACACGTCATTAGAACTGGATGTTTTTTCTTTTTCTTTGTCCAGTCCAAACAAATGACAGCTCTCAGCTTGTGTGTGTTTCTGACTCTTAGATCTTTTTGTTTACTTGAATAAAACTGTTCAGCCACTGATATTTAACTTAAATTAAATTTGTTATTTACTGTATAGAGAAGAGTATGTTCCATAATGGTCTCACTTGTTGTTTTCTTTCTTGTTCTTTGATTAGAATTTCGTTGGGATATTTCTATATAACTACAGTATGATAAATCTTTAAGGTGTTTAGTTAGCATGGTGGTTTCTCTGTAATATTAATGTTAAGTGAAAGTACCTTCTAAATGCTTAGTCTTGTGATCTGGAGTCAGTGCTTGAATAGATTCTCTATTCACTTCTGTCACCTCCTCTCATTTCCTCCTGTTCACTGACAGACTCAGGTTCTGTTTATACCTGGTCAGTAAAATGTGTCCCTGGTGTACACATTCAAATCAGATATCACAATTTCCCACGTAGAATACTGTTTGCTACATTGTTTTCTCTTCACATCCTCCTAATATTTGCATTTTCAGAAAGAACAGAAGCGTGTACATTGTGCGTTAAAATTACAAGAAGATAGAGTCTAAAAGCATCAGCCTGTTAGATTTTGAGAGATCTTGTGTGAAATGTTGACATTTTGACCAAAGGGTGGTGTTGGAGGAAATGCCAACTATAAAATACTGTATGTAGCTTCATCCTCTGGGGATCATGAATGTATTCAAAGTTTCATGGTGCAAGTAGAACATTAGGTCTAATGGTGGTGCTAGAGGAAAGCCATTGGGTTACCAAAATCAGTAAGGGTCATTCTCTGCAGAGCATGAAGGTGCACAGCAAATTCCATTGCAGTCAAGCCAGTAGTTTTGATATGATAGACCAACATTCCCATTCTTAGACCCCCACTGCAAGCAGGGCTAAACATGTACTACTGGCATTAAATTATAATCTGAGCTGAATGTCACCTTTCTTTTTACTTTAGGCGAACTTCCTAGTTGTCACAGCACATGAATGTTTAATTCCTCTCACATAGTTCTGATGTGGACTGGAGATGTATTGCATTTTGACATTATTACTAATGTGGCCAAGTGTGTCTCAAACCGCCTCCCAAAGTAGTTTGACTAATAATCGGATATCGTCTCGTCTTCAATCCATTTTGGAAGCATGTACACCTGGATTATTTGTTTGTTTAAAAAGCACCAGTCAACTGCTGGATTATCTGATCACCCAAGATAGCAGGGGTAGGCTAAACAATAAACATAATGTGGATTAATAATATCTGTACACAATCAACATTCAAGACATATTTTAATGGCAGATAGATCGGACTGAATCGCCAGGAATAGAAAACAAAGAACACACAGACTGGTTACCGGGACGGCAGATGTCTGATCTGTTGGAATGTATTTTACAGGCAGTTTGTTTCTGCTAAGGTCAGTCTGTGAGTGCCTACTCCATGTTAACAGACTAAAGACAGATTTATACTTGTGTTACGCTCCTAAAATAGCAGATCTACAAGCTCACGACGATGCAACCGCATTCAGCTCTGTCTAAAAGCTAACTTTGTCAAATGGCAGTCATTCGCTTCCTCACTTTTCTCTGTTGAAAACGATTTTATTTTCCGACAGTTATTTGATGAAGTATAGCCTTTACATTAACACTGAGTTTATCTTCTCTCCTCTCCAGCCAAACTAGTTAGCTGCTGTGAACATTTACTTTTATAAACTTTGCATTCTTTAAACTGCCTCTTTTTCTTTTCTTTTTTTTGCCATGATGGAGGGAGGTTTGTAAAAGCTGAGTAGTTTTATGATTGCTTTATTGTTTGAGTTGCTGTGCAATTCACATACAGATGTTTGACTGTAATTACATTTGATGTTTTTGTACTGGCCACAGCTCTTTGAAATGTAAAATAATAATAATGAATGAGCTACTGTTCCAGCTGCTAAAATGGCAGTTGTGTACTGTTTCTGTGGAACCTAATAAATCTTCTAGTATGGAGTCAACCCATGTGTGATTTTATGTTTATGATGCTTCCCTTCAGTCAGATTACATGACATACAGTAGTTCTATATTATCCAGGACCTCTTTACCACAGAGGTAATAATAATTTGAATTTATATAGCGCCTTTCAAAAACCTAAGGGCGCTTTACATCAACTAAAATAATCAAACTATTTGCCAAGTGTCTCTTCAGTGCGGACTGTACTCAAAGTACAGTATCACCTACCTACAACATCATGGGTTTGATCCTGTCTATCGATCTAACCTCTCGGCCCTGTATCTCTCTGCTTTCTTTCCTTTTCTGTGCCTTGTCTCTGTTTCTGTCCTTTTTCTGCGCCTTGTCTCTTTCTGTCCTTTTTCTCAGTCTTCTCTGCTCTCTGTCCTATTTCTCTTTCTTGTCTCTCTGCTTTCTGTCCTGTTTCTCTGTCTGTCTCAGCTCTCTGCCGGTCTCTATCCTATCTCTGTCTCTGCTCTCTTGCCTGTCTCTCTTTGTCCCGTCTCTTTATCTTTCTGATCTCTGTCTTGTCTCTCTGCTCTCTCATTTTCTGCCTTCCATCTTGTCTCTCTTCTGTTCTATGTGACCCCCCTCCCTCTCTCTGTATATAACAGTGGTTCTCAAAGTGTGCTACGGGGACCCGCAAGGGTCCTTGAGGTGGTTCCAAGGGGTCCCCAGCAATAGCATCAAAATCAGTTTAACCACTTTAACCCTGTTTATACCCTTATACTAGACCTATAAGCTCACGGTGGGACGTGGGCTTGTATATCTGACATTTGTGAACGAATTTGAAAATTTTTTAACAATTTTGAAACTACTTTTTAACAACACACACAAATCTCTTGTGGGAGTCCATGTCACAATCTTTTCAGATGTGGGTCCTTGACATGAAAATGTTTGATAACCACTGCTATATAAAGAGGTGTTCTAGAGATGTTGCGGACTGATCTTTTTTACTGACCTGTGGGGGGGGGGGTGAACTTAAGGAGAATCACTCCTTAGCTACACCCCCCCTCACCCACCCCTCTCTCCTCCAACACAAAGGCTGCTCCGCATGAATGCTCCTTCACAGCACACAGAGGCACCTGCTGCTCTCCTGCTGACTGAAGCTTTATTTAACTTTGTCCTATACGACGTCTCGCTGGCCATCCATGTTTGCTATATCATTATACATAACATGCACATTCAGTACCTACCCATCATTTGACAGTTTTGACTTTATCTATATATAGGACAGTTACACCTGTTTGTATGAAAGACGGTATAGCGTTGTCGTGTTTGTTACAGGTAAATTGAGTGCTGTTACATTTCGCTGTACGTGTAGGTTCTTTACCAACCTCTGGCCTGCATGTACTGCACCAACCTCATTCCAACTGGTTGAATCATTTGCCTGCGGCCTTATTGTTCTTTTGTGGAGTCGCTGAGTCACTTAGTTTATCTCATAGTAAATCACTATCTGTACAGTTCTGCCCAGTTTACATTCCTCCAGCAACTCCCAGTTGAACAGTTCTATTCCTATCAGCAACAAGTACAAGTTCAACACTAGTAAGTTCAACCAACACTAGTAAAAGGCTCATATACAATATTCCTACTATTCAGGATGCACCACAAGTATTTGTGTTATTGTCATTGTTTTGTTGTTGTTGAAATGAGCTGGTCTTGTTTTGTTCCTGATCCTGTGGATTAAAAAGCTGTGTGTGTGTGTGTGTGAGTGTGAGTGTGAGAGAGAGAGAGAGAGAGAGAGAGAGCGTGTGAGAGAGAGAGCCAGAGAGATGGGTGGGGTGCGTGCTTGTGTGCAGGCGGGCGGGCGTGCATGCATGCGCACGCGCGTATGTGTGTGTGTGTGTACAAGCAGATGTATTCAGGCAGCCACAGAAGCCATCAGTTCCTCTGTGTGACCAACTGCTCCCTGAGAAGAACAAGTGAGTTTGTCTTTTTTTCCCTTTTCTTCTTAGTTAGTCTCTAGTTATTTGGTTTTATGTTATTTTGCTTTTCAATTGTATATGTCAAGTAATTCATATTATTAGTAGGGCTAGTGTTGTTTTCAGAATATGTAACAATGTTCCATAATTAACAATACCATTAAGAGTTGTCTTAATACGAAGCATCACATCAATATTACACACAATGTTGAGCTGAAACATTCAGACTCTGAATGTCTTTTTTGGCCAAGTGGCGTTGAATATAATTGTATTTGTTATCTGCTTACATACACATTAGGCATAAAAAACTTAGTTGTACGAAGGTATAAGTATTGAAAATATAAATTTTAGGAGAGAAGTAAATGGAAGTTGTCAAATGGCAAGAAATCGAAGAATATGCATATTTCTATGTACAGAAATCTGTTTACAGATACAAAAGTCTGGAATATACAGATATCTGTTTACAGGAATATATCTGTTTACAGGTCACATTCAAAGTACTGCACGTTATACTGTTTAAAAGCACATTTATGTACACTATGTATAGATACACTGTATATAATATATATAGTGTATACATATACAGTATACTATATAGTGTTGAAGAGCATTAAACTACATGTACTGTAGCTGAACTACGTACTTGAACTACATTTTGCTGTAGCTTGATGGTAGTTCAACTACGTTTATATTTGTGTGGCACGTCAAGTAGTTTAGCTACTTTATTTGGTAATAGTTTTGCAGTTTAACTACTCAAGCTTCAAACTAAAATGCAATAACATGCAAAGGAATATTATGTTCATTTTATTTTACCACTACTGTGTTCTAGAGCACAGTAATGATAAAATAACACTGGTGTCCCAGCCAGTGCTGCTTATGAGTGACTTTTCAGCGTTGGCATGTTTCATGTTTTCAGTGCCAAACTGAACCGCCTATCCGATAAGAACTTTGAGAGACTGCTCATGTGTTGCGTTAACAAGACATTCTGCCCTGGCATCTAAAAATATATATGCCCAATTGTTCACACTACGTTGATTGTTATAAAAAAAACATTATGCAAGGAGGCGACTGCATGGTCATTTTTGTCCAGCTAAATAATTATTGCAGACCACAGAGTCACACACACACACACACACACACACACACACACACACACACACACACACACACACACACACACACACACACAGATATGCACTGAATGTCACTTTTCAGCTACAGTCACCTTTTTGAACCCAAATAGGGCAATTGTGTGACACCTGACTCGAAAGAAAACAACATGTTGTCACCTTTTTCACCTCGGGGCTGTTTGCATGCCTGCACACACACACACACACACACACACACACACACACACACACACACACACACACACACACACACACACACACACACACACTATGATGTCAGTATTGTGACATCAGATATGTCCATATTTGGCCATAATCCAGGCACTTAGTACTGTGACGTATACTGTACTCAGTACAGCGCAAATCAATGTGACAGTATGGATTATGTGTGTACTGTCACATTGATTTGCGCTGATGTTGGGGATCCCCTTATGGGCATGAAACTGTTTCCATGTATGGGCATAATCTGGGCACACACGCCCACGTGTATATTCATGGGCATGTGGTGTGCTTATTTGCACTGATATTGGGCATGTCCATCCATATGTACCACATTATCAGCCTGCCCATCATTGCCAGGGTTATTGCAATAAAAACGAATGTCCAGTCCATATATGGGCCTATCTGCATAACCGCCACAGACAAACAGACGTGCAAATTCAATGGCCGGGTGATATACTTAATACTTATGGCTGTCTTATTGTCTCCGCCAGGCCGAAAGGCTTGGCGAGAGAGTATGTTTTACCCCTTGTCCGTCCGTCCGTGTGTGTGTGTGTCCGTGTGTCCATCTGTCTGTGAACAGCTAATCTCTGGCACTGTGGCCCGGTCGCTGCGAAACTGTGCACACACACTCCCTGGATGCCAATTCGGAACCTCTGCCCCAATTTGTTTTACATGGCCCTGTTATAGCGCCACCAGGAGGCCGATTTGTGCAAAACCCATTTTTTTATATTACTCCTACAGATTTTATCCAATCATCACGCAAATCGGTACACAGTATCTCTATATTCATGTGATCAACACGGATCTGTTTGATTTTCCATATTCCATCCTGATTGGCTAAGGTTGGCTTCCAAAGTTTGCAGGATTGGTCCATTTTGAACTAAATGCCTCAAATCATGACGATTGCGATTTCCTTGCGATTTCCGTGAAATTTCACACGCACATTCCCACTAGGCCGAGGAAGAAATGCCACTTGAACATTTTCAAATCAGCCTCATGGTGGCGCTATAAAAGGCCAATTTGCGTTTTAAACTGTAACTGCACCGATCTGCGTGAAACCTTGCACGCATACTCCCTAGAGGCCAAGGAAAAACATCTGCCCTGCATTTTTCACATTAGCCTTTTATAGCGCCACCAGGAGGCCGACTTACTGTATGTAAAACACATATTTTGAGATTAAGCTTTCATATTTTATCCAAATTTCACGCAAATCGGTATACATGATCTCTATAGTCATGTGATCAAGATTTGATTTTTCATATTCCATCCTGATTGGCTAACATTGACATCTAAAGTTTGCAGGAGTGGCCCGTTTTGAACAAATTGCCGCAAATCATGAACGCAGCGTACGATTGCGGTGGAACTTTGCACGCACATTCGCACTACGTTGAAGAACAAACGCCACCCT
>NC_137610.1:33955203-34107703 GCF_963280865.1 Gymnoscopelus braueri
TTTGAAGATTTTTTAATATGTTTGCCTAACATGCCCAAAATAGGGATGCCTCGGGTTAATGTGGTTAAATGTCTGACCTGTAAATTGAACGAGCTTTGTGTGCTGTTTGTCTGTCTGTGCAGGACATAACAAACATGACAAGGGCCCTGAGTGCTCCACTGACACCGAGTACGGGAAATGTGTTCCTGAGTCTGGGGACTGTGGGCCGGGCTTGAGGGAAGCCACCTGCAAGGACCAAACCGAAAAGATCCACTGTTCCATCCCCTGCAATTGGAAGAAAGACATCTGTAAGATAAAGATTTATAGCTTTCTTAATCCAAGATTCTCTCACCATCATAATCCATTATAAAACATTTAATGTTTGATTTGTCACAAGTACCACTGTCCTCCAGGAGGCAATTGCAGCGGCTCAAACCCTAGCCTTGTAATGCTGTCTCATCTTATGTTTTAGTTCTAATTTTTTGGAATAATTAAAAGGGCCCTTAACTTATCTCACCAATCACTAAATCTAAACTGGTTCATCATAAAACCATCATAATGGCTTTATGACCATTCGAATTAATCCTAAAATGGCAGCCAATGCAATGATTTTAAAATTGGTGTAATGTGAGCTCTCCTACTGGCACTGGTCAGTGCTCCAGCAGCTGAATTTTAACTGTAACTGACCTACTGTATAGTTTTTTTTGCTAGACCAGACATAAGAGCATTACAGTAATCCAGCCTGCATGTCATAAAAGCATGCATTAGTCTCTTAGTGTTGGCTTTAGAAGGAAACAGCCTTATTTGAGCGATATTCTTAAGATGATAAAATGCAGTGATATGCACCATAGTCTACTGTGTGAATGGATGCTGTGTCTAATGTATATTCTACTCTCTGAATGGATGTTTGCATGTCCTGTCTAATGTATAGTCAACTGTCTGAATGGATGTTGCCTAGTCCTCTAGTGTCTAATGTGATGTTGCTCTTTTAGTCTTGTATGCCATTGCTCATTATTAGTACACTTTTGTAGTACAATTGTGTAATTTGCTTCGACTATATCAGTATCAGATGCCAAAAAAAATCTTTAAATTAACATACTTAACTTGACAATAACAATAAATAATACAACAATGAAATTAATAAAAAGTTATTCTGATTCAGATTCACAGACTCTTAAAATTTTTATAAACCTCTGGCACCCAATGTGTTAAAGAACATTGGTCTGGGGAGTGTCACGACCAAGTTTCAATATTAGTCTTACCGTGTTGAGGATTATTATCGTGCACTGACTAAGGCGAGCACATTAATGTTGTTATTATTATTATTATTATTATTATACTATTATTATATTATTATTGTTATTATTATACTATTATTATTATTATTATTATTATTATTATTATTATTATTATTATTATTATTATTATTATTATTATTTATAATTTTATATTATTGCTTTAAAAGCACAGTGAAGAATGACATGAAAGAGACTGCAGAGAGGCATATAGGCCCTGAATCAGATTGAAACTCACAATATCACCACTTTGTCTTTGTTAACATGTATTATGTATTGTGCATTGTTATGTATTGTGTACGCTTTAATGATTAAAGCATAGACAAGACATAAAAACCAACAACCAACCAACAACACCAAACATGATGTGTAGACAGTACACCACCTAACAATTGCACACTTCGTTTTCTCATCAGCTGACTGCAAGTATAAGTTTGGTGAATGGGGACCGTGTGACCCAGAAACACTCACTAAAAGTCGATCTGGGACTTTCAAGAAGGCGTTCTTCAATGCTAAGTGTCAGAACACAGTCAAGGTCTCCAAACCCTGTGCTACCAAACCCAAGAAGACAAGAGGTAATCAAACATGGCAGACCGACACATCTTCAAATACATAGGATCATGTTATTTACCAACCAACAAGATGTGGTCTAACTGCTTGAGGGAAAACCCATTTTGTCCTTGGGTTGTCTTAATAGTGGAGTAGATCAGGGGTTTTCAACTGGTGGTCCATGGACCACAGGTGGCCCGTGAAGGTATTGCATGTGGTCCCTGACCATGCATTTAGTAATGAGGGAAAGTGAAGATTTGTATTTACATTTTTATTCCACGGAACAGTGCATTAATGACCCGGTAACCTATGATGACGCGCCAATGTTGTCAGTTACTGGGAAGTCGGAGGTCAAGAAATTCCACAGAAAAGGGAGTTAGAATCTCAAGAAGGGGAAGTGTACTGGATTGCCTGATTGAGTAATCATTATTAGGAAATGTGCCCATATAATCGCATGTGTCTGCTCACTCATACATAAGATACAAATCAGTAAGTTTAATGGAAGGTTTGATAAAGTAAGAGAACAGAATAAGTGTAACCGTGGGATAGGAATAGATCAGTGGTTCTCAACCTTTTTTTGAGCTCTGGACCACTCGCATATTTCAGTTAAATAATGTGGCTTGATATAAATTGTTGCACGTACTATCGTGCAATGAATTAAATCAAGCCCTTAACAGTCATTATTCAATTTCAAGCTTTTTCAATTTATTAATTAATTCAAATGATTTTCTTACATTTTATGGACTTTTTAAATATTATCTAAACATATTTTAATACATTTAACAAAGGCATTTTATTTATTTATATTTTAATAAATGTCCCTATTGACAACCTGCAGGCCTAAATATGCCATGGACCACTAGTAGTCCATGGACCATTGGTTGAGAAACAGTGGGATATATAGACATGGGATGCATAGCAAGTGTTACCAAAGCAGTGAAAGCACTAATCTTAGCTCATATCACCACCCAACGCAACAGTGGTCCCCAGGTTGATTCTTAGTCAGGGTGGTGGTCCCTGCTTCACAATCAGTTGAAAACCCCTGGAGTAGCTCATTGAACCTTTGGACTGGGGTGCACGATTAAACACAGGAACCCATAAATAGCTGTACATTCTGATAGTTATATCATTGCTAATAGTATGGACAAATTAATAAGCACATGAATCCCAGCTGAGCTGTATAACTTGACACGACTGTCTTTGTCCAGTTCCACAAGAGAAGACACAGTAAAGGAGGACGAGGGCGATGACAGAAGAGGACAGCCTACAGGTTTCTCCTCTCTCCCCTCAGCACAACAATTGTCTTCCCCCAGAAACAACAAAAACATCATTTTTTTGTTCTTGGCTTTTTTTGCCCTTTGTATTTCTCATCTTTTCGGTTCAGATTTTTCCTTTTCTTTTTTGAGTTACTGTAAGTCTGTAAAGTTGTTTTCCAGGTATTTTTTCCAACTAGATAATGATGGTTAACTCTATGCTACATGTCAATAGTTTTTCATTTTTAATGGAAAGTTCAGGAGTTCATCTTTAGCTAGTTGTTTATTGTATAGCTGCTCTTGTCTGTAGAGCCTCTGTGCACCAGGGTCCAGTTGCATATACTTTGTTTAAGACAGGTTAAAACATTAGATTACCTTGAATTAACCAATTAGAACAGACTATTACATAATATGAGCCTATATTGCACCCTGGCTAAACTTGACCTAAGACTTGCATTATTGTACAACAGCTAAAAGATCTTACAAGTATAATGTTTTTAAGCTTTTAAATACTGTACATTTCTTTCTTTTGACATTTTAGGACCTATTTTTCATCTTTAAATCTAAATTGTTGCACCAATGAAAGAAATGACAGCTACCAGGGACTACACAAACATCCTTTGCACAATAAGCAATTTATATGGTAGCTGGCAGCTTTATTTGGTTATTAAATTACGATCACGAAGAGTAGCCATGGTTTTTGTTTTTTTCACATTTCAATTTATGTCTGACTAAAGTGACCAAAACTTGAACTTGAATAAGATGGTGTTGCTCGCCGAAAGTAACTGATTGTCAAATTAATGCAATGCATAGGGTCTTGTTTTTTAAAGTAAGCTTAATTTACTTCATCCCGTGAGGTTGTGGCTTGCAACACTATCATACTACAGAGTATATATTAGGCTTTATAAATTAGACTTTTTCTTTTTATGCAACTGGCCCCAGCATGTCTGTTCTGTCCTACTCTTACAACCAGATTTTGAAATATGCATACTGTATATGGGACTTCAGTACATCAATGTAGATGGGTCTGTAATAGTGAAATCATTAATTAAATCTATTTTTGAACAATATAGATTTTGTCATTGCAAAATGAGGCTTGTATAATGGAGTAAAATAAATGTACTGGGATAAAATAAATATTGTTTGTCTGTCTGTCTCTCCTACACTGTCTCCCTCTCAGTTTTCCTATACTTTCCGTCCCTCCTACGCCATCTCCCTCTGCTTTCCTACTGTCTTTCTCCAACCCTGTGTGTCTCTCTCAGCTTTCCTAAATTCCTACCATCCCTCTCTCCTACACTCTCTGCCTCTTAGTTTTCTTAACGACCGTCTCTCCTACACTTTCTCCCCCTCAGCTTTCCTACTATCTGTCTCTCCTACACTTTCTCCCTCTCAGCTTTCCTATCATCTCTCTCCTCTACACTGTCTCCCTCTCATTTTTCATAGTGTGTCTCCTCTGTACTGTCTCCCTTAGCTTTCTCAACAGTCTTTCTCAGTGAAGAACCAATGAAAGGTATAGTGGTCTGGTAAGATTCTTTCTACCCCCAGGTATATTGTTTGATCTTTGTCACAGCAGTTCTGCCCCACCAAAACAAACGATTAGCGATATCCGCCTCGGTATTTATTTACACCAGTAAAAATCGAATAGGCTAATAAGCATGGGCCTACCGGACTAGTCTAGAGATGAAGCTTGAAATAATTTTCAAAGCAGTGCTCTTCATCTCTGAAGGACAGACTAGGCTGGGATATCTTCTTTGCTTCAATGATCTTAACCTGAGCTAAAATTCTTTCCTTTAAAGGTGTTTATAAATACATAGTTAATAATTATTACAATTCACATTTAGAATGTATGCATTTAGCAGATGCTTTTCATCCAGACCAATTTACAAAGAGCAAGATCAGAGTGAACAGAATGAACTCAACTCTACTCAACCAACAACAGCGTAAATAAGCACTCAAGTGCTGCAGCCATCACTGATTGGGTAAAGATGCCTACTGGGAAGCATAAGGTTTACGCCCTGGCCCCATGCCTGGCCCCGATCTATGTGTCGAAGTGTTCCTGAGCAAGACACTGCCCTGTAGTGCCCACTGCATCCTAATAGTTAGGATGGGAAAATGCAGAGGACAAACCAGTCAAGTGCTAGGATAACAGGTAATACACCTAGCATTTATCTATATTTATTTAACTAAATAGCATTTGGTTATTTAGATTTAGATTGTCAAACTTTTTCATGTCAAGGACCACCAAATAAATGTGCCAGGGATCCCCATACAAAATGTGTTTTGATAAATGTTTAAAAAAATATGCGCAGCGTCCGATTGCGGTGGAACTTTCGCACTATCGCACTATGTTGAGTAAGAAATGCCACCCTTTTAACATTGCGCTATTTTAGCGCCACCAGGAGGGCGATTTTTGCAACAATTCTTTTTTTATATTACTCCTGCAAATTTTGGCCAAACATCGTACAAATCGGTACACATTATCTCTATAGTCAAGTGATCAAGACAGATCCGTCTGATTTTTCATATTCCATCCTGATTGGCGAATTGCGAACATTGATGGCCCACAATAACCTACCTGACCTGGCGGAGACCTGTGCTCAGAGGAGCACAGGTCAAAGATTTTTTGACAATAGCAGATCTACAATCTCATGATGCACCGCATAGTAAAACATTGTGAGCTTGTCGGTTATCGGCTATTTTCAAATATATATTATAAAGGGTTAAAGCTACCTTTATATTAACAGTTTTGCAGGACACCGGACCCCACTTTGAGAACCACTGGCTTAGTAGACCAGATACACCTGTTGAGGATCAGAATATGCTTAGCTGCTATGCTCAGTATGCATTGGTCAGTAAATCACTGCTTCAGCTTTAGTTTATTTTTGATTCTCTGTAGTAGGCTATATTTGCATACAAACCAGACATAAAATCAAAGTAATAAATGAAATAAAGTTGACTGTTGCACAGTTGCAGTACGATTTCAGGATATTTTTATACCTGGTAAGACAAAAGACTGTGTTTACCCTGCTTTCTACTGCCATATCAGCGCTTGCCACTTGTAGAGCAATTTTTTTAAATTAACATTGGTAGTGAATTTAGCCTTGTTTCTGTTGTCTTGATGTTACTTTCTGGGCCAGCACTCCTTTGAAAGGAGATGTTTAATTTAATTGCTAATAGCTGGTTACATAACGTTTCATAAAATGTATGATGAATGCATCAATTCAATTCTACCCTAAGTTGATTTCTGGAAGTGACAAACACAACAAGGTTAATCTCCAGTCATAGTGAACTGAGACTTTATTATTTGATTATAATAAATTTAGCCCCATTGATTCCGGTAGGAGACACAAATGCATTTGTGTCTCCTACCGGAATCAATGGGGACACATTTATTATAATCAAATTATTGGCTTAGGAATGTGACAAAAAAAAATATCTATGAATTCAAGGCTCCAGATGGTCAGTAATCAATAGAAAAAAAGTTATTTTGGGGGTGAACTACCCCTTTAAGACTCATGGTTGTTTGCAATGTTGATGTTGGAGGTTTAGTTTCTTGTTGTAGTTTTTGTTTGAGTTTATGCAAATTAACCCTGGTCTTATATTCATTATTTAATAATAATAATAATTATATATATTTATATATATATATATATATATATATATATATATATATATATATATATATATATATATATATATATATATATATATAATTTCTTATGCATGTGTTAACTATTGAGGTCAATTTATTAAAATGTGCTTCAAATTTGAATGGAAACAGGAAAATATCAGAAAAATCCAGAAACATAATCTGTAATTGCTGAATAACGCTTCTATTACCCACTCTGATTTACAGGTTACTACTTACTACTTGGTCTAGAAAACTATCAATGAAGGAGAGAGATCACAAGGACGTAACTATCAAGCTCAATGCTGCCACCTAGGGGTTTTGTATACAGTCTGTGGCGTACTGTTCTGGGAGAGCCGTTGAGAAGTGCTGTTTGATATCTCAGACTCGTTTGTATTTGTTGTTGTTGTTGTTGTTGTTGTTGTTGTGAATAAAGAACACACATTTGGAACAATAGCCTACTAAGCAAAATTATACTTTACCATAATACAGTAGCCTACATTTTCTAATTGTGTTTTGAAATATGTTAATGTAAATGTAGGTACTAGGTAGGCATACATGAGCTGAGTCGTACTCTTATTTTGTATATTATTAATTATCTTATTTGTATATTCACTGTTTTGGGCTAGCACGTTTATAACTTTGCATTGTGTAAGATAATAAAGATGTGCATGAAGATGATGACTGTCAAGCTATCAATTTAACTGTGATGGTGTGAACCGCATGTAAACCAAACGCCACGTACCCCACAGTTTGCCTCTACGCACCTTGACCACAAGTGTTTTGACTGACACAGCCTGTCGACCAATTGGCTGCCAACGCGACTATTTTCCAAACGGAACAAATACTTTCAGCCAATAGACGTTGAGGGGGGCGGGGCGTTGCCATGGTAAGTTGTAATAAGTGTCTAGGCTGGTTGCGCCCCGCTCTAAGACGACAGGAGCGTCTAACTGACAGCTGTAAACAAGCGGCAGTCAGTCCATTTCTACCAGTTAACCGTTAACTGTTAACGGATTACCTGAAGGTTTCCGATTCTCAGAGGAAATAGGAAGGAAGGAAGGAAGACAAACGTAAGTGTAAAATGACTCGATTGCATTTGTATGTGTTCCTACCATAACCTTAAACCAGTGGTAGAAATACTCCAGAATTAAAAATGTTTACTTGAGTAAAAGTGCAAAAGTATTGGAATCAAAATGTACTTAAAGTACCAAAAGTAGAAAGTACTCTTTATGCAGAATGCCCCGTTTCACAAGGTATCAAATGTATGTATATCTTTTGAAAATAGCAGATCTACAAGCTCACAATGCCCTTTGGCAGCGTTGTGAGCTTGCAGATCGGCTATTTTCAAATAGCCAAAGTTTAAATAGGGCTGAAGTGGTTGAGGTCTGTTTTGTTGTAATAATAATTCATATCTACAAAGTAACTAGTAACTACATTTTTCAAGTAATTGTAGTGGAGTAAAAGTATAATATGTGCCTCTTAGATGTAGTGGAGTAGAAGTAAAAGTACTGAAAATTTAAAATAAACCAGTAAAGTAATAATACCTCAATTTTACTTAAGTACAGTACTTTGAGTAAATGTACTTAGTTACTTTACACCACTGGTAAAATGACTCTATTGCAATTGTATGTATTTCTACCATAAGCTTAAACATTGATATTGCTTCTATTATTTCTATCTCAAGTCAGTCAAATGACCTCTGATCTCTGGTTCTAAATGTGTCAGAGACATCATCACCATTCTAAAGTGAACATGCCATCGCCATATGATGCATAACGGTACTTGGTTGTCGGTCACATCACATGGAATGATTGACAGACAAGGCAGGAAAAAAATGCAATTTTTGGGTCCACTGACCTGGTCCACTGTCCACAGACAATGGTGGCTGGTGGTTTTCAAAATTCTCCAGTTATTCTGGAGCCAGTCAATATGTTAGTCAATTAGCATGTGAAGATATGGATATTAAACATGGAAAGATTATTTTGTGACAAAGTTTGAAGTTGAAGAACAGGGAGGAAAAGCTGATTCTAGAAAATGCAAGGGTCATCTTTTATTTAATAATTGCGTAATTGGGCTACTATTACCTGATTAAAGTGTTTAGTCAGTCACATTACCAATGTTTTGTGGTTATAGTGTTACAGTAATTTCCCAAAGTCTTGACAGGTAGGGCAGGCAACAATGCTTATGAGTGAGTCAGACATGGAAATGGCTTTAACCCCATGGTGGTGTGGCTGGCTGTGGCCTGATCCACCACACACGTGTTTGTTGCATACTGCAGTCTTTTGCTTGTGACTGCAGAGAGCTTGCTTTTGAGATTAAGCTTAAGTTACTTAACTGTTCTGCCTGGGTGCTGTTTTTACTTGTAACTCAAACTGTGGACATTGCAAGCTTCAAGGTTTCACAAGTGATGCTGTTCAATAGCATAGCAGCAACAACATGTTCTGACTTTGTATTGGGCAAACATTGCCCTCCAAGCCAGTACTGGGAAAAGATCATTACATTTATAAAATGTACCTTGTACAGTTTTGTTAGACACATTTTATGTGCATCGCAGTGTCTTTTTTTGAATCAAAAGTCAAACTATAATGACATGCCCAAATTAGGGGTGCCAGGGTTAAAGTGGTTAACTTGTTCTATCTTGTTCTCATACAGATGTGGATAAAAGCGGTACACAGGTGTAAAGCCTTGTGCCACTGTGGGCTGGTTCTGGTCACCCTGTGGCTGTGTATCCAGGCAGTGCCTGTAGCTGTTGACAAGACCAAAGTCACCACCGCAGCCCCGGAGCACCTGGACCCCCCACAGCCTGCAGTGAGTAGAATAGGGGCAGGGATGCTATGTAATGAACATTTACTGAGTGGGGGACCTTGATATGAAACACGATCTCTAAATGGAGAATGATATCCTAAAGAGCAATTCAAACCCCCGGTAGAAAAATGTTTGTCAAACTTCATACTAACATACCTCGTAGAATATAATAGAAGGCCTTCAGAAATTCCTTCGCTTATTTTTTAGTTTTTATGGCATGGGATTGGGCCATCAAGAAAACACATTTCATAAAAAGATATGTTTTTGCTTGTACTGTATACCTTTGTTAATGTATTTATTTAGGCAAATTAATTAGTGGGAGCAGCTGCTTCCTGCAACTTGCATGTCCAATAATCAATATTGTTAACAAAATGAATTAGTGGGAGCAGCTGCTTCATACAATTCCTTCAGCTTGCATGTACAGTATAATATTTTTAATTATGTGAACAGTTGCTTTATACACATGATCAATACTCTTAACAAAAATAATTGTTCGGAGAAACTGTTCACACTGCCTGCAGCTTGCATGACAATACTCTTAACAAAATGAATTAATAGGAGCAGCTGCTTTCAATTCCTGCAGCTTGCATTGTCAATACACCAACACACTGCTTGCACAGTGTGTTGGTAGGCTACTGCTAGACAAATGAATTACAGTAGTGTAGTATGAGCAGCTGCTCCATACATTGCCTGAAGATTGCATGCTCAATACTGTTGAATGCTGAATGCAAGGAAACCAACCAAACATATTTCAGTTATCTTAAAGTCAATCTATGTTGGTCAAAAGAGGGTTTAAGCTGTCATGAAGCACATACAGTATATTTCATATACAAGCCTGTGTACTTTTATGCGGCAACTCTGCAAGCATATGAAAGTGTTTTAATACATAGGGTTTCTTTTTGCCTCAGAAAGGGGAAGCATGCTTTCAGTTTGAAGCTCTAGATCTGCTCTAGATCTGCTTAGAAAAGCCAGCCAAAATGGCTCTTTATTTGCACAGCCCTTTCAAAGCCATCTGGTATTATTAGTGGTTTAAAAATGCCCCCATCTTTGTTAATTCACCACATGAATAAACACCCTGCTGGGTTTTGTGCTTCAGGACACAGGACTGCACTATGACCGTTACCTCAGAGAGGTCATCGATTTTCTGGAGAAAGACAAGCACTTTAGAGAAAAACTCCATGACACAGATATGGACGCCATCAAGGTAGGACAGATACTGCTACTGAGAGCAGCTATTCCATTGTTTATATGTTTTCTACTCACAGTAGAACTGCAGCTAACGACTATTTTGATCATTTGATAAATCTGTGATTCATTTAGAGCGTAAAATGATGGTACAGTATAATACATGAGACATGACTAATTCGATTATCATTAATTTGATTAATTCGCTGTCGATCGATCTAATCCATTTCATTCCATTTCTGAATATAAGACAGGGATTGACACTATGGGATGCCCTATTGCCCGTCCAGGGCAAGAAAAAAAACATGTAGTCGGGCAAGTGAATATGATCATTGGGAAAATAGAACATGACCTGTACTCAGGGCCGGATTTATAGGAGTTGAGGCCCGTGGGCTAGAGTATTTTTTTAGGCCCCCCCTGCGCACACACGCGGTGGGGGGCTTTTTTCCCTTTATTTCGGGTTAGGTGTTCCACTCCCAGTGTGTAGCTCAATGAGTAGAGCCTGGCATTAACAGGTTCAGGGGTTCAGTTTCCCCTGAGACCAAACAGATTTAAATAAATGACACCCATGCGATTGTATGATAAAATTGTCCACCAAATGATATACAGTATGTTCTGTTTGTTTGTTTGTAGCAAGGAAAGCTTGCCAAAGAGCTGGACTTTGTGGGCCACCATGTACGAACCCAACTGGATGAGTTGAAGAGACAGGAAGTCAGCAGACTGAGGATGCTCATCAAAGTCAAACATGACGTGGAGGGAGGGGTCGGTATGTGGTCCATGCTGAATGTGTAGAGGCATTAGTGTCTCTTTTATGTTTTAACTGTAGCCTACTGAGTGGGAGGGCCTCCTGTCCCTGTGCCAGTGTGGCATTCTGTACAGAAACTAAATGAGTCACATATTTAAAAAATATATATTGGGTAATGTTGGGTATATTGCAATAATGTCAACAGAGATATTGTTAATGGAGCATGGATCTATGAAACGTTTTAGTCTATAGCACCCTTTTCAGTTCCCTATTTGGTATTTTTGGGTCAACTAAATTCACAACAACTGACACACTGAAAATGTTGTCAGTTACAATAGCGTCTGGGTGGTGAAATCGTCAGCATAAGGAAGTGAATGTCAGGCACAAGAACATTAGGCAATGTACCAATAAGCCTCATCATGCTCCTCAACAGGAGTCATGCTAAAGAAGATCCTTAAACACTTAAGACCTGAGGCCGATTCTAAAAATGTCTTCTAAATCCTAAAAGTGTTCTGCAAAACCTATGTTGCTACAGTATATCAGTGGTTCTCAAACTTTTTCATGTCAAGGACCACCCAAAATTATATGCATTTGGCCGCGGACCCCCATCTCAAAATATTTTGTTCCAGGGACCGCCAGATATCTTCTATTTTTGAACGGTAAAATCTAAAATGACTTTCCCGGTTTTAATGGGTTAAAGGGATAGTTCACCCAAAATCGATTAGTCACCCCATTTGAATTCATGGATATTTTTTTGTTTTTGTCGCATTCCTAAGCCAATAATTTGATGACCAGCAGACCAGTAGGCAGTGGTTCCGGTAGGAGACACAAAGGAGACTCTTTGTGTCTCCTACCGGAACCGCTGCCGGTCATCAAATTATTGGCTTAGGAATGCGACAAAAACAAAAAAACATGTTTTCCATGGCGTGACTATAGAAAAAGTCATTTTGGGGGTGAACTATCCCTTTAAACACTTAAACTTTATATACTTTGTTGTAAGTCAATAGCGGAAATAGCCCATATACAAGCTTAATGTTTGCCTATTTTTGCTAAATGTTTGTCTATTTTTACATGCCCAGAATGGCGATACTAGGGTTCCATGTGGTTAAGACAATGGCACAGAGAGGGTAGTTTAATTTATTAAGGAAGGGAGTTGTAAAGGGAGAAGAAATAGGAGATAGCAAGAAAGTGAGAAAGAAAGCAAAATGCATGTTCAGACTGGCAGGCCAAATCAGATTTTTTGGCCTATCCAGATTGGAATGAGATTAGTTCAAGTCTGAAATCCTATCTACCGTAATCACTTAGTTACACACAGTTAGTTCTAAAAATCGTATTTGAGAAACAAGTGGGATTTGCCTGCAGTCTGAACAAAGCCTTATACAGAAGTGCATGGAAAGTTGTGCAAGTAAGCCTGAGTGGGCTTTGGAGACAGATTACTATAACATTTACAGTATGCAACTTTGTCCTCACTTCTGTTGCCTATCGTAGTAGTGTACCTCGACTATTTTGTTACCAAAGCAAAGTTGATCCACTTTTTCTTAGCTGTGTGCCCATTTTCTGTCATGCAGTGTGGAGTGTTTTAGCGAAGCACCTTGATAAGGAAGAGCCTTGATGAGAGCAATGAGTGACGCAGTACTAACTATATTTAGCCATAACACAAGTTTGCTACTCCATTGGAATTCCATCACATCTTTATCATTGCTTTTCCAAGGATGTGTGTGCCCTCAGAATGCATGCGCTTTTTCAGCAATACCTTGTTTGATATTGCATACAGTTATACATACAGTACATACATGGGAACTGCCCAGTGCAACCACAGACTTCTGCTGTTGGCTACTGGGAGCTGCCCAGAATGAGCACAGTCTTTTGCCATTGTCATCTATTAGGCGAGCAGTTCCACTAAAGCAGTTTGAGTTCTTGCTGGTCACAAGTACAACATGTTTAATTTGTTGCCTTTGTAATGCTTCCTTTCTAACATCTTTGCCAGGGACTGTGATGTGCAACTGAAGCCAAGTGGTGTTTATATTACATTTACAGAAACATCAGCCAGTGTACAGTACACTGTCACTGAGGACGTAATGCAAAGAAAATTGAAAATCTACAGTATGTAATTATCTCCTCACTGACACACTCCTGTCTTCCAGACAAGGCTATGGACCACAAGTCTTTGATGAGACAGTTTGAGTACCTCAACCACAAGAACCCACACACCTTTGAGGTGGAGGACCTGGATCGCCTCATCAAATCGGTATGGACTGTTGATGGTTTGCTACTGTAATTAATTCATTAAATATTTATGTAAGGTGAACTTTTGACCTTTGGTGGTCCCAAGAGTCCCAATAAGAACGATCTGTTCAGAAGAGGTCACAATTTAAATTTTTAATACCGTTCGTTCAAATGGTTTGTGGCACTGATTCCGGAACTGCAATCCTGTAGTCAACGAGGGTCCTGGAGCTAAAATGTATAGTGTTCTTCCAAACTGCTACAAACAAGTTCTACTCTGAATGCCAAAAGAACTACGAGATCCATTTTGTGATGACTCATTTAAGACAAAAAACAACAAGTTTTCTACCTTCAAACCACATTAACTGTTCAAACAGCACACATGGCTGAACAGGTTTGTGCTATCACAGCAAGCTGTCCATGTACTGTATGCACATGGTAAACCCCCATGGTGCAATATACTTAAATATAGTTGCTTGTGCTAGATTTACACTTTCCTGAGTAGAAATAAACATTTACAGTCTACAATGCTCTGGAATTGATTAAGCTGAGCAGTAATGCTTGCGTTAACTCTGGAGTAGTTAACACCTTTTCTATCTAAATCTATCTAATCTAAAACAACACGTGTTTTCCAAAAACACTTCAAAAAGGGATTTTAATTAAATGATTGAAATTAATGAAATTTGAAATGATTGTGTATTCTGACCCCCATCCTGATTATGTGTTTCCTTTATTATGCCATTTTACCCTGTATGAATAAATGTTGGATTGTTCTGTCTGTCAGTTCTGTTAACCAGACCGGCCCCTTTCACTTGTAGATGTGTTAATACATGGAGGCACTGAGGCGATCAGAACTATTTGTCCTTTGTTGAAGAAGGATGGCTTGCCCAAGGTAACTTCCCAATCAGCTCTGACAGTGTAGTGACATGGGGAAACATGGGGACATCGCCTGTGAGCTAAACTGGAAAAACAAACAGGGATATTTGCTTAATGGTGGAATGACCCTCCTTGTGTGCTTGATTCTTGTATCCCTCTGCACGTCCCTCCGATCTCTGATGCTACTGTAGGTGAATGGAATTATGGGTATGGAGGTATTCACAATACTGTGGGTTAAACTTCTATCTTTCTCATCCTGTGGTCAGAATGGCTGGTTGAATCAAAAAAGAAATGGTTGATTTACTATTGCAACAGGCACATTAGCTTTTACAATGATATTGCCTGTACAAAAAAAGTGCCCGGAAGAATCGTTGAACTGCCAGTAAACAGCCTACATTTATATATAAGCATTGGGCTGCGGCTAGGATTATGTTACTCTCCCTCTATATATCAATGGTTCTCAAACATTGTCATGTCAAGGACACCCAAATTGTATATATTAGGCCGCGGACCTCCATTTGAAAGGATGTTGTTCCAGGGACCTGCATAAGAGAAGATTTGTCAAGATTTTTCAAGAAGTTTCTAAATCTTTAAAAAAAAGTAGATGTACAAACTCACAACATATCACATAGTGACGGGTTGTGAGCTTGTAGATCGGCTCCTTTTTTGTTGTTGATATTTTTGGGGGCTTTTTTGGTCTTTAGAGTTTTCAGTAGAGACAGACAGGAAACAGAGAGAGAGAGATGTCTTCTGCTTTGACATAAGGTAGTCATTCCCGCTCTCAAGCTCTCAAATGACAACTTCTATGCCTCTCAGTTGATGGCAAGCAAGCAGAGTCATAAAGACTGAGTGCATGTGGCATTGTGGGAGGGGCCGGGAGAATAAAATGAAGGTAGCCATCGCCCCAGCTGTGTGTCCATGACATTCTAGAAATGTGACGAATGATCAAAGATCATATGACCAAATCATATCTAGACATGTGTCGGTCTTAGATCACTACCCACTTTCTCGGGGGACACTTGTGTGCAGCCTCAGGGACATAATTTTCATTGCCTGAACTAATCACAAAGAGCATGTTTCTAATCAAAAAGCATTAGAGTGTAGTCTCGCTTCCACATCTGTATTTACATTAATATTAATTAATTAATATTCATGATGCCTTATTTATAGTTAGTTGTATGATAGTGTCCTGTGCTGAAAATGGCAAATCTACAAGATCTACATAAAGCGTGATGTGACACGTTGTGACCTTGTAGATTTGCTATTTCTTGCATGGGACACCATTGTATGTATGACTTAACTATAAATCAGACTTAACGTTTACTGACTGGGAGGCTGTTTGCTTTTGCCCTTGCGCTCCTTGGTTGCTTCTAAAATTGATGATTGAGCACTTACATTTTACTGTGCTGTACTGGATAGCAGTGTGGGCCATCCTTGTTGTTCTTAAGCTCATAGGTAAGACTACTAACAAAATCATGGGTTTGAAACCAATGATCTGCAGAGCATGTCATCATTCCCCGTTGCTATCATTTATCTCTGCAATGCATTGTCTACTAACTAAAGCCCCACCCCCCGAAGTCCATCTTGATTCTGGTTCTGTGTGTGTGTGTATAGGCCACCAGTGACCTGGAAAACTACGACAAGGACCGCCACGACGACTTCAAGAAGTACGAGATGATGAAGGAGCACCACAGGAGGGAGAGGCTCAAGAACATGGACGAGGAGCACCGCAAGAACGAGGAGATGCACTACGAGGAGCTGAAGAAAAAACATGCGGAACACCCCAAAGTCCACCACCCGGTGAGACACGCACGCACACACACACACACACACACACACACACACACACACACACACACACACACACACACACACACACACACACACACACACACACACACACACACACACACACACACACACACACACACACAGGTTAAGTGGTCACACGGTCACCTAGTTTAGATTTTGTAATTTGAAATATTTATTTATGTCCACATAATGAGAAGTACAGGATGTACAAAGGACATAAACACTGCCAGTGCAGTCAGATGAAGGGAAAACAGTTAGTTACAAAGCGCATGTAAAGCAGAGCAACGTTACATACAAAACAAAAGATGGCATACTTGTCAAACACAGCGGACAACAATCATGGGTAAAGGAAGCAACGCCTCCTCCAAATTGAGCGGCTTCCTATGATAGCTGATATTGAGCAGTACCTTGCTAATTGTTTAGCCCTCCTTTTGGAGAGGCCGGCCATTTGCAGGCCCCTTACAACCAACTTGTGCACGTGCCCTAGACTACCAAAGATAAAAACCAAAAGTTTACATCTGTAGCCTAGCTGAGAGATGGTCTGCTCTAGCTGATGATATTTTAGCACTTTGGTTAGGAAGGCTTCCTCTAAGCTGTAATCAAAAGTGCAGCCGACCTCGAGAATGAACACCTCCCTATGGTTTTCATTAACAACAATGACATCAGGGGTGTTAGCTGAAATGTTAGAGAACACAGAATCATCGTTACACAGGTTAAACATGCTCGGCTTCACAGTAGAATGCTTATACAGCATGATGGAGGACCTGAAAATAGAATGATATCTTTAGATATCAAATCCACTATTATGTCATGCCTACTTATGTAGAGTCCCCTGTATACATGGCACCCATTTAAGATGTGGGACATGGTTTCAGCTATTTGTTCACGACCATGATGTATACAGTGAGGAGCATGGTTGCCTGGAAACCAGATGGAGAGGTTAAGTTTAGATGGTAAAACCTGCAACCTCGCTTTCAGAGTAAAGATAATAATGCATTCGTCTAAAGCAACATTTTTTAGCACAGAGTGCGAGACAGAATGGTCCGCAGCGGGGAGACACGCAGTCTTCCCTTGCAACCTCAGTTCAGTCCAATGCTGCCGCTGCCGCTGCCTTTGCTGTTGTGCCCATAAGAGGCGACCTCGGGCATTAGTCAGTGGGAGTTGGTGTTCTGTTCCACACACAGTCATAGATGCTCTGACAGAGATACTGGGGTCAGATATAAAGTCCTCCGAGACAGCCATCGCCTCTGAGTTAGACCCTTTGACCCTTTGTTTGGTGCCTTGCATGGTTTCCTACACCGTCGGTTTGTGAATGGGTGAATGTAATAATGCACATTGTACAGCACTTTGGATAAGGGCGCTATATACATTTACCATTCACACACACACACACACACACACACACACACACACACACACACACACACACACACACACACACACACACACACACACACACACACACACACACACACACACACACACACACACACACACACACACACACACACACAGGTTAAGTGGTCACACGGTCACCTAGTTTAGATTTTGTAACGGTGGATGTGTTGGATATGTAATATTTAACACCATTGTCACTGCATTGTTCATTCAGCCCAGCGATGCTAATGATAAGTAAAATATTTCCTGAAATAAATCTTTTAGAAATTTGGATAGGAAAAATATCTCAAAGTGTGTGTGTGTGTGTGTGTGTGTGTGCATGTGTGTGTGTGTGCATGTGTGTGTGTGTGTGTGTGTGTGTGTGTGTGTGTGTGTGCGTGTGTATGCGTGTGTATGCGTGTGTGTGCGCGCGTGTGTGTGTGTGTAGGGCAGTAAAGACCAGCTGAAGGAGGTATGGGAGGATTCAGACCATTTGGACCCAAAGGACTTTGACCCAAAGACCTTCTTCAATCTACACGGTAAGTTTCACATTTGTAAATGTGCTATACAAATGCAAGGTATGCGACAAATTATGGTGATATGATAGCTAATACATAAAGAGTAAATCTTGGCAAACATATAGCATAATGTAAACACAAACCTCGAGGTGCAAGCCACCAACATCTCGCTGTTTTTGAGAAGTTTGACTGATTATTTAATTTGCAGGATTATAGAACCCCCCATCTCTCCCCCTCTCTCTCTTTCCCCTTGAGGTTATCCTACTGATCATTCCCTCTATGTTTCATTAACCTTCTCCCAGACACACGGACAAACACACAGACAGGGGTGATCACAGTAACCTGTTATGCATTGCTGAAAGCAGGGTAATTATACATAAATGTGATGAATTTGGTCTTTAAAGCCATCTGTTCTTTTTTTGCAGACGCCAATGGAGATGGCTACTTCGATGAACAGGAACTGGAGGCTCTCTTCACTAAAGAGGTGAAAACGGTGCATTTTTACCAGCTCTGGTTGTCTCCGGCAGAGACTGTTTTGCACCCTGTCCGTCCGTCCACGTGTCCGTGTCCGTCGCCCCCTCCGTCTGTGGACAGCTAATCTCCGGCACTGTTGGCTTGATCGCAGCGAAACTTTGCACACACACTCCCTGGATACCAATTCAGAACCTCTGCCCCAAATGTTTCACATGGGCCTGCTATAGCACCACCAGGAGGCCGCTTTTTGCTAAACACATTTTTGGACAGCACTCCTACACATTTTATCCAAACCTCACGCAAATTGGTACACAATATCTCTATAGCCATTAAATGAAACAGGTCTTCCTGATTTTTCATATTCCATCCTGATTGGCTGAATGTCTTCCAAAGTTTGCAGGCGTGCTCCGTTTTGAACAAGATGCGTCAAATCATGAACACAGCATGCAATTTCTGTGAAATTTTGCACACTCACTAGGCCAAGGAAGAAATGCCACTTTAAAATGTTTAAATCAGCCTCATGGTGGTGCTATAACACGCCGATTTCTGTTTTGACCTTATCTGTGTAAAACTTTGTATGTGCACTCCCTAGAGGCCAGGGAAAAACCTTTGCCCTGCATTTTTCACATCTGTCTTTTATAGAGCCGCCCGACTTATGTAAAACAAATTTTTGGATATTACTCCTTCAGATTTTATCCTAATTTCACGCAAATCTGTACACATGATCTATATAGTCATGTGATCAAGACGGATCTGTTTGACTTTTCATATTCCATCCTGATTGGCTAAGATTGACATCTAAAGTTTTTCTAGTTTTATATGCATCAGTCTACAACTGAACTGAACAGGGACTGAAGATGTGTGTGTGTGTGTGTTGTGTGTGTGTGTGTGTGTGTGTGTGTGTGTGTGTGTGTGTGTGTGTGTGTGTGTGTGTGTGTGTGTGTGTGTGTGTGTGTGTGTGTGTGTGTGTGTGTGTGTGTGTGTGTGTGTGTGTGTGTGTTTCAGCTGGAGAAGGTGTATGACCCCACCCGTGAGGAGGATGACATGGTAGAGATGGAGGAAGAGAGGCTACGTATGAGAGAACACGTTATCAACGAGGTCAGAGAGACACACTCACAGTGACGCTGTCACACCGTCATAACATTACATATGGACACACCTTCATGTGTCCTCCATGCTTGCGTGGTTGATTGTGTCATGGTATTTGAATTAGTTTTTACTGTCCCCGATATGGATGCACTGGCTGCCTGAATTTTGTCAGTGAAGAAGGAGACAAATTCATTGCAAGTTCTGGTGGATAGTGGTTCTCAGGCTGCTGACACAAAAGGGTTTGTTAGCTTGTCAACAGTAGTAAACAAAGCTGTGCATTCATTCTGTTTTTGGTAATGATGTCAGAGAAGACTGCCTTGCAGTTCCAAATGATACATGCAAAGACTCTTTACAGATAGTCTATTCCCTTTGTTTAGCTTTTCCACGCGCTCTTTTTTTCAATTGTTTACCAACGTGGCATTTCTCCACATAGATCTTTTCTTACCAGAGAACACCTTCACCTTAGTGGATGCAATAGCATCAATAACCTTTGTAATTGTAGAATTTAAATTATCTACAAGTCCATGACGGAGACCCAAGAGAGGGTGGGTGTGGAAGTGGAAGTCTGAATAAATATTTCATTGGTGAAGAACATGGATCCTCTCCCTCTAGGCTCTGATTACTCTCTTGTTTTAACTAAAGCTCATTTAAACTAAAGCTCATTGGCGGCTCTCTGAGGTCTTTGCCACTCTGTTATCTCCTCCTTTTGTTTCCTCTTGTCTCTTGTCCTTGGCAGGGGCAACAGATGGGTGACACAGGAAATAAAATATGTTAGAGATTTAAAAAGAATACTTTTTGTTGAGGTAAAATCCATCTGCCTTAAAAAGATGTTTGCGTTCCCAATGTCGATAAAATACACTGAATAGTCTACATGCAGTTGAGGGCCTTGTTGTTCAGTGCAAACAATCTGCTGAATCTCTCAAATTCCTCTTTTGATAGACGGTCACTGATAATCACATGGATATTCAAAAGCTGACTAGTGTTCAACAGATCAGTGAAGTGTTGTTTCTGTATTTCAAGACTTGTGTCTCAATATCATCATCTACTGTATGTGCACTATGATGGTTTTCACTGTTGGATGTGCCATGATATCCAGAATCATTTTATTCATGTCACAGACCATATCAGCAGAGTCATCCGAATTTTAGGCCCAGTAGTTAGCTCAGTCTTTTGCTTTCTGAATGACTCTCGGTCCTTAACCCATTAAAACCCGGAAAGCTGTGTAATTTTAGATTTGAGCTATATACTGTATATAGCACATTGGTTGGCTATTACAAAATAACAATTCGTCCGAATGCAAATAATGCAAAAACATTGGTTGGCTATTACAAAATAACAATTCGGCCGAATGCAAATAAGCCCGACTTGAAAACAAAGGCGAATTTCTGTGGTTGGCTACAAGATAATAGGGTGAGGGGGTGCTAATGTTGTTATGTTGATTTTTTGTTTTTTTCCCCCTGGGGAGCAGCGTTTTCCAGACCGGGCCATGGCCCCATTGGCCTCTATGACGATACGCCCTTGGGCTTTACCCCAAAAGAGTTCCAGGAAAATGGTTTCCACAGCCCTCTTGTTTCTTGGGAGTCGTGTTGGTGTTACTTAAGAGTCTTCTAAAGTCTTGTTAGTGTTGTCTGTCTACCACACGTACTGTCTTCTCTTGTCTGTTTGTTTTTCTCTTGTTTTACTGATGTTTATTAGTTTGAGCACTTTCTAACTCTAGCCTTTTAAGTGATAAAAACATACATGTTTCCATGTGTGTCCATGTCCAGGTGGACACCAACAAAGACAGGCTGGTGTCCAAGGATGAATTCATGGCGGCCACCCAAAAGAAGGAGTTCCTGGAGCAAGAACCCTGGGAGGTGAGATAACCAAACGCTAAACACTACAAATGGGATTTAGTTTATAAACTCTTTTCTTTTTTCGGCCAACTGTCCCTGTATGAGGGACAGGTGGTGTGCTCATACGGAACACATTAGACACAACAAAATCATCATGTAGCCTACTATAAGAGAGGTGAATATTAGGAATGGGAAGGAAAAGATAATACAATAATATCTCCTCTTCTCTCCCCCTGGGTCCTCTTCTCTCCTGTCTCTTCTTACCCTTGGATGCTGAACATTTTAATTCACCTAGACCTTGGAGCAGAACCCTACGTACACTGAGGAGGAGCTGAAGGAGTATGAAGCGCATTTGGCACAGGAGGAGAGCGAGTTGCAGCACAAAACAGCAGAGCTGCAGAAACAGAAGGATGAGCTGCAACGACAGCAGGAATTGCTTGACTCAGAGAAGAAAGACCTGCAGCAGGTAAACACACCTGGAATCCAATAGAATCTACAGATACATCAATTTGTACAGCTGTTCCTGTCCCCAGAGCTACACACATCCTTATGTATCTTCCTATAATTTGAGTAACCTCTGTCTGTCCGTCTGTCTTGGGTCGTGTCTGTCTTGGGTCGTGTCTGTCTTGGGTCGTGTCTGTCTTGGGTCGTGTCTTGGTCAAACTGCGCATGCCTCGCATCCACAAAGGGTGGAACTGCGCATGCGTCGCATCCAATCCAGCCGCGACACACTGTTGCCCGTGTGTGTGCGCACACGCTATCTCTGTGTGTGCGTGTGCGCGCACGAGACAACTCGCGCTAAACGTTGCGTGTTTGTGTGTGTTTGCGACGGGACCCGGGGGCTTCCGCGACGGGGGGGTGTGTGGGGGGTTGCCTGTGGGGGGGACCCGCGGGGGGACCGCGCTACAGGACGTGCAATAACCCCAAGTTTGCAAATACTTTTGTCTGCGCCCTTAACCGGGTATGGTCTAGTCCTTATAATTCATATTTATACAATAATATATTTCAATACATTGTATGAAAAAAAGTAGTGACAGGTATTTTCCCCTTGGAGATACATTCCCTAGCGCAAACTTCTGTCAGACACAACAAAAAGGCTCAAAAGAAAACATTTTACAGTGGAATTGGATATCCAGCTTTCTGTTAATATTAATGGCAATGAATGAGTGGGTCAGCAGTTAGGGAAATCAGGTCTAGCCACCAGTCGAAAGCTGGTACATTGTGGCTGGTAATTATGTCCATTTTGTCAAGTAACCATTCAACCAGTCATCATTCAGAGGTCATTCCTGGCCGGTTTTATAAACCCTATTTGGCTTGTGTAATTATGTATTTGGATGATGTTGACTTTTGTAATTAAGCTTAATTAATTAGCCTTGGTAGCTTGTGGGGGGACGACTATATTTAGCTTGAAGATCTGTTCTTGTCAGCAAGCGACATGTTTGTGCTATTGAGGAATAAGTTAGGCTTTATAATGCCATTCTTCATCTTTTTCTCTCAGGCAGTACAAGAAATGGAGAAAATGAAAGCTGAGGTTAAAGGTCAGTATCGGTTGTTGCTAATGAGGATGATGATTCAACAGTTTGTGACTTTCACCATCACTTACTTATTCCCTGGCATTCAGGATGACAATGACACGGTTGGCATTCAGTCATATGTTGTATATTGAGAAATCTACCCTCCTCTGCTTTTGATATACCCTCTGGTCATTAATTTTTATAGTCGGTGGAGATATGTTTTATCTCTGCTTCTGGTCAGACTGAATTAAATACATGCATTTCCTCTCTGGAAATGTAAACTGTCTGACATGATAGATATTCATGTTTGATAATATATCACAATTAAAAAATATACATTTATTTTTAAAATGTGAAAAATAACAAAGCTCATAATGGAAATCTTTCACTATTTGTTGTATATAGGGCTTACGTGGAATTAATTTCTTGGTCCTCCCATGGCACATGATCGGGCACCCAACTTGCATTCAGGATAATGTTGGTATCTCTTCCTCTTGTGTTCTGTGTAGAGCCAGGAGCCCCCGCAGGCGATAAAGCCCCAGCTATACCGGGAAGCCATCAGCCTATGTCTCCTGATCACCAGCAACCAAATGCACCAGTGTCCGTGCACTCTTAGCAGGTTCTGTTTGTGGATGGATGGGAGTGTGTGTCTGTGTATGTGTGTGTGTGTGTGTGTGTGTGTGTTTACAGGGCATGAGTCTGTTGTTTGAAAGGGTATACTATACAGTACATTCCTACGTTCCTCTTCATACCCTTCTCCAGCTCACCAATTCAGTTACATAATCAAGAGTTCAAATTATCACCGGTCCATTCCCCCCAATAGCTATTCGTTTTTGTCATTGTTCCTTTTTCGTCCCCAACAGGGGCTCTGTTCTGCACTTGGAATTCATTTAGGGGGACATTGAAAGGGCATTTTTCTTCATACAGTAAATCAATGTTGTGTTTTAATATGCCCTATCCTAGAGCTTCTATTCACTGTTGGAGAGATTGGTATTTCTGTTTGTATATGTATAGAATTGATGTTTTTCTCACCTGAAGTGTCTTGTTAACGGGTATGTAGGAAAAAAACCTTAAGAGGTCAATATTTAAAAAAAGAACAGAATCCTGCATGCTGTTCACTTGTACTGTAGGCTACACTTTAATAGGCACATTTCAGTCACAAGACATTCAATCAGCCAAGAGTTCAAGCTCAGACCAAAATGTTGTGCTTATACAATACTACAGGGATGATGCAGATTATGATTCCATTGGGAATTTTGCATTGGGTTTTGGATATTTTTTGTTGCTTTGTAGCAATCAAACGATTATGATATTAATGTTTTGCTCAACAAAATGCCACAATGTTTTTATGATTTTTTACACGGGACATTAATGTTTAAAATACGTACATAAAGGTTCAGCATTCACTGTTGAGATATTAATGGGTATAATGTTTCTTAGAACATGTTAAACTGTCTTAGGCTTATGTTAACCACAGACCATACTAAATCAAAAACCCTATGGCAAAAAGCTTTGGAAAATATGTTTTAGGACTACGAACTGTGTCAATTTATTAAAATATAGCCCACAATACAAGTGAACACAGTGCGTGAATTAAAACTTGATAAATGAATGTCAGCCACGTGACTGCAGAGATAATGCACTGCAGACAGGTTATGAATGAAAAAGCACTATACTCATGAGTTTTCATGTTGTTACAGAAGTTGGCATCTATTCATAAAACAAGAAACACTGTATTCATAAAATAAATGAAAAGACATTTTGACCACTAAATGTAATTTTCTGTAATTTTTCTTGATTTACATTTCATCATGGTGGTAGTAATTTTTGCTACTTCATATATTGATACTGACAGTAAATGTAATTACTCCCAAGTCCCAATTAGCTGGACTTCAAATGAATTTGTACCCACTGTACTACTGTTCATTCCTTTGTTAAAGTTTCCCTTTTGAAGCACACATTTTTTTCAAAGTGGGTGTTCCACCAGCAGCTAGTGTTAAGTGAAAAATAAAATAAAAACATAACTAATTTAAATTCAATTCATATGTTTATTGTGCCAGTTTAACAACTTTCAACCTGGTGTCTGTCAGGTCTATCTACAAGCTCACAATGGGTTGTGATGTGATGCATTGTGTCCCTGTAGATTTTGTTTTTGCTTTTTTTAAGCCTTGCCTTGTCAGCATTTCTTTGGAAGTGGAGTGATGAAGATACAATATGTGGGTTTACAGTCAAATCCAGACCTTGTTTAAATGTTTTATTTAATGAGTGTATGGGTTCAGAAGCAGCTATGTGTGTTCATTAAAGTATGTATGTGTGTTCTTGACTCATTTGGAAACTGAAGGGAGTTCTTTCAGAGACAAGTTGATATGGTTTGGGTTGTTTTATTTATCTGGGTGGTGGAGGGCCCACATATGGTCACATTATCAGGGGCTCCTGCGAGTTCCCCAGCTGGAACCCCTTGGAGCCTCCATAGATTACAGACACACCTAAGCATATTCACAGCAGAAAAGTTGCATTATTTGTCTTGATAACATTCAATTGCAATATTCAATACTTTGATTTATTTTTTAAAGTTCCAATATGACATTGTTCTCGCAGAGCAGTTCATGTACACCGCCACAACTTACTGTGTAACAAATCCATAATGCTGTATATGGTTTGAATGAGGACATTAAAATATGACAATGAGACCGCATGGTGGATTCATCTGTCTTTTATCATACATAAGCTACAGGTTCATACATTTATAATATTTCACTTGTCGTTTATGTCGTTTATAAAGAATCACTTAAGTGTTTTGCTTTTAAACATACTAGTGCAGTGTGCGTTCGGGGCCTGGTCACAGTTTGGTATGTGTGTGCATTCAGAGCAGGCCGGTTCTGGAGAACCACTCATCCAATCGACACTGCACAACCTGCCAAGTGTCAAGTCGATCGGGTTTGCAAGATAATGTGTAGGGCTGCAAATATCCATTATTTTCGTAGTGATTATTCTATCGATAACTGTTTTGATTAATCAAGACGTTTTTTTAACAGTTTATATATCAACGAATCATTAAAGTCTACCATGTCAGCCCTGATAAAAAAAGTCATTTCGTATTCAAAATGTGGACGCCCGAGAGTTAATAATTAAGAACATAAGAATTATTTTATACATCACACAATGGTATCATGCAAATATTGTCAAATTAGCACATCTACAAGGCTATGATGTATATGTTTTATTTATATCAATGAATCGATATGAAAAAGATTGTAATTCATTTGTATAATCGATTAAATCGATTAGTTCAACCAACTATTGCAACCCTACAGCTTAGTACAGTAGTTCGTGAGATTAACTGTGGACAGACACACACTCTAAGATAAAACTTCATCTTAATTAAAAGAACATTTAACACAGTGATTTGTAACTTCATATCAAATATCTAAGGTTATCAGTTGAGGTTTCAAAATGATTGAAATCTATTTGTTAAATAATTAAAAAAAACATTAAAATACATGAAGTTCCTTTCATTTTCTCAAGAATATATACTGTAGTGTACAGTAAATGTCACAAGTCTCACGTTAACCTCCAAACTGTAAATCATTTTATGAAAACACGTCATACTATGTACAGTATTTAGGGAGGAAATTTCATTTGCGTCCATAAGAGTCTTGGAAGCGCTCGATGAGATAGGTGCCTGCCTTAACAGGAGGGTACTTATCAGAGCCATCGCAACATGTGATCAGAGCCTCGTCATCTGGTTGAACAAAGAACGCCAGAGAATGACGTGTGCTGGAGTCACCAGGTGGCGGCATCAAAACCTTATGAACCTGTAGAGAGGAAGAAACAACAGTATTAAGTTGCATTTATCTCTCTTCATTTAAGACACGATTAAAGATATAAAGCAGAGAAATAAAATCAGTACATAAAAAAAGAGTTCAGGAGGAATGCTTCACCTGTAGTTACAGGCAGAGAAAGAAGGAACATAACTATAGTTTAAGGTAAATGTTTTAATAATTGATTAGTGTGATCACACAATGTTTAAGGTTGGGCAACAGAGGTGTGAAGCCTATCTGAAAAAGCACAAAATAACAAAGAGAAATGAATGGGATTTGACCAAAACTTCTAAATCCTGAAAATGAATGAGTGCTAAAATCACATCCCTGAAAATAACAATAGATAATGAAGTCATCTCGCAGATTAGCCGTTTCATATACCATAAGAAATATTTACAGTAGGTCCTATACGTTTGTAGGAGATTGACGGTCAGATCGTGAGGTTCAAACATGTAAACTCACAGCAGAGATAAATGTGTCGCTCGTCCATCGCTGCATCAGGTCTGCAATGTTAAGGAGCACTGTGCCGGGGATGCTGGGAGCGGAGATGTAGTCCCCTGACCGACCCAGGACCTATGTGAGTATGGGCATCCAAGAGGTCACACCCTGAATATAATGTCCAGTTTAGCATGAATAAACACTTTGTCTTGCAGGGAGGCTGGAGCCAGCCAGACAATTGGCAAGGGAGCTGGAAGGCCATTCTCTCAGTGATTAGTTAATGGTAGCAGACAAGCCTGTTGTGAGTTTGTAGATCGGCTATTTGAACTATTTGAAAATGTTTTCAAAAATAGTAAAACATGGCAAAGAAGTTTAGGGATAATGGATAATGGGTAAGGCACCAAAGATAGGGCTCTATGTTTGTTACCTGCAGCCCTCCCTCCTGGCTCTGGAACACCAGTGTGATGCTCCCATAATCAGAATGTTCTCCGCACCGTAGCTGCCCCTCCTTCACCGTGCCACTGTCCACCGGGGGATAGTAGAGGGATCTGAGAGTTGAGCCATTCTCATCACCTGTAGGACACCACACCACAGTCATTTGTAAAATATATACATATACTAACACTCTGAGAGTGTACAAATGGAACCAAAAGGACCCGTAAGGGATTTGTACACTCTCAGAGTTACCAGATCATTAGGTTCATCCAAACATGTTAACTCACAGCAGAGATAAATGTGTCGCTCCCCTGTAAAGTGAAGCTGGGGACCCCCTGGAACCCTCTCAAGGACCCCTGGAGGTCCCCGGACCTCACTTTGAGAACCACTACAATAGATTACCTACTCCCTATTAATGAGTGAGCTTTGAGGAAGACCGCTGGCTGGAGCTCCAGACTGAGAGCCATCACCCTGAGCACCCTGAGACACAGCATCTTACAGCGCAGGAAGAATTCTGTCTGCACCTCTCGAAACCCTGACAGCACACCACACGACGGCCACTTCTACAATGGAAGGGAGAGTTGACGGTTACAATATAATTACAATAGGCTAATCAATAGAACAGAATAGATCAAGCTTAAAATGTAAACCATATGTTGTAATTGTAAATGTCTATCACAAGAGCTGTAATCATAAAGAGACAATAAATACCGTTACAGATCAAGACTCATATCTTGTATTGCAGTACAAACTTTAAACTGTTAAAAGCGAAGTCAGTTGACTGCATGATGAAATGTATTGAGCCAGAAGTTAAGAGTCCTCACTATGTCTGGGTGCAGACACGCAGTATTGAAGGCTTCCTTTAGGTCCCCTGGTCGTTTTGGGTTCAGCCTGTGTATAGAGTCATTCATTGTAAATGCATCGTCTGTTACAGAGGACAAGTAGTACATTTTGTTTAAGGTTCTTAAAAACCTACTAAGGGGCAGTATAGCTGTCTGTGTGTCTGTCCGTAGCTAATACTACTAGGTTGATCAGTGCCATATTGCTGGTGCAAACATTTTTCAAATAAGTCAACAACCGACTTTGTCTTTTTTTTAATCAAGCAATTGTCCCTCCAGGCTATGGGATAAGGGTTACTAGCAATGCTCCTATCCCTCTGGCTTATGGGATGTACTTGCAAGATTAACACTATATACACATTTATGACAACATACCCCCAAACTGCAAGTCTTAAAGACCTAATTAATTGCTAAATATGTTTTTCACACCTTTAGAGCATATCGGTGGCCATAATGACGAGTTTCTTAACAATAGATGCCAAAACATGGTTACATAAGTTAAATAATTAAAGAAATCAAATCAAAACCTTTCAGTTTCTGATGAAACCCAGCCGTGATTCATGTTGTTGGAAAAGCTACCCCTGCTAAAGGGCAACTTCAATTCATCTGACTGCAGAAAGAACTTCTTGGAAATGTCCATAACATTGTTCACCTGGAAAAACCAAGAGAGACACATAGAGAAGAGGTATTAGTCCTTATCAATAAGAAACAACTTAATTCAATTGTAATCAAATGATATAAGGAACGTCTATGTTATTGACTAACAAAAACAAAAACATCAATATAAAATAGGGGTGACTGGGGAAGTTACAACTGGACGTTTGCAACAAGTCTCCTCCAACCAGAATTATCATATAGGTACAGTGATGATGAGTCTTATGCTTAGACCCTCCCCCATCAGAAGACAAATGTATTATTCTGAAGAATCATTGTTTTGTTTATCTTTGTGACATGGTTTAGTGTCAAGGGTCAGTGTGTCTAGCTAGCACATGGTGTTCCAAGTTAAGCTGCCATATCAAAACAATTACTCATCAGTATTTTTCAACATAAACAAGTGAAGTCATTGTCATTCATGTCCGATCAACATGAATTGATTGAACTGTATATTGTTTTATATTTATCTTTAGTTTGTACCATTTGTTGTATTGTAATCTCTCAAGACAGATTCAGAGCTCCACAGTTGATTCAAATGACCCCCCCCCCTTTTTTTTGCTGATGGGTTCCCAGATTGGTTGTATTGTGGCTTGTAAAGATGTTCAATGTTTACATGGACCACAATGATGGTCACAGAGCTTGTTAAAGGTAGGATAAGTAATAGTTTTTGTTAAAAAGGTTAAAGCACTATATTCTGTTTGCTATATATTGTTTGTTCAATAACACCCCCACCTCTTTAATAAACAGAAAACCCAGCCCATTTATCAGCTTCCATTTGATATTGTTCCAGTTCAAATTTTGTCTACTCATTTATTTGTGTCATCACTTCCAATTTCACTTGTTTATCCTGTATCCTGTATGAGTTCTCTCTCCTATCTCTCTCCTGATTGGATAAATTGGTATCCTGACCTGAAAATGCATTTTATGTTTATTAAAGAGCTGGAGACAGACAGTAGCCATGGTTCACATACATGACGCTCAGTTACTGTCTACCTGTTACTGAACGCTCTAGTATAGTTGCTGTGGATACAGGATAGGTGGGCTCTAGGTACATCTGGGCACCTCGATGTAAAATTGGCTATTTTGTCCAAAATGTTAAAAAATATATAATAATTGAAATATGATCTTAAGTAATGTAAAGTATACATGATGTGAACATGCATGGTACATCATTATCAGACTTTATTTTATCCTTCAACTTCTTGTTTATGCCCCAAAATGACTGGATATAGCCTATATCCAGTCATATAGGCTTACAGGTTTTGTAGAAACTGTAGAAATATTAGACCTTAATTGTCATGTCATGACATGGCATGTAATCATGTATACTTTAAGACCATTTTTCTTTCTTTTTTATTCTTGTTTTTTCCCCATTTTACATCGAGGGGCCCAGATGTCCTTAGTGCCCACTCTATAGTAATGATTATAGGAATATCACTCACTTACTAGGCTTTAACAGTCAGTGTGGGTGGCGCTGCTCAAGTAGTTCCAGATGGGTTGGCCCAGAGCCTTCTATTAGATGGCACTGGGTTGGCCGCCCTCCCCTGGTTGGTTCTACACAGGTGCAAACTGCAAATCACTTCAGCTCTATCCCTCCGCTAGTGGCGGACTGGCTGGTGACGCTAGGTAACTTTTGCTCCACCACATTTCACCGAGATATATAGAGAGAGACTGCGCGGAACTTTGAACACTGTGTATGAGGCTCACGCCCTATAACTAACCCAGCTAGCAAATCGCAAACTGGCGATCGAGTTAGTAAGAGAGAACTAACAATGATTGATCCCAAGTTATCATATTTTGTCACCTTTCAAAATTGACTCACCTCCTCTTGAGAAATCCCAGTGTTTTTCAGGTAGACAAATCCCACCTCTGTGAAGGCTGTTTTCAGCTGTTCACTTAACTGAGTAAGTTGTTCGTCTAAAACAGTCTTTTCGCTCAAGCTATACAAACCAAAATCCACCACTGGAATCTCCATCTTGGCACAGAAGGTGCAGATCACAATGTTGGTTGCAGCCCAACTCCTCGCCGAGCTGGCGAAAACTTCTGGGAACTCAGATTACAGACCAGTAACAAGAACTCAGAATGCCCCAGAGTCTTCCGCTGAACTTTGTCAGTTGTTACGTCACATGGTAAGCAACGGACTTGTGTTTTAACAGGACTTCAAAATAAAAGTCAAATTGATACATGTGAACGTTTTGAGTAGTAAGTAACAGTAACACAATGTAGTTTTAATTAGGAATTGGAATAGTAATGTATTTTCCCCAAAAATGACCTAGGCTATTTGCCGTCTGTGTCTCTATGTTGCTGGCCTAATTGCAAATAAAATATATCGCTATAGACCTCATTGTAAAAGACATGTTTAATATTTTTGATAAGCTGTAACAGTGCTTTTATGGGATGACTTATTGAGACTTGTTTGGCAGCAAATGTTGGAGCAGGCTGCACCTGAGTTCCTGCACACAGTGAATTCCCTATCATAGGTATTCTTCATATTTTTCTCGTGTGGTTCTGAATTTTATTTTGAAGGCACATTGGCTGCATTCCAAGCCCTCCTCCCCTTCCCTCCCCCTCCCGTGCTGCAATCTGGGTCGTCTGGTCAACAGATGATTTGTTCTTGGAGATATGAACAAATCATCTGTTGGCCAGATGTTGATTGGGGGGAAATTGCACAACAACCATGTATTGTATTGTCATAAACTGCTTCACTTGTAGATGTGAACTGCAAATGAAATCAGCAGGCAATTCGACATTGTTTCAGCGCGTGGGTCACACATCAGGTTCAATTAGTCAAATTATTACACCTGTGCAAGATGTTCGACCTGAAAAAGGAATGGAATATTTGTTTCTCTGGTTGTGGGTTCATGGGGGTTTATTATGTAGGAGCATCTAGTTGTATCCTGGAACGTTTTCCTGAGCTCATCCAAAATGCCTCTAAAATCTCCGGCGCCTCGTGCGGTGCTCTGGTCGCAGCTGCTGTCACAATCGGAATCTCCATGGGTGAGAATGACATTTGAGTATTTGATGATTAAATGAAGCATGTTGTGCAGTCTATGACCAGAAATCAGGTGTGATGCAATCATGATATTTGCACATACAGGGAATTTCTAGTGTCCCCTGTAATGAATTGCATGCAAATTAAAAGGATTAACAAAATAGATACATTCATTTGATTAAAATTGGCCATAGAAAGTAGCCTATATGGAGGTTGTAAAATGTCATAAATATGAATCATTCAATTTGGTATGTACTGGCTTTATTAGATTAAGACTCGTAGATGTATTTAATCTGACATTTTAGCTTTCACCCCCCCCCCACCCCAGTTTCCACTGGATTGTCACCTCCAAAGTCCGTAGTTCTCCAAACATGTACAAATGCAAAATATAAGGTGCTTACCCGCGTGCCCCAAATGTTAACTAATCCTACGGGGGAGTTGTGCACTGTAATGGTCCATATTTTTCAATAAATAAGTGTTTTTGATCTCGTCTGTAGCCGATTCTGTCAGAAATTCCCAATGGGTGTTTCTGACGAAGCGCATCCGGAATTCACTCAATGTAAACAGGAAGTAAACGAGGGGGGAAAAGACAGACGGCATTAAAACACTTATTTATTGAAAAATATGGACTATTACATTGCACAACTACCCCGTAGGGTTAGTTAACATTTTGGGCACGCGGGTAAGCACCTTATATTTTGCTTTTGTACATGTTTGGAGAACTACGGGCTTTGGAGGTGACAATCCAGTGGAAACAGGGGGGGTGGTAGCTAACAGGAAGGCTCCAAATCAGTTAACATTCTTGAAGTGGCCTGCACCGGTAGAGGAAGCTTTTATGACCAATGTCATTAAATACCAGCCACTCCTCCTCCAGACCATCACAGACCTAGATTATAGGTGCAATCTACTTGTGTTTATCTTTGGCAGCCAAGGGTATGTACATAGGTTGGTTGAACTTGGTTCAGGTTGTAAGAGGCTTCCAACAATTTGGGATGGCAAAAAAGCAGCTAAACGGCTTGCAAAATTCTGTGCAATCTCTGCTATTATTGGTAGCCACCAAATATGGCGAAGACTTATTTTACCGTGTGTGTGTGTGTGTGTGTGTGTCACACACACACACACACACACACACACACACACACACACACACACACACACACACACCTCATGGTGACACTATACCAGGCCACTATACCAGGCCACTTCGCTATTCCATTCTGATTGGCTATGATTGCCTTCCAAAACTAACCTGACCTGCCAGATGAGGGCGGTATTGAGTTTCACCTGCGTGTACGAACCAATCAGCGGCTGCTAGGGGCAGGATCATCCAATCACCTGCCAAGTAGCTTGAAAAAATGGAACGTGGTCTTGCATCGATTCTGCTACCGAGTCCCAGATGTAAGTAGGTTGTGAAACAAAATGTGTGTCGCAAGCTTCTTTCATCTGGCAGAGCCAGGTTATTCCAAAACTTGCAGGAGGGGCGCATTTGACAAAAATGGCAAAAGTCATGATCCACCCGAGGGGTCTCTAAAACCAGAGCCTTAAGCGATTTCACTTACACCCATAGAACATGCCACAAATGCTACCAAGTCGTTGTTTGTTGCAGAAAAGTGATTAACAAACAAATGAGGTGCAAATGTTCTTGTGAGTCGTGACAATGATCGTCAAACAGGGTTTTGATATTCCATAGTGTTTGCCTGTAAATGCCTTCAAAAATAGGGGGATAAACATCTGGCCTGGTGTAGCAAGGCCTATATAATGTAGCCCTGATTGCAACTTGTAAATGTATAGGTTTATACTGCTTTTAGAAGACATTTGTTTCAATAATAATTTTGAGATGTTTGTATAGGTACTGTACATTATGGACGTACCATGTTGGGGCCACAAGTTGTATCCTGGAATCAGAATGGAATATGAAAGAAAGAAGAAAAGATTGTATAACCTTTGGTTCCTTTACTTATTGAAAACGAGCATAGGAAAACGCAAAATATATGGTGCCTCGGTAGGTGCTCTTATCGCAGCAATCAGAATCCCAAAGGTGATTAATAAGACAGATGGACACTTGCATGCTGGTATTTGTGGTCTTTCCAATGGACCCTTCGCTAAGCCCCACCCACTCCACTCTGTGACTGGTGGTGCGAAGTTAGTCACACCCAGGCCTGGCAGCGCCTGGCAATAGCTGCTTCTCACCCATTGACTTGCATGTTAAATGATGGCTTTTCCCCTTAAAAATAATCGATCATTTCAGGAGCAAGAGCTTCAAAATCTCTTCTAAATCTAGTCAACTAGGCCTGCAGTAGGCTATGCACTGGACAAATGTGCATGACATTATTTCAATAAACTAAAAACATGGGAAATGTTAGAGGGAGTAATAGCCATGGATACACGACGGTCGACTGTCACGACCGTCATGGATGAATTTCAACCTGGTGTTTGCACTTTCTCCATTTATGGCCTGTACATAAACGTTCATATTTCAAATATAAAGTGCTTATCCCATGGCCACGGATGTTACATGTGTATATACGGGCTCTCAGAAGTACCTGTATCATCCGTATTGTTCAATAAAAAGCATTTTAATCTGATCGGTGGCCATTTTCTCCATATGCTTTCAACTGAGTGACCCTATCGGTTGGTAGGTGTATTGCACTCGAATACATTATGAGAAAATGGCCACTGATCGGATTAAAATGCTTTTCATTGAACAATATGCGGAATATACGCATACTTTTGTGCATAATTGTAACATCCGTGGCCATGGGGTTGCACTTTATATTTAAAATCTGAACGTTTATATAGATGTACGGACCGTAAATGGAGAAAGTGCAAACACCAGGTTGAAGGTGATCCTTGACTGTATCAGGAGTTTTCATGTGCCGCAGGGACTGCATTAGCAGTTAATAAATAGACAAACAAATGAACTAATATACTTTAACGTGCGGAATCCGGAACAGGCAGCGCTGTGATTCTGAATTTTGTTATGATTCCGGTGATTAGTAGCCTATTATTGACACCACCTGGGCGAGTGAGTCGTGTAACTTTCCCAACGTTAAGCTGTGTATGTGTTCAACAACACAGCCATGAAGCCTTGCAGTTTAAGTGCAGATTTCAGCTTGGGAAAAGCAGCCTCCAACGGGTTTGGGTACGTGGTTCATAGTCACCATTACGTTATCGTGCATGGTATTCCTATTCTTGCCATTATGTTGGAAATGATTGTGTGTGTGCGGACTATATAACATTGACAACTATGGCAGGTGACGAAAGCTTGCCAGACCTATGCCAGGCTAACAACGGTTGCTAAGCTGGCATTGGACAGTTGCTTTTGGGGTGGGGTTTAGCGAAGGGTCCATTCTGTAAATGTAATCTTGAACATAATGGTAACACTCACTATGTGTCCCTGTGATTGGAGTAGGGTGCTGTGCTCCTTCTGACGCTCAGGTGTTATATATTATCATTAGCCAATGATTTTTGTATATACATGTTCCTTTTGTCTGTCATTATAATATTTGCCTGAAGACCTAAAAGGGTCGAAACGTTTTTGGAGCTTAAAAACAGTGTGCAGATGTTTTTTATCTTGTCCTTAACACTCACCATGTCTTCAATGCATTATAAACATCCTATAATGCATTATAATCTGTTTATATTTATAACACTTTATAATTATAGGTATAAGCAGTAAGCGCTCATAAATATTTATAACAATACAACTGTAACAATAATCACTACTACACTATTTAGCATTTCACAATGACTTGTAGGCCTATAAATGCATTAAAATCTGCTTATAAAGGAATAATTAGTTATAACCAAGTAGTCATTTATAACAATAATCATAACATAATAAAGATTTTATAATGACTTATAAGGTCAAGTACTGTATCCTAATTTAAAATTACTGAGGATTTCTTTAAATAATTATAATGCAGTATAATTTAGGGGCAATTGTGAAACGCATACATTTTAAAGGCCAGAAGGCCTTGAGCAAGGCGCTGAATCACTTCCGGTTCACTCATTATTTAACTGCTCTGGAGAAAAGTGCCATCTAAATGCGTAAAAAGTTTTTGTTCATGTCCATGTAGAGGTATGCTGTGCTGAATTGATGTACTTCGCCAAAGAGGCGAAGAAGCACAAACTAGGACCAATGTCCCCGGCGTTCAATCTGCTGCAGATGGTAAAGGAATCCTTGCTGAGGATGCTTCCAGAAGACGCCCATGTCCGAGCCTCCGGGAAACTCAGTGTTTCTCTTACCAGGGTGCCTGATGGAAAGAACGTTCTGGCGTCGGAGTTTGACACCAAAGAGGAACTCATCCAGGTACTGAGTTATGTATGTGACACTGTGACGGGGTATGTTGATGGAGGTGTGTGTTTTTGCAGTCTACTGCATGTGAGTGCATAGTGTTAAAGTACATTGTGTATACTGTATGTCTGCATAGCTATGCATTCTAAATTGGATAAGACACTTGGTTTATCCCTGTGGGGTGGTATTTAATCGCAGCATTAACATACAACAGATGAAAATGTATGATGATAGTACATGGATGAAATATACAAGATGTTCAAAAGATTCCGTGCAGTGAGTTGTCTTATATTGTAATTTCCCACTTCCCAGGCTCTCATATGCAGCTGTTTCATCCCAATATACTGTGGTGTGATTCCACCAACCTATCGAGGAATCGTGAGTGGACCATTACATTGACCATAATTCACAGGTTGTCATTAGGGCTAGGAAGTCTCACCGGAATGTCCTCCCAAGATCCTCACCCTAGCTTAAACAACTCCAAACCTGTACCTCAACTTAACCACACTAACAACCTTAACTAATGTTAATTAATTATACCTACTGTATTCTAATTTTAAAGCAGGACTTTGTATGGTGGCCATCTAGTGATGACCGTGATGACTATATTCACATGCCGGTTATTTTGTCCTTACTTCATATGAAGTAAGTTAGCAAAATTACTGGTATGTGATAGTGGTCTTTTGATTTGACAATTTGTCAATTGAGCTTGTTTGTGAAGGCATTGAATACAACCCAGATTTCAACTGTCTCCCAATTCACAATCCCTCTCAACTGTTTCTTCACATAACTTTTTATATTTCATTTGTAGTATTTAAATTGTAAAACTGTTTTATTGCATACTTGCTTTTACTAGATTTTTAAAGCTGTGTCGCCAAGTCTCAGTTATTTTAAACCACAAATAATGTACATATTAATTCCCAGATAATAACTTTTTTATATGCCTTCATCTGCACAATTAAACTATTTATCTAATCTGAGACCCATCTATGTCCATGTGTCTTTCCCAGCACTACATGGATGGTGCCATCAGCAATAACATGCCCCACTGTGACCAGCGGAACACGCTCACCTTCTCAGCCTATGCCGGGAAGAGCGACATATGTCCACGCGACGGCACCCGCTACTTCCATGCGATCAACTTTAGGAACGTCAACATCCAGCTCAATTCAGAAAACGTGTACAGAGTCGCCAGCACCTTCTTCCCTCCTGAGCTTCAGGTGAGACCATTGGGGTCCTTTCCTCCTCTACTCCAAATCAAAACACAAATATCTTAAAGGTTGTTGTATTATTATTAGTAGTAGTATTAGTATTACTAGTTTAAAAAAATATATACGTCTAATTTAGTATTAGTATATTATATACACAAATTAGACTAGTTCATTATTTGAGATTACGCTGACTAAAGTAGAAGACTGCAATTTGAAGACATAATTGTGTGAATATAGCTTTTAACATGCATGCATTTATGTACTATAGCAGGCAGTATTATCCCACCTTGCTTTGTTGTTAGGCATGCTTTACAGTAGTACAGTAGTGAATGTTGGTGTTCTGGAGAAATTTTGGAAATTAGTTTCCAATAAACATTAACACTAATGGATTACCTTCATTTCTGTTTTCTTACCATGGTGTTGAAAATATGAGAGATATGGCAAAACTGAGAGAACAGATCTATGGCTTTGATTGATTGAATATACATTATCAAGTTTGTTAACAGTACAGGTTATAGGTTATGCTAAACTCCCGCTTGGGACATTACTTTTTCAAACAACCGCGGACTACTTTTTTTCGCCGATAAAGTATAGTTTTGGACCATGACGGAGGCGCGCCGACTCAGCAGACCTTGAGGCCAAGGAGGCGCGCCCGAGCGCCTCCAGGCGCGAGTGCCCGCGACGACCGGACGATGGTCTGCTTGTCGACTAAGCGCTGTCCGAGTTATGTACCGATAGGCACAGAATCGTAAATGATGTTGTGGGGACGGTTTGCCCCTCTATGGTTTGCCCCAACTGCCACTCACTGCACTAACATAGCCCGCCAGCCCCGCCTCCTCAGGCTCGCCCTCTTGTGCTTCAACTGCATGGAATAAGGCTGTTCGCGGGTGTGTGTGTGCGCGCGCGCGTGCGTGTGCGCGAATACGTGTGTGCGTGCTCGTTTGTGCGCGTGTGCATGCGTGCATTAGAGATGCGCGGATCGCGGTTTTAGCCGCGGTTGCCGCAGTTAACCGCAGTTTGGGTGGATTCGGGTCAATCAAATATAATTATTAATTAATATCGGATAAACCGCGGGTGAAATATTGCGGTAAATAAATTAATGACATCTAATATATCTATCCATAAAATAGCTAAATCTCTGCGTGCTTGTGTCTGTGTGAGTGTGTAGAGCAGCCTCTGTGCGATGCGATCACAAAATGCATTGATTTAGCCTATGGAATGTCAGTGTGTCTTTTTTTATTTTTTTTAAATCGGTGCTGCGCTGAAGAGCAGTGTGCTCTGTATGTTGGATGCCGCATGTATGTTGGATGCCTGTATGTTGGATGCCGCACAGAGTCTGTATGTTCAGCGCAGCAGAGCAGTGCGCTCTGTATGTTCAGCGCAGCACCGGTTTAAAAAAAAAGGAAAAAAAGACGCACCGACATTCCATAGGCTAAATCAATGCATTTTGTGATCGCATCGCATCGAGGCATTGCACAACTAAAACTAACGGGGAATACCAGAAAATAATAATATTTGACATACGGGAAAAACGGTTGGTGCGGATATTTAAATTGGATAATATAATTATTGCGGTTGGATAACGGATGGATAATTAATTTGTTCATGCGGATTCGGATGACGTGAGAGGCCATCCGCGCATCTCTAGCGTGCGTGGTGTGGGACTCATGTCTGGCTTGCATTGCCCTCTAGCGTTGGTTCTACAGAATTGCCTGGGGGGCGGTTCTTTTCCAATTTACCTGGAATGCCAATTTACCTGTAACATATATACAGAGAAAGAAGGTGGGGGGCAGAGGATTTCAATTCAATTCAATGCTAAATGAAATTAATTAAATTAAAGTGCCAAATCACAACCAAGTTGTCTTATATAGAACAGAGACCCGACATTTCCCCACTCGTTGAGTATGCAATTTCTGCGACAGTGGCAACGGAAATATCTCCCCCTTAACTGGAAGAAAGTCTGGCAGATCCAGGATGGTGTTAAGCTATGCTCAATTGTATATGGCTACCAGTTTTATTCAGATCATAGAATTAATTTATTTACACAAGGGAACATACAGTAAAAGGATATGATGACATGTTTTTAATATTTTTGAACAATTTGGTATTAAAGGGACATTTCACTTTCATACATGTTTGGGGGATTTTTAACGTCTACTCAGGCTTTTGTGAGTACCCCAGACAGATTTCAAGTTGCTTGATTCAGTATTTAGATATTTGATATAAATTTGATCAGACGCTCCCCCTTCCTACACAAACCCATTGTAACTTCAAACTCCATTTTAACCATGAGGGATTCATCGAAAACACCCGTCCTTGGTTCTGGTGACTGATATTGTCCTTCTAATGCGTGGCAATGCAAGCCAGTGTTTTTTTTTTATTATAGCCCCTCACGCATTAGAAGGGCTATATATCTCTCATTTTCCTACATGGCTGAATGCATGGTCAGGGACCACACGCGATACCTTCACAGACCACCAGGTCCACGGACCACCAGTTGAAAACCCCTGAGTAAAGGAACCTGCTGGCAGCCGCAGAATAAAACTGACTCCATGAAGTGCTTGTGATGATCAGCAGAGGGCAGCATCAAATGCACTTGTTTTGTTACAGATTCTGGGTGGAGTCTGCCATAGTGGCTACATGGATGCTCTTCGCTTCCTTCAAGAGAACTGTAAGCTCATCTCTATGCTAAAGGCACTTTTTATTATTATATAATTCATAATTGTACAATATTTGATTATTCATTTCTTAAAACTATATTTGTACATTGGGGGAAATCATTACCTACTGTATATTTACACATGTAAAACATGTCATTATGACTTTGATTATGTGAAATTCAATTGAAAGTAACACAGTACATTCTATCCATCATTATTTGCAATAGTAGTTCACTATTGTTTGTCCAGAATTCAATTTAGGAGCAAAACTGTAAAATGTCTATTTATGCTAAGCTAAACTATTTTAACCAACAGAACTATCTATACTTTAGATCGGCATGCTTAATTCCAACTGTCCTCTCATGTTAAAACATATCTACCACAGGCCTCATCCATGTTGAGTCTCCTCTGGAGCCCAAGCCTTACTGCTGTGAGCTGGAAGCAGCGCAGACCAGAGAGAAGAACAAAGCACCCTGGTGGCTGGACCATACAGACATACACAACCTCCCTGTCCGTATCAAAAAGGGTAAGAACAATTCATTGTGACCAGGAGGGCACCATGAATATCTGGAGTTGTTTTAAAAAGTAGAAAAGGAAGGTGTATATACTGTATTATTCACATTGCTACAATTAATCTATGGGTATAATGATATAGAGAACCTCAAAGTTAGCGTAAAGAATAATGGTATGTAAGCCTTGCCCGAGCCATGTGGCCCACAGGGCAGGAGCCTATCTCATGTTTTTATAGCGTGAGGTGGCTTGATGTGCAAGCCATGATGTACAAGTAGTAAGTACACCCCTGGACATGGCGCTAGGGACTCATGCCCCAATCCAACCCTTGATGCTAATGCCCAGTTCAAGACCCTACTTTAAATTTAGATGTCACAAGACGTATCAGTAGGCGGAGATCTCCGATTCTCAGAATGTGAGACTATTGCAGACCAAGGGCGTATCGTCATAGAGGCCAATGGGGCCATGGCCCGGTCTGGAAAACTCTGCTCCCCCAGGGGGAAAAAAAACAAAAAATCAACATAACAACATTAGCACCCCCTCACCCTATTCTCTTGTAGCCAACCACAGAAATTCGCCTTTGTTTTCAAGTCGGGCTTATTTGCTAAAAAGTTTCCTACCTTGTTTTGAAAAAGATTAAAAAATGTAAAAAAGAAATATGTTGCTAATATATATATAGCGGCAGCTAATGTTACACAAAGGTGTTCCCTGATTGAAAGGTATAACAACGTATAGGTGTTCCAGGTCTAAATGTGGATGATGTCAGTCCCTGGAAAACTTGGTGCTTTATCAGGAAAGATGTGTAGATGTTGCTGTGATAGAACTAAGTAATGTCAAGAATGTTGTCTTGTTGTTTAAACCTGACATGGTCAATTCTCAAGTCTCATGTGGTCTGAGTTAGGGAAATTGCAAACTTACACCATCTGCTGGCTACATCCATGTTTGAATCACCATTCATTTCTCCATAGATGAATACCTTTCATGAAACCGACATTTTACATTTACAGTACGCTTATCAAGCTAATGCTAAGATATAAGAACAGAGTATTTTGCAGAGCCATATGACGGGTGAATATCGAACTATTTTATAGCTTTATTGCGTCACCACTCAAAGTGCTCTTAAATGCTGCATTTCTATCTTTTACTGTCAATCATTTGAAGCACTGGTTTGCAATATAACTGGAAATGGAGGTGACACACTGTAATTTGTACAACTTGTACTGTGCAGTGTGCATTACATCCAATTCATTGTTACACCTGCTGAATTAATTCTTATCCAATTCATTCAGCAGGTGGTAATTTGATTACTTTTGCTCCCCATAAATGTGTGCTTATCTTTGTGTCAGTGGTGTGTGAGGCATGCAGGGAGGGTCATGAAGGAGGTAGTCCGTTGACCCAGGCCTCCTACCTGCCTGTGGAGTCGATCTTCTCTCTGGGCCGGAGGTGAGACTCAGCATTACTATCATCAAGTGTTATGAGCCAATCACAACCCTTGGCATCAATGTCATTATCTGATAAATCAGCACTTGTTGTATAGGCTTCTAAAACAGTTTAATTTGCTGTGCATATAGAGCACCGAAGTCCTGATGTCACTCGTTCATCCCCAGGTTTGCGGAAGTAATTTCTCTATGGAGAATAACATTGGGTCATCTTAGAATCGTCTCATATAAGAATTGTGGTCCAAAAATAAACACCGCGTGTCGGCGTTATTGTCAGGGAGGAGGTTCTGTATCGTTTATGATAGTCAGTCACTTATATTTGATACAGTCTGTTTCTGGCGAAAATGTAACTAATTCGGCGGAAGTAACATTAGCGCTTTCTCACCGTCAGTTGATGCTTCATATCCATAAGAGTCAACCCGCCGGGGTCATTTGTTTATTTTTGGAACACAGTTCTTATTTGACGCGATATTAAATACGTCTATGGGATTCAGAACGGGGGTGGAAAACTGCGAACCAGGTAGACAAACAAAGGATGTGTAAATGACGTCAGACTTCGGCGGTCTATTCAAGACTCATTTAGCTTAGCTGTCAGGACCTATAGGAGCAATTTTGGGCTTACTATACCTTGGTGCAGCATTGTCATAGCTATACCACTCCAATCAGAATCAGAAGACTTTATTGCCATGACATGTGAACATTGTGAAATTGAACAGGAATTTGATTTGGTACAGTGGAGCACAGTTTACAACAAAAACAACACTCCCCAATACCACAGCAGCCGTGGGCGGCGCTATCATGGAATGCCTTCCCGTCGACGTCCTGACTCCTCTCTGAAGTCTGTTGCTCCTCTTGGCCTGCACAATCGTCATCCAAAGCTCCTCAGCACCAATGCTTTATCAGCAGTAGTTAATTTATTTACATAAAATAACTAAACACAACTGTTGGGGACAAAAGTGGAAAAACATTGTAGGGTGGTAGAGTGACATGTGTTGTCTTTGTAGACTGGTGGACTGGCTGCCTGGTGTATCCCAGGACATGACCTGGCTGTACCACAGGGCTGGAGAGCTCTACAAACAAGCCTGGATAGACGAGCCATTAATGGAACTCAAAGGGTAAGTAAATAAATATATATAAATGTAATAACATACAGAAACCAGTTTGAATACCATCAAACAGCCCAGGGCTGAGAAATGAGAATGTAAAGACAGTGAGCCCAGGGCTGAGAAATGAGAATGTAAAGACTGTGTACCATGAGATAGTGTAGGATGATGTGAAACCAAAATGAAACGTAAACCTGTGTGTGTGTGTGTGTGTGTGTGTGTGTGTGTGTGAGAGATCCATAGGAAAGCCATGCCATTTAGACCCCTTCTTGTTTTTTAAAGGTCAGACCAATATATCAATGGAACCTCATTGATCTGATCCCCATGGGAATGAAGGTCATTCATAAGACTTGTTATTAAATTAATATAAATCACTGGAGGAATCCGATTGCATTTAAAAGGTTTATAGTGTGTGGCATTAAAAAAGTTAATCAGAAACAAATTGACTATCCAGCCTCCCCCAGTCCCGGTAGAGTAGTTCCGGAGAAGCGGACTGAGTGGCCCTGTCTTTACCTAAGAGGACTAAGTCGGGGCTTGATCAACCCCGGCTGGGTCACCCGGGGCGAGGGTGTATGTTGTTGTGAGGCCCGAAACACCCTATGACCCCACTCACCCCAGGCTACAACACTGATGATACGTCCCAGGTGCATCCATGTGATGTTTTCTTTATAGAATCCATAATGTTGCTCGAGTATTCTACATTCTCAACTCCTTACCTGTAAAGCCCAGTCTACACCAATGATTCCAAATGCAATAAAACCGTTGTAATACATTGCAATACGTTGCAAAGCGAAATCACAATGGTCTGAATTGCCCTGAATTTCAGATCAGTGCATGTAATAAATGCACTCCAACTCTTACTCAACGATGACTGTGATTATGTGATTATGGAGTATCGGCAGTGTTCTTGTGGTGGGTTGTCCCTTTTCATTAGGCCAACTTTTTGGTCAGTGCAGGAAAGGGACAAGTGGGCACCTCATGTAAAATTGGCTATTTTCCCCAAAATGTTAAAAAAATAAAATATTGAAAATGTCTTAAGTAATGTAAAGTGTACATGATTAGAACTTGCTTGAACATTTGCCAATTAAAGCCTAATTCTTTTACAATTGCAACAAATTGTTACAAAACCTGTTCATCCAATCATTTTGGGCATAAACAAGATGTTAAAGGATACATTTAGGTCTGATAATGATGTACCGTGCATGTTTAAATCATGTATACTTTACATTACTTCAGAACATTTTTCAAATATTTTATTTGAAAAGAAATTGGACAAAATGGCCAATCTTTTTATCAAGGTGTCCACTCTTCCGTAGTAGCCACTCTAATTGTATCCAGTGCAAGTTAGTGCTAGCTGTACTGGTTTTGTTACCGTGTGTCAAAATTACCCTCGATAATGATCAATTATCGTCGATAAACTGAATCATTGTTGCCTCCCTCAAACTATAGGCCTTTGACTAGTTTTTTTTGTAACACCCATTTCCCAGCTACACTCCACTGCGCAGATGTACCAGCCTGCCGGCACACTTGGACGTGTGTTACCCGAGAGAAGAAACAGAGCAGGTAGAAATGCTACCTCTGACCTTGACACCCCCACCCACCTCGAGCAACATCTTCTTCTTGGATAGTATGGATACATATACAAACCCAGATTTCCTACCACTGACACCGCCTCCGACACCTACAACCAATCTAGAGTTTGGGTGTGTGGTGGATGCAAAATGTCAAACCAGACTAAACCCCGAACCCTGAGCCCACTTTGCTGGCATCTGTGAATTAATCAGTAACATTGAAAGAGTACATTACGAAAAAAAATAAAAAAATAAGAAGGAATTGCTATAAATGTGCGCTATGGCTATGTATTGGAATATATACTGGATTTGTAGGTAGTTAGAGTTCCGGCACTGATTAAGTTATTGATTCATCAGGGGCCGCAGAGCTGCCAGTCCAGTTTGCTGCTGTTCCTCTTCTTCAAAAGAAAATCTGCCTTCCCGACCGTGCATTAAAATAGTCCTATGCCAATCTTATTCAACTGACATTGTGGGCTTATAGTCCTGATGGTGGCGCTACAGCAACCGCCTTGAAAATCCATAACGAATCAGTCGTATACATGCTATCACTCAAGTGAGACGAATCAAGCAGAAATGTTCAGATGCTTTGAACTGGTAGGAATTATGAAGTCCATCACTCTATTTTCTCAAACTGTAAAACAAATTAAACTCCAGATATTTTTGCTCAAATGTTTCACTGTAAACGGAACTGTAAATGTCTACTGCAAATATTTGCTAAATAAAGCTCAAATGTTCATGAAAAAATAAAAGGCAAATTACACAGTTCTGATGTCATGGTAGATCAGGGGTGCCCACACTTTTTTAACTTGAGTTCTACTATTGAAATTGCCAGCTCAAGGTGATCTACCACTCGCACGTGCATGAGTGGTAGGCATGGTGGTAGGCATGGTGGGCGAAATTTGCGCGGTTTTGGGTGGATTTTTTTTTTCTTCTGGTTTTTGGGTGTTTTTTGTTAGTTTCTTTTCCGATTTTTGGTTACTTTATTTCGGTTTTAGGGTCAGGATTAGGTTATTTAATTATTATTTTTGCCTGATTTTACCGATTTATTATTTTAAAAAATTTAATTCATTCATTTTATTTACCAACCAACAAATAATTATTATCCCATTAATGAAAATACTTAAACATTTACCTATGGGGGCTAAATAACAACATTAAGGCATTAGGACTGTTTCAATATTTTTCCTGGCGCCCCCCCCATTTAGCGCCGCGCCACCTTTTTCTGCCACAGCACCACCTAGAGCCTGCAAAAAAAAAAAAAAAAACTTTTTTTTTTTTTTTTCAGGGGCATTGCAGGTGGTCTACCTGCGCAGCCTCTGCGGTCTACTGGTCGATCGCGATCGACGTAATGGGCACCCCTGTGGTAGATGTACTGTAGTGTGGTGATTTGCAGAATTGTATATCAAAAACTAAAGATGGATGAGGGTATAATTCAAAATGCTTTCAAACATCAGATTTCTCAGTTATGAAGCAATCAATGTTTATAAAAAATGTATGACAGACATGTCACGGTGAAGTACAACATTTTTGAGAATTTAGTCTCGATAACTTGTTTGAAATCTGCCCTTACAAGTGAATAGTCAAACTATACTACAATACTACAATTCTGCCCAATTCTACAAAGTTGTTTCCAGTAGCTATTTGCTTGATTACATGGACCTCTCTCACTCACAATAACATTAAGGCAGAAGTAGCTCAGGAGCTAGCGCCTTGCTAAAATGACACAGATGCTTTCCGGGTTTTAATGGGTTAATAAACATTTCGATCACGACAGTTCTGCTGATCAACCCTCCAGTATTTCTCATTTATCTTCCTTGGTGATAGATTGATAGATATGTATTTATCAATAAATATGTATTTATCAATCTGATAAAGATATATTTCATTTGTATGTGCTTGTTCATATTTGGGAGCCAGCTTGTCTTTTGTGCCAGTTTGGTTGAACTGCCTGGGTCTCTCAGTCGGTGCCTGGGTCTGATTTTTGTTGTCTGCTGGCCTCCTTCTCGGTGTCAACATAAGATAGTGGGGGGTGACCTGGTTGCCAAGGAATCGGTCGTGGCGACTCTGGTTGCCAAGTAAAAATGAAGCAAGGTGAGACTACAGCTGGATGACGGAAGGCAGACACCAACACCATCTGTGTATAAAACTATGTGCTCACTGTTTAAAATTCAGAATAATATCTGGAATATCTGGAAGCTATCTCTTAGAATTTCCAATGCTTGTAACATATGTTCTCATGGAATAACCCATTTTTAACCCATTAAGACCAATTCTACAAATGCTGTCTAAATCAGTAGTTCTCACACTTCCAAGATTTAAAAAAAAGCTAAATAATAGCAGATGTGCGAGCTTGTAGATCTGCAATTTTTGAATAGCCAACTCTAAAATAAAAAATAGCATGGATGCTTTCCTGGTTTTAATGGGTTAATAAGAAGTTTATTGATTTAATTAATTTATATCTGACAGACATACGGACAGTGAGCTGTTTTTACTAGAGAAAATAAACTTGACATCAACTTGGTCCATATCGAGCTGGATTCAGAACTCTGGGATCCGTTTCTGGCAAGCGGTGGCCACCTTCCAGCTTAAGAACCCTGAGGGACAGAATTTCAGAACCACCATTCTCCAGATTTCCGGCTAAGTACAGTATGGGTTTATTCTATTAAATAGGCTTTTGGCTAAATTTGGAGAATTGGCTATGTTAAACACAATATTCTACACCAGACACTGTTTGTCTGGGTTTTTGTTCTCCTTCTGAAATGTATTCACCAAATTCCAAAATGATTATAATTATTATATAACCTTTCAAAAAGGTTTTTAAATATGTATTTCTATTTATAATAAGACTGTCCACTTGCTTGAACTGCAGAACTCTCTCTCTCTCTCTACAAATGGTTACAAATGGTGTTTTTAATATTGATAATAACTTGTAGGAAGTTACAATAACCCAAAAGGGTTCCGAATGGAGTTGTGTGGAATTTCTGTTCTATAAAATCCACAGTTATTCTCCTTGTCTCTCTGCCTGTGTGCAGGGAGTACTCCTAATCCTTATCACCCCAGCCGGACAAAATGTAATCCATGTATGGATGTATGTTTGTAGATGTGTATGAATGTGTGCGTATGTATGTAGGGATCTATGTATAGATAGATACTTTTTTGAATATCCATTACAGTGGCCAATCACTTCAACATCATTACATGAGTTAAGTATTATACCTTTTAGTCATTTGAACGATAATTTGTTTTAATTTGGCCCAGATATTGAATTTAAGATATACTGTAACATATAGTTTATACAAAGTACTGCTCAAGCGACATAGCGTGGTCTTATTTGAACCCTAGAAATTCAGTGCCGTTATTCATATTTTTATTAATTTCTTCTTAATTTCTTTTCTTAATTATACACTTTTATCTTCAATCAGTAACATTAGTATTATTCTCATGTTGTATGAAGATGTTTTTTCTTTTGGCAAAATTATTACATGTTTAATTCCTTTCAGACACATTTAGTTTTTATTACTGTTGTTTCCTGGAGTCACTGGGTATTTCGGGTCTTGCAACAGACACCCTCCACAGGCGACCCGACCGAGGCTGATCAGACCCCGGCCTGTGTCCAAGTGGCATGCTACTGCCCTCACTGTCTCCTGGGGGTGTGCTAATTAGGGGTAAGGGTTAGCCTGGCACTAGCCAGACTGACAACGCGGATCCACTCCCACTCGGAACGTATGTGATTGAATCCACGCTATCAGTCCAGCCAATGCCAGGCCAGGTTAGTTGAGATGTTGCAGCAGGTGTTGGCGACACTAGGAGGCTCTAGGAACTGTGGGTTGCCTCCGGGCCTGGTTCCTCCTTCGTCTGACCAGAAGTGATCTTCTGTGCGTCGCTGCTGCTGAGCACAAACATCTCATTCTGCCTTGATGGATTATTAGGCTATGTTTTGTTTTTTAGAAAGACGGTTAGAGAAACGTATACACTTTTCTAATTATACCAAGTGACCTCACCAACTATCATCCTAAGAATTGTGTAGAAATTGCTTTTATTTTCATTCTATTTTTTATCAATCAATAGTTTACTTTTCACCTACTAGCCAAATCCCTTTCTGACACTTGGGCTGCATACCAGTGTCAACAGGGGAGAGGTTAGATATTATCAGATACCATTCTTTCCTATTATTTATATTTTATTTATATTTCTGGTTTACCTGTTTGTTTTAGAAAGAACGGGTACTCCAACCTCTTTTGATGTAAAATGAGGCCCCGTTTCTATTATCAGTAAATTTACATAGATTTCATTTTATTTTGTTTAGATTTTATTTTGTACTCTTTTCCTGAATTCATAGTCTTATTGAAGTGAATTGACTTGGACTTGACTAGACTAGACATTTTGTTTTGTTTTGTTTTTTAAGTTGAACTGTTTATTTTTGTCTTGTGATTTACCATCTTCCTTCTGTTCCTCTGTTTATCAATGCAGCTGCAATGATATTGATGCATAGGGGAGAACGGGGTAAGATGACCCAGTGGGTAAGTTGACCCACCCCCTTTATCTAGAAAACTGTGTTGTCATGTGACCTTAAATCTAGTAAACATCCATCATCCACCACAGTTTTTTAAATAATTTCTTTGCTACTCAAATTATGCTGAATGAACTTTCATTTGGATGAATACGCTCATTTAAGAGAAGTTTTCAACATTGTATGAACAATTGCAAATATTGAAAGGTTCTGAATAACAAATGTAATATATAGACGTTCGGGCTGCTATGATTTTCAACATGCACTGATGTCAGACAACAGAAACCATGTATTATTTGATGTGTCGTTTTTATTGTCATTTTGACATTATAGGTTGAAGTTGGTGACATTTTACACACACATATTTACAGTCCATGGACTTGGCTGACATTTTAACATTAGCCATGTGACCGCAGCAGTATCAGTCCCATCAAAAGCACGTGCTGTTTGAGCTATGAACTGCTTTTATTTTTTAGATCTGATAGCGCTGTTTAAGGTGGAACCAGAGCTATGCTCTTTACAGACCTGATGGCGCTGTTTAAGGTGGAACCAGAGCTACAGTATGCTCTGATACTGCAGTAACATGGTCAGTATCATGTCAGTATCATGGTCAGTTACATGTCAGTATCATGGTCAGTATCATGTCAGTATTATTCTGAGCCAATCAAATGAAGCCATGAGAATGAGCAGGACCCCCTAACAGGAAACGGGCATGCTCCCTTCTGGAAAAGGGAACTACAGTCAAACATATTCCAGAACAAGAGACGAACGACACCCAATTGGTTGTCCCATTACAACAACCAGCGCACAGTAGCAGAGCTTTGTCTCCGCCATATAGACTTCCGCTTGCTTAAAAAAAAACTTTAAAGGACAACTTTGTTTTTTTACAACCAAGGTTTATGTTTTAGATTGTAATTAAAGTAAATAAAAGATGAGTGTTAAAAAAATAAATTTACTGCTTTCTATAGTTTTAGCAATTTTCACGATCTTTTTTTTACAGTGGGCGGGGGCATTCTGTCCGGTGGCTAAATATGTCTTTTTTTACACAATAACCCGGCGTTTTCTTTATTATTATTTACAGTAGCTCTTCTAGCCCCCAATAACTCACATCTGGCCATCAAAGACCACAGGACCTTTTTTATTGTGTAAAAAAGGCATATTGAGCCACCGGACAGAATGCCCCCGCCCACTGTAAAAAATGGCTAAAACTATAGAAAGAAAAAAAACATATTTTATTTACTTTAATTACAAGCTAAAATATAAACCTTGGTTGTAAAAAAAAAACAAAGTTGTCCTATAAGTCATGCTGTACAAACAAAAAACGTGTTTTTATTCTACTATCATATATTTTGTGCTTCTATAGGACTGGTCTGTGTTGAACAGCGAAAAAGTATTATAAATATGCATGCTACTATAACCATTTACTCATATTTATCATATTTATGAATGGATCAAAGCAGAACTTAGTAACACATTCATTCAGAATGTCTTGGTGCATGTGTGCGCATGCATGTATGCACATGCACGACCACGTGTGTATTAGGACGAGGTGTTACATTAACATTCATTCAGAATGTCAGCATGTGCACGTGCGTCTTGCAGTAAAATGTATTCAGATTTTAATTAATGAAAAAAAAACGAATCTTGAAAATCATGGATTCATAATTACAAATAATTTACCATACAGAACAGAAATACATGGAATAATGTCCAGTCGTCCACATTGATGATGGTTTCTGTATTTGTGATCTATAGCTACCTGCTCTGTGCAGCATTTTGGTAAAAATGGGCTTCATAAATAAATGTGACTTGACTAGCCACAGTCTCTGCTGACAGGTAGATTAGACTAGACATCTGAATGAGCTGTTATAACTTCACTGAGTTTAAATGACATTATATTGATGCAAAATTCACTGAGTTTAAATGTCATTATATTGATGCAAAATGCACAGGACAGTCAGTAGAAGGAAAAAAACAGAATGGTAAATCAACAGAGCAAAGGCAAGATAGGATTGCATAACATTGCATTCAGACTTTTCTTTCTGTCATTTTGTCTGGTTAGGTTCACGTACTGTGCTGTTCGCTGCGCCATCTAGTGGTGATGCCAAACTTCTACAGTTACAAGAGAGCCTATTGGAAAGAAGCACATGGTTAACCTTTTTGCTTGTAGTTTTCTTTCAGTGAATGAGCCAACCACTTCCCTTCTATATGACATTTGAACGAAGTTGTGCAACCCTCTGGTCATCCCTAGCCTACACACTATGGCCACTTTTTGCTTTTCTTTGGATGTACTGTACTGGAGATAAGGACAGTGTTCTTGTGGGAAGGCAAGCTTCAAATATCAAAGACAATTAAAACATTTACGAAAGGCTGATATCTATGATTGTCTACAGTCTTAGACATGCCCTTTTGATGGTTTGACTGAATTTAGTGTGACCAACTGAAATGCCAGAGACAATGTTTTGCGCAGGGGAAGAATGGAATATCTCCTTTGCCGGTTGTGGATTTAGAAGTGTTTACTACATGGGAGCGTTGAGTTGTATTCTTGAACGTGTCCCACATTTGGTCCAAGGTGCATCTAAGATCAGTGGAGCGTCATCAGGGTGCCTGGTGGCAGCAAGTCTAGTCACTGGAATCCCCTTAGGTATGTACTGTAGGTAAATGGATCAAAAATGTTTTCAATTATGTTGATCTTTGTTCAGTATGTCAAATGGTGCCTGGTACTAATAATACTAATAATTAATAAATTGAAAATAATAATATGTATGCATTGAATGCAGCTCATGAGCACTATGATTTCTATCATTGTCTACCATTTCTTTCTTTCTTCGGATCCCCATTAGCTTCCGCTGCCGCGGTCACTAGTCTTCCTGGGGTCCACATAAAACATAACATAAAAAAACATACAATATTCATACAAACAACAACTGACACCCGTCTGTCTAAATCTAAGTTACATTAAAATGCCAATGATAATTAGATAATACAGGAACATAGGTTAAACATCATGTACAAAAACATATTGATCATTCTAATTGTGTGGTCTCATTAATATTAGATTTCTTTGAATAAGTATTTGCTCTTGATTTGTTTAATATTTGCAGATAATGAGTTCCATTGTTGGGTGGCTCTATAAATAACTTTTTTGGAAGTTCCAAATACCCTGAGCTTACCTGTCTGGTTTGATAACTATGTTTTAGACCTGCATTAAATAATTGATCTCTGAAGAAAAGTTTAAAAACAGCTCTATTACTAGTACTCATTGCTATAGAGTGTTTGTTCAGTAACAGGAATCTCCATGTCTCTCCAGCTCTTAATTAAACAGAAAATGCTTTGCTGTCAGACATTTAAGCCCATGTGATACATGCCCTAACCACTCAACAAGTAGCCTTGGGAACTAATGGTTCCTGTGCCATATGGCCCATAGGTCAGAAGCCCATCTCCTGTTTCTTTAGTGTGAGGCAGCTTGATACAGTACAAGTACAGTACACCACCTGGCCATGATGCTAGTATGTCAGGGGGACTTGAGGCCAGTCTCCACAACTGCAACTGCCATAGGGGATAATGGTGTCAAGTAGTTGCATGTTGCAAGGAGTTGCATTGGTGTAGACTGGCCTTAAGTCCCCCTGACATACTAGCATCATGACCAGGTGGTGTTCTGTACTTGTACATCAAGCTAAAGAAACGGGAGATGGGCTTCTGACCTATGGGCTATATGGCACAGGAACCTTTAGTTCCCAAGGCGATTTTATAAATGGTAACCAATGCCTCCTTACTCAGCATCAAGGGTTTGGATTGTGTGTAATGGCTAGACCACAACTATTCGCAACTCCTTGCAACAAAACAGGTTTAAGGCCAGTCCACACCAATGCAACTCCTTGCAACTGCCATAGGGGATAATGGTATCAAGTAGTTGCATGTTGCAAGGAGTTGCCTTAAACCTGTTTTGTTGCAAGGAGTTGCGAATAGTTGTGGTCTAGCCATTACACACAATCCAAACCCTTGATGAGTAAGAAGGCATTGGTTACCATTTATAAAATCCTCTTTGGTATAACTTTGCTGGGGATTGAACCCATACCTCCCAGTTTCAAGTTGAACACTCTACCCACAAGGCCACTGAGCTGGGCCCAAATATATTATATGTATATTTTGGGAATATTTTTAGGCATGGTATTCCATGTTATGTAACCCTGTTACTGTATGTATAGTTAACTCTCTTCCAAGCAAACGGTGGTGAATCCCTGCCACTGTAGATCTTTTACAGCCAATAGCGTATACTTAAAGTTGATTACGGTAATTGTCAACAATATCGAAACATATTGCTGACATCCTGGACCCTGATTAATTTAATTTGAGATATATTCTGAGATGACAGAAAAGCTTTCAAAATTAATTGAAATGTATTGGCGTGGGTTTGATTAAAAAAGTAACTTAAACAAGTTGTAAGAGCCATATTAAGAATTCCATGTGCAGTGTGCAATATATCTGTATTAAGAATGAGCCCTTGCTCATTCCTTGCTCTTTGATTTAATTGTCTAAATAAGCCTCAGCCAATGTAATGCTTCTCTTTTATTTGATTGCTAATTCATATAGTCTGGTGGGTTTTTGTCAGTTTTTTTCTTTTATTTAAGTAAAGCATATTTTTTTATGACAAGTGTCATAAAATAAAACTGTCTGAAGACTTGTTTTGTGCGTCAAGCTTAATACCTATGACTGCTACACTAGAAGTGTGCAAATGTATTGGGGAAAGAAGATTCACAAGTAAACGATAATACATTAAAATCTATATACAATTACAGCAAACAGCTGATGTTCATTTCTCAAATGTTCATCCTCTATATCATACCCTCAATACATTTGAGACCTAACAATAAGTAGTAAATTATATTAGTTATTCAATCAAACGTTGGAATGGCAAAGGAGGGTGTCACTAAAACAGACTGCTAAAATGAACATTACACAATATGACTAAAAGAGTGATTGGTTTGACTGGTAGCATGAGCACAACAAGTTCATTGACACCTACAGTACCAGTACACAGCAGTAGGAGCAAATTCCATAGGTCATACAGAGTTCAAACCAGAGCAACAACAACATGAATGAGAAAAACATCTACATATATCTCTCTTGCATGCTCCTGGTGGCAAAATGAATCATAACAATTTATGATGGGGTATCACAAATCAGTCAGACTCCTGAACCCATGAGAGGCCCATAAATCAATGAAAAAGTGACAAATTAGACTCAACAGCACCTAGTACCTACCGTCAATGACAAGCCAGGGCAATTACAAATTATTTGATGGAGGTAAATACAGACCGTTTACAAAGTGCTTAACCACTTAACCACTTAAACAATTGTCTAAGATATTTTTTATAACCAATCTACAAACTCACAAGCTTGTAAGTGTTTAACATTTTTGCCTATAATGACATACCCAACATTTTTATATAGAATGTGAACCTGCTGCCCATTTAAAGGGATATTTCACTTTCAAACATGTTTGGGTTATATTTCACTTTTAAACATGTTTGGGGTAAGTTTAACATCTACGCAGGCTTTTGTTAGCACCCCAGACAATTTTTAAGTTGCTTGATTCAGTATTTTTAGATATTTGATATAAATTTTATCAGACACGCCCCCTTCCTATACAAACCCATTGTAACTTCAAGCTCCATTTTAATCATGATAGATTCATCGAAAACACCAGTCCTCGGTTCTGGTGACTGATATTGTCCTTCTAATGCGTGAGGGAGCTGTGTTTTTTCTATTCCTTTTTTCATTTATTTTTTATAATGTTTTGGGGGAAAATTATTTGAAAAAATAAACAATTTTTTAAAATAAATTAATGAAAAGTAATCAAAAAAACATGGACCCCTCACAACGGGTGTTTTCGATGAATCTATCATGGTTTAGTTTAGTAGTTTCGTAGTTTTGTTCCCTACCTATGTTGAATGCACTTATTGTAAGTCGCTTTGGATAAAAGCGTCTGCTAAATGACTGTAATGTAATGGTTAAAACAGAGTTTGAAGTTACAATGGGTTTGTATAGGAAGGGTGTGTATCTGATAAAATGAATATCAAATATTAAATACTGAATCAAGCAACTTAAAAACTGTCCGGAGTGCTCACAAAAGCCTGAGCAGACGTTAAAATGACCCCAAACATGTTTGAAAGTGAAATATCTCTTTAATATGAAATTGGCTAGCCAATTTTTTTGTAGCCAGATGATTTGAGATCTCCGCCCATAGGTCAGGTGACCAGACATTTTAAAAATAACTGCATCGCAGAACGAATGCAAAAAATGTTAAGGTTGCGCTCGGGTGGCGCAGTGGTAAAGTCCCTGCCCACCACCACGGAGGTTGTGGGTTCGTATCCACCGTGGTGCATCCGGCTTTGTCGGGCGTCTATGCGAACACAATTGGCCCGTGTTCGGGGGAGGGAAGCCGGGTGGGGAGGGTGATATTGGTCATTGTATGTACTCCTACGGGCTGGGGCGGCACCTGCCAGCGGGGAGTGATGGGCGGGAGGAGTAGGACAAGGGCTCTACAACGTCCTCCCGGTGGGGGCTCCTCACTGGCAGGTGAGTCAGTAGGATACAACAGCAGTGACAACACAGAAATGTGTGTGGGGAGGAATCAATTGGCATTACACATTGCCTGCCAAGAACGCATATATGCGTTCTTTAGAATCCATCACTTGCCTTATTTCGTGCCGGCAGTTATAAATGGCTTAGCATAAGCAAGCAATGCTCCAGATCATCTCTGTTCCATTCCTCCGTTCGATTGCTCGATTACACACACATTAGTCATATTTATACCCCTTCTGTCAGTAGGCAATAGGTCTCTCCTCCTCTTCTCATCTATTTCTTAATATTAGGAAATATTAACCATCTTGTGACTAGGCCATATGGTTATCTGCACGTGATTTCTAGATATAACAAAATACATAAATTTCCCCATAAGTTCACTTTGACCTAGTGTACAACTCATGATATGCCTCTTGTGTCCGATCTATCTCCTGTGGGAGCCATCTTCTCTCCCTTCGTGGTCACTTTCCCAGACGTGAACTCCTTGTTTGTCAATCATGCTTAGAACATTTACTTTAAGTAGGCAGAGTAAGAGTAAACAAAGTATCTGTACTCTAACTACTTTTTATGCTTTTCATCATGAATCATCATTTTCTGCACACAGAGGCCCTAGGCCTCTAATCCAGAGGCCTTTCTTACTCTCCTGCATAGGTTCTTCCGCCACTACAAAGACTTTAAAGTTGCCAGTCCTTCATAATCCGACTGTTTCAGGATTGTTTTTCAAAGCGGTAGCCTAGGGATAGGAGGTGTGTCCACTATTCTAGCCCACATTGAATTAGATGTCACCATCTCTGATTGTCTCTCTACACAAGACTAGTATGTTTTGTGTTTTCTTCCTTTAGGGGTAGCATATAAGTTTATTTACCCTAGAAATATTTTTACGGTAATAATAATGTGCTGTCAAGAGTCCAATTTACCAAGGAGATTTTATTTTGAAATAGACACTGCAAGGGAGCAGCTGGCATTAGGCCTAATCAATGCATGAGAAGGAGAGACAGTATCAGAAAGACTATGAAAGAGAAAAGCAGAAAACAAAACAAGAATTCTAGCAGGGAGAGCTGAACCTCACTGACAGGGATGACACTGGTGGTAAGTTTGTTGTGATCATTTGTGTTTGATGCTAATACTATTGTTTGATGCTAATTCTGTTTTTTGTTGTTTGATGCTAATGCTGACACTAAATTAATTGCTTGATAGATATATTTTTTTGTAAATGCTTTTGATTCAATGTTTTATTTTGTTAAATTACTAGATCATGTAGCCTACTTTGTGGTGTGATTGTGTAGTTTTCTGTTGTTTTTTTTTGCTTGACTTTATAACAACTTTATAACATTTAAATAGCTATTTGTGAAAATAAATATTGACATTGCTTGGATAACATTGTGATGTGTTTTGTCTTGCATATGGGTTAAATGATAACCTTTACAAAGTGTTGTCACTTTACTTAAAGGTCACAAAGTTATGCTATAGTATACAATAGTGTGATACAATTGCTAATAACCATTATAAAATGTTGTCACTTCACCTAAAGGCCACAAAGCCATGCTATAGGGTATATACTGTAGTATGATACAATTGCTAATAATGAATAATAATAATACATTTTATTTGTATTGCACTTTTCATTCACAGAGAATCTCAGAGTGCTGCATGGTTAAAACATATTATCAATCATAGAAGGTTAAAAAGCAGGGTTTAAAAATGTCTAGCACAAAATTATATTGCTGACAGTGGTCACACAATTTAACACAAAGGCCTTCCGAAATAAAAAGGTTTTTAGGTTTTTAGAGTCCAGGGTCTCTTAAAATGATAGGAAGGAGGTTCCACAGGCACGGTGCTGCCGAGCAGAAGGCCCGGTCCCCCATGGTGCGTAGCTTGGTACTGGGGACCTCACAGAGGAAGCTGTTCGCAGAAATATGTTCACTTTACTTGTGACTAGGTGACAAAGTCAAAGTCATGCTATAGTGTATAATTAATGTTTATAAGACATTCCATTTAATAAACATGACTTATAATGCGTTATGATACATTACAGCACTTGTCTTTGTGCCTTTATAACTGGCTAAGTTGTGGTAGTTATAACGTGCTGTTTCACTGAACATTATGACCAGTACTTATAATGCGTCATAAACGTTATAAGTTGTCATACATGATTATAAACATTTATAAAGAGTGTTATAATGCCTTATAAGTGCATTATAATGCAATGCAATGCAACCCTGATTGTGGATGTATTGCATTATAGACCCAACCTTAATATACAGTCTTACCCAAATCTATGAAAAGGAAATCGTAAAATCACCATAGAAACAACTGCCATCTGTTCTCCAATTCTTGTCGAAAGGAGGAGTCATTCACTGCTGGCTGTGCTGTTTACATTTCTGACTAATAAAGTGTTCAATCAATCAATCAATCAATCCACTCACATCGCTGTCCTCTTCATCTGTGCAGAGAAATGCATCGCTGATGTCATGTCTACAGCTATTGAAGCCAGAAGACACACGCTGGGGGTTTTTCACCCTACCTTTAACCTCCTGAAGATAGCTAAGGACTTCTTGGAGGAAAACCTTCCAGAAGACGGCCACGTGCGAGCCTCTGGGAGGCTCTGTGTGTCTCTGACCAGAATATCTAATGGGAAGAATGTTCTAGTGTCAGAGTTTGACACCAGAGAGGAACTCATCCAGGTAGGCTACTGTCCTTGTTATGTCTTGTCTTAAAAGACAATTTGAGTTATATTTGCTCAAATGTATTTCATGTTTATATCTTCGATACGTTTAGGGTAGAATGCTGGGATATCTGGCAAGGGAAAGTGATCATTAACTCCTCCATCCATCCCTTCCATTTAGAGCTCCTATATTTTGGAAAGACCTACCTGACCTACTCTTCTAATATTTTGTCTCCTTTCACAGGTTCTGATGTGCAGCTGTTTTTTCCCTGTGTACTGTGGAATGGTTCCTCCCTCATACCGTGGAGTAGTGAGTTGACGTGTGTGTGTGTGTGTGTGTGTGTGTGTGTGTGTGTATGTAAAAAAATATTATTTTGAAAGGCTTGTTCAACAATATAATGCCTGTTGGCCTTCATATATTAACCACTTAACCACAGGAATCCTAGTGCCCCTATTTGGGGCATATGATAGGCAAACATTTGGTGAACATTTTGTAGGTAATAGCATATCTACGAGCTTGTAAATCTGCTATTATCAGCGAAGAGATTTGGTGTAGAGGGTAAACGAGGAGGGAGCCAAATACAGACACCTGGGGGACCGATCAACATTGGTGGTTAAGTGGTTGGATATTTCTCATACGATAAATAGCAAAAATAGCAGATCTACATGCTCACAATGACGTGTTGTGAGCATTGTGAGTGTTGCGATGTGGTGTATTTGAAACAATTTGAATGTTTTTGAAATATTTTTACAACCTTGAAAGTGATTGTGCTGTGTGCCTCCCCCTCCACTCAGTGGTATATGGATGGGGCACTGAGCAACAACATGCCACTCTGTGAGCAGAGAAACACCATCACTCTGATTCCCTTCTCCGGTGAGAGTGACATCTGTCCCAGAGAGGGAATGCTCAACTTCCTGGAGGTTAACGCTTACAATGTCAGCATCCAGATCAACACCGGCAACGTGCACAGGGTCACGACCTCTTTCTGCCCTCCAGAGCCTAAGGTCACGTCAGCCTTTGGCACTGCTCCTCTTGTCCCTATTTAGCTAGTTTTAGATTTGTCTAATTTAGCTGTTGTGAAAAGAGAAGAAGGAAAAAGGCGAAATAACTTGTGTGTGATTGCCCACATTTCCTTGGCCGTGTTGAAACATCTCTCTCACTGCTAGACCGAGTTAAGTTTTGGTAAATGGAAGGTGATTATTTTTAGACTTTGGAGGAAAGGGCAGGGGATAGTGGAGTGATGTGAAAACATAATTTTTGATGAAGAGTGTAGCATATGAAAGGACACTTTAGCGTTTCCATTAAGAGAGAAAAGGGGAAAGGAGGCTTTCCTGAAGGTTCAGCTAACTAATGCATTAACCACATACCCACAATGTTATGGGTTCAAATTCTGCTCATTGAAGGCAAGAGAAAAGGATATACATACTGTGTGTGTGTGTGTGTGTGTGTGTGTGTGTGTGTGTGTGTGTGTGTGTGTGTGTGTGTGTGTGTGTGTATAGAGAGAGAGAGAGAGATTCACATTCATACAGTTAACCAAAGACATAAATATCCTACAGGGCTGGTTATCCTTTCAAAAGTGCCATTGTTAGTTGATGCATATTTACTTTATGTACAGTGTCACACTATCTGCAAATGTGTCCACTTGAGGGTGCTGAAGCTGTGCACACCCTGGGTTGCCTTATTTGTACTGATGTACTGTCATTTTCGTCCCTTTTAACTGTACCAGAACATCCAACTGTAATTCTTTTTAACTCAACAGAAGTTGGCTGAGATCTGTCACAATGGCTACATGGACGCTCTTCACTTCCTGAGAGAGAACGGTTAATGACTTCCTCTTCCTTTTTTCGAATGACCTAATTTCAATATTGAGGGTTGTGGTAACTCCCCCCAAAAATACTTTAAATTAATAAATAATCCCTGTACAATAAATGTATAGGAATTTGGTGGCATTGGTAGTATGGTACCCAAATGTATCACCAGCATGAACAGTTGCATCATCATGCAACAGACATGATCATGTACTTACATTACATTACAGTCATTTAGCAGACACTTTTATCCAAAGCGACTTACAATAAGTGCATTCAACATATCGTTGCTGTCCGGCAGAAACCAGCTAACTCCATTTTGACGCTTTTTTTCCATAAATCAGGGCCATTGAACACCATTTACGTCTGTGTGTTGGTAAAAAAAAATATTGCACCAATGAAAAGCATTAAAAAGCGCTTCTGACAAAACCAGCTAACTCCATTGGATCCTCAAACTTTCTGCTAAACCAGCTGACTCCACCAAAGGGAAGTGGCCTTAGCTGGTTTTGCTGACTCTAGGCTCCACCCCCTTTTTACCTCCAACCTCATTGTGAGCTTAGAGGTCCATTTAGCTGTTCTTATCAATGATGAACAAAACCTCCTAAACTCCACTTTTTGTTTTGTTTTTTTCATTTCCTGATTTTTTTTGCTAGAGATATGTATGTATACATATGTAATGTATAGACACATTATGTATTACAACATATGTAATGTATAGACACATTATGCACAAATGACACCTTCATATGTGTTTCCGGTTCAAATCTGCTGTGGAGCCAATCAAACAAACTATGAGAAAATGAACCAGAACAGGAAACGGGTATGCCACATTCTGGAAACCCGGGACTACAGTTATGCACAGAGCCTATAGCTTCTTGGAGATGATTTATCCTTGATGAGGATTAAGGTATAAATCTGTATGAGTTGTGATGAATTATAAAGATTCACCACATACTCTCATGAGCAAAGTGTTTAGAAGACCTGATGTATACTGGAATAGCAGGCAGACTAGATATGAGTCTCATAAAATGGTTGATTTTCATCCCTAGACCCATGTTATCTCCTAAATGAGGTGTAACCCATGTCCATTACAGGGTTCCTCAGTGTCATGGCTGAGGCAGAAGCCCCTAAACCCCCATGCTGTGAGCTGGTGACTGAAGAGACACAGTCCAGACAGAAGCATCCCCAGAAACAACTACACCGGTGGCTGGACCACACAGTGATACACAACCTGCCTGTCAGTATTAAGAAAGGTAAGACGTCACAGTGCAGGATGCAAAGTGAGTTTCTACTGTCCAGTTTGATCAGTTGTACAATCAGTTGTACAATAAGGAAAACTAAAATGGCACTGTGTGTCACAAATAGTATTCTGATGAGTCCTACACCCTAAAATAGCATTAAAGGGAAACATCATGATATTGTTGGGCTAACATTCCATTGGAGCCTTAAAGGGACTACACCATGAATTTTAACTTTTCCTTCTTTTTTGTGTGTTTTTGGTCTCCCCTACCGCTCTTCTATCCCAAAAAAATACCCCAGTTTGAGCACTCAGGCTTTCACAGCATATCTGGGGTTTTATGTAAATTGGTCTCAAAACAGGCCAAACTGATTTGGCCCCGAAAGTGACGTCACTAGCGGTACAATCCCTCCCGTTTTTCAGTTCGAACTTAGGAAGAAAAACAAAACAAAAAAACATTTTTCTTCTCTTTTTTTTTTACTTTTTTCACTCAGAACCAGGAGATAACATGCATACAAACTGGCTCAATAGTGCAACGTGCAAATCAGGACAATGTGGTATTGCAGGTGAAAGTGCTTTATTATTTTTTTAGTTGGAATGAGTATATCTGAGGCTTGATTTAGGCTCAAACCTTTTGAAAAACGTTTGAGTGACATAAACAATATGATATTAAATATATATATATTTTTTTAAATTCATGGTGTAGATCCTTTAACACTGCTATATGATAATGCTGCCATGCTGATGCTTGCCCATGAAATGCATCATGGGAGTTGTAGGAGTACAGAACAATTGTCTCTCTCAATATGGGGGTGTATCATAAATATTGTTGTTTCAGATAATCCTCCACTTATTTCTCCCTTGTTTCCATTTTTCTCCAAATAGAGTCGTTATGCCAGTTCCACCTATGTGTAAAGTCTCTATCACTGCTAAGTGCTAACCCTACCGTTCGTCTTGTAGAGGGTGCATGTATACAACCACGTGTCTCCTCCACATTCAAACCCTTTAACATTTTCTACGGTTTCCTGTTCAGAGATTAGCATAGCTTTTATTTTAAAGGAGGTGTATGAGAGTAGGTGTTTGAGTCAATGGAAAGTCAATGTATGAGTCAAAAGTCCATATACCTGTGTGTGCGTGTGCGTGCGTGTGCGTGTGTGTGTGTGTGTGTGTGTGTGTGTCAGTGCTGTGTGAGTCGTGTAGGAGGAGCCATACAGGAGGTGATCAGTTGAAAGAGTTTCTACCAGTCAAGGTGGTGTACTACCTCCTACTTCCCTGTATTCTGCTTCTACTTCCCTGTATTCTGCTTATGGAGCTGGCCTTTATACTGGTCAAAAGGTAAGACACACTGAGCACAGAATGGTTCCTCTCAACTAACTAGAGGTCCTATAGGACCAGTATCTTTGTTTATAACCATCTGATGTTGTCTGGTTTTGTGGCTGTACTGAAGTCTGCTGACCAAAGTTGGAGACTTCTACAGGCAGACATGGATGGCTACAGGCAAGCAGGCCAACAGGTGAGTGGCAGTGCACACCTCGCAGGTCCTGCTGTTACATAATCCTATTTGTTTCACTTGGATGTATTCCTAAATCTGATACAATTTGAATAGGTGCTTCAGTGCGCTCAGGTTTCTTGTGGAGTGTGATCGTTATTATAATGTCGAGTTGTAAAGATAGAAGGATTACACTGAGTAAAACTGTAGGGCCGTAGGCTGTAGGGCCAAAAATATTTCATGTTTTACTACTGAAGAAATTAAGGTTGGTGTATCTGTATACTTCTGCTAACAGCAGAATCTGTCAGCACCACTGCCCTTAACATGTAGTATTGTTGTTGGTAGGAAAAAACGCAGAAACACCAGGGAAGGGGACTAAGAAAGGGGAGGAGCCAAACCGAGTTGCTGTTTCTACACAAAAAAGGAGGTGGTGCCCCCAGAGGCAAAAACGAGGGGGAAAAACTATATATTTTTTCTTTCCTTTTCTTGACCAAATGGGTTCCCAGATTGGTATACTTCAAATGCTGATAAATCATACGTCTCATTCCAGCAGTCTGTTCTTCAGAGGACTCTATAAACAGAAGGGAGAAGGAGAAGTATTATACCGCCTCCTTTGATCTATGACAATACTCCCACCTCCAGAAATGACTTCTACCTGGACACCAATTATACCCTGGAGCACCACCCGTCCCACTAACTCAACATGTAGCACCACCGACCCTACTGCCCCAACACCTACAACCACTAGAATCACTTGTCCCACTACCAAAACACCTAGAGGGGGGGGGGGCTCTTGACCACGCTGGAAATTTTTTAACAGAGTATAGTAGATGTAATTTCCAGCATTCTAGTGGATTTTGGGAGTTTGACACTTTTATCAGGTTTTATTTACATAGGATCCATTAAAAAGTTAAACCCCACTTTGAGAATCAATGCTTAACGCTTTTTGAAAGTCCTGGAAAAAAAAACAAGACTTGCGCAACAAAAATCGGCAAGACACACCATCTCCGGTTTACTTCCCGTATCTGCATAGTCTCGCGTCTCGCGTAGCTATCTGCGTGAAGTGGGTGGACGCCTTTTTAGGAGACCGGAAGCAGGTTGGCGTCCGCCCACTTCACGCAGATAGCTACGCGAGACTATGCAGATACGGGAAGTAAACCGGAGATGGTGTCTTGCCAAATTATGTTGCGCGAGTCTTGTTTTGTTTTGTCGATCTGCTGTTTTTGCTATGTTAGAATGTTTAAAGTAACAGTTTTGGCCATAATGAGGTTTCCGCCCGACAGACAATATATAAATATATTGTACATGCAAAATTGCTGCTATACGAAAACGTATTGTTACTGCACTGTTTCTTATTTTCATTTGTAATAAAATGTCACTGACATCACAAGGTATTCTTCATTTTACGTATGGTCCAGTATATTATTAATTCATATCAGTCACTGTATTCCAGTGGGGCAAAGCAGCCTACTGCTACTTAAACAAAATATATAAAACATAAATGTAAACAAATCGCTAGTGCAGTCTGGATCTGTCATGACCTTCATGGATGAACTTCAACCTGGTGTTTGCACTTTCTCAATTTTTGACCCGTTCATTCATCTACATAAACGTTCAGATTTCAAATATAAAGTTTTTGAACCTGGCGAGGGTGGGAGTTGAAAGTGTGACTTCTGCTTAATATGCGGCTGCTCTATCCATAGCTCAGTTGGAAGAGCTCTTGACTTCAGACCACATATTTCCTCCGAGGTGGAAAGACTGGTGACGTGAGGTTACAGACCACAAGATCATGGGATCTAATCCCAGCACAGGAACCTTGGCATTTGAGCAATCTGGCTCCCACGGGTCTACTATCTTTTTTCGCCTTTATCATAAAAGGTTGCTGGACAATATATAGAGGATGAAATGCATAATTTATTTAATAATATAAAGGTAAATAAGGTAAAGGTAAATACATTGTAAAAAATGAGAGACATGACGCTTTATTAGCAATTAATTATATTATTCCTCATTTTGCTGGTTTCCCTTAAAACCCTTTACTGTTACAGAGTAGAACTGCCTTAGAATCTCTGCTGTTGATGTGGCCATAGCTGAATGGTTAAAGAGCCTGCCTGGCAAGCCATAAATCCCAAGTTCGATCCCAGGCCTCAACAATGTGTCAGTGTTCCCTAAACAAGACACTTAAAAGAATAGTTCACCCAAAAAATACTTATTTTCTATCATTCCATGAAGCCTTGAATTCATGGAGATGTTTTTGACACATTCCTGAGCACAGACTCCGACATATTGGTTGGATGCATGCATGGCGCATATAATAGGCTATCGCATTGTAGATTAGTAGGCTAGGTGATAATTCCAATATTCACTATACACTTCTCATGTTTAAGTAATTGAATTATATATTTAAGGACGACTTGTGCATTTAATTTGTCTGCAATACTTTGCCACGCTTTCTCCCTGAATCCATTTATTGCGGCCGTGTTTCCTTTCTTGCTTATTATACATTTTACTTCCTCGTATGATTCCGGGGAGACATCAAATTTCTCTTTTGGGTCTTGAGTCAAGACCCCGGCTCCCGGGGAGACATCAAATTTCTCTTTTGGTCTTGAGTCTTCTCTTTTGGGTCTTGAGTCTTGGGACTCAAGACCCAAAAGAGAAATTTGATGTCTCCCCGGGAACCGGGACCCAAGCCTCAAGACTCTTGAGCTAAAAGGTTTGTGAACCACTGCCATTTAGAACAGTGGTTTTCAACCTTTTTCATGCCAAGGACCCCTAAATTGATATACATTTGGCCGCAGACCCCCATCTGAAAATGTTTTGTGCCAGGGACCCCCAGAAGCAAAGATTTGAGTTAAAAATATTCGCTTTAAAAATGTATATATACATTCGTTTCGTATATATACACATATACCCCCCCCCAAAGGGGGGGAGGGGGCTGCAGTGCTGCTGCAGTGCTGCTGTTCAGCCACAGAAGAACGCCGCTCTGGTTTTGGGCTCCATGATTGGTCAAGTTCAAGGATTCTGCTATTGACTTTCATGGTCTTTTATAGGAATACGTGAAGCCTGGCTTTACCATCCTGGCTCGACACAGCCTGGCTTGACAAGGTCTAGCTCGACAAGGTCTCTCCTTTTCAGCCTGGCAGCTGGCTTGGCGTTCATGCAACGGAATAAACCAGGCTGTACGGACCAGACTTTGTCAAACCTGGATTTGACTTAAATCCAGGCTTATTTAATTCTCCTTTCGTGTAATAGGCCCTGGGATAAGTCAAAAGATATTGAATTCACAATATGAAAGAGTGAATATGGCTAAACTGCTAAACAATGAACCTACAGTAGCATGCTCTAAGTGACATGCCATTGTAGGATGGGGCAGGAGGAACCCCTATGCTTGGTGATAAATATTATATTAGCTGTGAACAAATTCTACACATCTGCTTGCGGTGTTATAATTATTGTACCCCTACATGACATGTTTTGGCCCATCAGAATGGTAAATATTTGGTGCCATGATACATACGTATACATTTGACTAAAATGGTAACTGGCGCATTTATAGTGTCTTTATCTAAGGCGCTTTAAAAACATTCACACAGCGACATGTAAATATGTAGGTAACTTAATTGTTTTTTTCTGTGCTCTTGATTCATTACATTTTTAGGGACTTAACATGACATGTTAATGATGTAAGCTTACTTACATTAAATAAAAATCTCTAAAATCATCATAGAATCGTAGAATGAGGGTTAACATAAGCCACAATATATATACACACATACACACTATAAAAAAAACACATTTTAATGAACAAACAAAAGTTCCATAAACGTCCTTGTGAATGACATTTTCATAAAACATTAAAAATGTGATTCAAAAAAATCTAAAGGAAAAACAATAAAGTTAGCACCCGTTTGAGTTATGCAACTCTGATAAAAGGTTTCTGTGGAGTCACAAAGACCCATGACCACAAACACACTCACAGGCCTCAGTGGCAGGTGGAATCAAAACCAGTCAAGTGTCAAAATTGATTGTTTTAGAATAAAAACAAAAATTACTTGTAGTTAGTCAAGATGGCTTGTAGATTCAATCTTACCAGAATTTGAGTGATGGCTGGTGTTAATTTCCGACCATGATACCAGTCATGTGTCTAACAACCAACGATGAATTATCAGCATATCCTAGGTATATCCATAACATACCCCTCGATCTGGCTGCGTCATGTTGACACTAGCAGTGTGTCATTATGACGTCTGTTCACAATGCTAACTCACTGACAGATCACATTATATTGGACTTTGTAACGTTTTATGCATGTCACCCAAGTTATGCTGAAAATGACATCAAGTGTACTTGCAGGACAATTTTTTTGTACCGTTCTACTAAACATGATATTAGCAAAATATGTAATATTTTGTTTTGTTGAAAGGTAAATCAAATATAGGATATTATAAGAGTGTACTGCATGTACAATGCATTATGCCACCACAGGTTCCTTTTGGACCAATTTTGACCAGTCAAAGGCTGTTTCTACTGCCAGGGCAGTAATCATAAGTAAAACTACTGCAACACAGTGCAGTACTTTGCAATACAGAACTAACACAAAATAAACGTTTAAAATACATGACCTAGTTCAAAGACAATGAAGTTATCATTGACAAAGTCCCTGATTTCACATATTTAAAATGACCGCCACGAGGACAATCATGCATGTATTGACTAACAAAAGGGTAGAAAAGTGCAGAAAATATTCTGCAAAATCTCTACAAGTTCGGACAGATCCATCTATGTATGTATACCATATATAATCAACTACATCACTAATTAAAAGGGGGAAATCTACAATTTGAAGATGGCCTTCTTTCTAAATGAGGTGCTGCCTCCTGTGAAGAGAGAGGTAACAAAAAAGCAGGTTTTCAGCAGACAACCCAAAGGCGGTTGAAGTCTTTGTATGTGCATACAGAGCTCTTGTTTTGGAGGCCAGGTTTCCCTTCACACGCTGGCCTCTGTGGGTCCACCAGCAATGTCTGGGATCTGGTCTGTAAAAGACTGGCTCATCCACTGTTTGTCTGGCAGATTGTCCTCTGTGGAAGGATTAGCTTGAGACGTGGTTGCCTTGTCTGAAGAACCTGTAATGATAAAAACAATGATGATACTACTACCACTGCCATTAAAGCTGCTGGCAATGCTAATACTACTAGTAGCACTGCTAGCAATGCTGCTACCAAGTAGCAATACTAATGATGCTACTACTAACATCATAACAATGCTGTTACCAATAATGCTGCTACTACTACAATTACATACTGTATAATAGTGCTATAATCAATTGCGTGTCTGACAAATAGAAATTATGACATGGCTCATAAATGGTACTTTTATCAATAAGTTAATGTTTGTTATATTCTAAAGTCTATTAGGAACAAACAAACAAAACAAGATTAATTTGAGCATGTACAGTATGCACTATCGAGACTCAATTTCCAAGTCATTATCAACCACAAATCAAACAGAAAAGATCATTTTAAACAAAGACAACGTTACGTAAGTGATAATGAATCTTATTATAGAGCCCACCTTTCCGTTTTTGTAAGATTATTCTATGGGCAGTTTGGGCCAAGCATTTTGATTGGTTGAAATAGGCTTTCCAGCCATGGTCAAATTAGGATAACACGCACCACAGCAGCAGTGCTCAAATAATATGCTTATCACTGTAAATATCACTCTGTAACTGATTCAAACACAACTAAACACATTTCCATGGTAATGGAGGTGTCTAGCTAATGTTATTTTGCTTTTCAAGGCTATTGGAATCTTCAGTGTGTAAGGAACTAGTTTTATCGACACTGTGGTGTCCCGATTGTTTGACCTGTATGTTTCCATCACAGTTGGTATGTTATATGAGAAAGAATAGAAGCAACATAGGCAATTATAAAAAATAGTTTTGGGATGTTTCACTATTGTAAAATGATTAAATCAAGAGACATAGAAACAATGTGATGTATACAGTCCTGCATACATCACATTGTTGTCACAACGTTCAGGACGGCAACTCGCTCGCTTTAGCTCTCTCGGTGGTCCCTCACGTGGTTCCAGTTCGCTTGAGACTGCGCGCCTCCGTCATGGTCCGAAACCAAAACCGAACTGGGTCCGAATGGGGTGAATTAGCCATGTTTTAATCGACATGTCTTGCATGAATCTTGAGACTTCACACAGATGTGATGTATCCAGTGTGTGTCTTAACAACACATAGCCTGCCAAGGACGTATGCTTATGTCCTTTCAAATAAAACACTTGGCTGCCAAGGACGTAAACATACATCTTAAACAAATCCACAAGAGGGCGCTCTAACACAACTTAGGAATGATCCCTTGACGCTGAGAGAAGGAATGGACGGATGTGACGCCATCCCAAAAAACATCACCTCTGTGCACTCCTAGATTAGGATTTGTAGAAAAACACATCTAGCTCGGATTTCTCCTTTTTTTGGTGAAAACAAGCCTTATTCAACGGGCGATAGCAATAAAATGGCCAATCGCGGTAAAAATGTTTTCCTCCGGTGGATAGAAGAGATCCTCCCCCACCCCCCAGACACTCTTTGTTTACTTCCGTGTCTACAACGTGGCTTCTGCGGCTCTCCAAAGATCGTCAATTTACGGTAAAAAAAACCCCGCTGGCATGGGGATGAAAAACAATGTTTTAATCTCAGGCAGTCAATGTGTTAAGGGTAAGACAGAGCATCTGTGTGTACTGTACCTGTGTTTTCAGCATCTGAAAATATACAGTGACCATTGGTCTGAGGCTGCCCTGCCTCAGGTCCTCCCGGTGGTGCGTAGGCTCCTCCGTAGGCGTCCTCGTACCCGGGGTCGTACTGCTCCTCCTTAATCGCCATCCTCTTAGCATCCTCTGTTGGAGGTCAAATAAAAAAAGTAGGAGATTGCATGACTGACAAAAATCTAAAAAGAAAAATCTACTGTTTCTTTGGGCAGAGTTTATGAAAAATATTATGACATTATATATAATTCTTACCCTTGGCCAGTCCCAGGTCGAAGGAGTAGTGGACTTCCTCAATTTCTGCAGCTTTCTGTACTCCCTTCAGCTGGTCCCTGAGCTCCCTCAGTTTGATGTAGAAGTGGACTTTGTCCTGGGCACGGGGGAACTGAGCACAGCGGGCACTGGAGGATGGCATCAGATAAAGAGCCTGCGTTGGGAAGAAAGTGGCAGATACATCATAGATAATAATGTTGACATATTGGGACTGTTGTAACAGAAATATCTGTTTGCACAGAAATATCCAGCATAATAAAGATAACAAATATCTACTCATCTATCCATCTTAGATCTATCTATGATATAACAAATAAGTAAAAATGTAATGAAGTCGTTATATTTTATCATTGTATTACAGAGTACTTACCACATCACAGTCAGGGATCTTGTGCGGCTGCAATCCAAACGTAAGAGTCTTTGGCTTTTTACCAAACATCTCTCTACAGAACATTTCATAGATGCCTGTAGGAAAATGCATAATTTAAATTCTCACACAACATAAAATTACCCTCTTAAAAAGATATATATATATATATATATATATATATATATATATATATATATATATATATATATATATATATATATATATATATATATATATATATATATATATATATATATATATATATATATATATATATATATATATATCTATATCTATATATATATATATCTATATATATATATATCTATATATATATATATAGATATATCTCTATATATATATATATATAGATATATCTATATATATCTATATCTATATATATATATATATATATATAGATCTAGATCTAGATCTAGATCTATAGATATATATATATCTATATAGATATATCTATATATATATATATCTATATATATATCTATATATATATATATCTATATATATATATATATATCTATATATCTATATATATATATCTATCTATATCTATATCTATATCTATATCTATATATATATGAATGATAATTACTTACATTTTCCATTGAAAACTGCTATGAGAGGCTTGTATTTCTTCAACTTCTCTGTGAGTATTTTGCCACCTTCACGTAACTCTTTACTATTGTAATGAGAAAGAAAAGTTATATTAATTACAATAAAATATATAGCACCCAGGTTGTAGTCTACAGGTCTGTCTCTTAACACATTGATTGCCTGAGTTATTTCAGATTTTTTGCAGTTTATTGCCAGAGATTTTTCATTGAAAAAAAAAAGTACTCAGGAGCTGAGATTTTAAAGTTTTAAGTTAACAAGGAAGTGGATAGGAGTCTAGATCTTCGACTAATCATATCTCCTTGGTCTTTGGGTCAAATAAAAAATAAAAAAAAGTTTAAAAAAAATAAAAATGAATTTTTTTTCTTTTTCTTAAAAACGAGTTAACTCGATCTAGGCAATCAAGTGATGGATTTTAAAAAAGAGTAAAAACGAGTTAACTCGTTCTAGGCAATCAATGTGTTAAAGGGGGACATTATCTCACCCATTTCAGTGATACAGTGTCTATACATTATGACTACCATTGCAGTGGGTAGAAAAACATCACATTAACACTTACAGGTGCATTGGTAATATACATGACTGCATGTTTTTGTTTTTATCATTGCATGTCATTTGTTTTCATGTTATTTGTTTTCTGTTAACCTGTGCAAGTGCATTTCACAAGCTGCAAAGGCTAATCTCTTGAGAAAGTATAATACTGCAGTCTATGGTTAAAAACCAATGTGGACAAAAGGCAAACAGGCCTTTTCTTTGCTGTTATGACCCTAGGGTCATATGTGTATATTTCCCAGTGTATTGTCTTTCTTCCCTCATTGGTGTGTCGCTGATTGACTACCAGATGGTGTGAATGTGACTGGCTAACTCTACTAGGTGGAGCCTGATTGGTGATTGGCTCCTGTGACCAGTCTGGGGACTATAAAGCTGGCGGTCTCCATTACCTCTGATGTCTTCCTCCTAGCCAGCCTCCAAACAACAGCACTTTGTTATGTTTTAGAATTTGGATAATGTAATGCCTTGGGTGTGTAGGGGTGGGTGACCTCTTTTGTTAATAGTTTGTTCACTGTTTTTTGTTATTTATATTAGGTTAGATGTTTGTATTTTTGGTTTCTTTTATGTTAGGTAGGAGTTGTGTTTTGTATTTAGGAGTTATGGCGCCCCCCTGAGGTAATATTCATGTTTATATCTTTAAGTGTAAAATAAACTTGACTTGTGGGATTTTAAACCTGTGTGGCCTGGCTGTTTGGGAACAGGGAGGGAGTCCATCTTTTATGTGACCCCCTAGCCTGGGTCGTAACATTTGCCAACGCTTATTTCATTAGAGGATTTCACAATCACACAATATTCAGTTGATTTAACCACTTGAACCCTAATGTCCCTATTCTGGGGCACCCTTGAATTCAAACGCTCACAGTGCGTTGCAATGCATTGTGAGCTTGTAGATCTGCTATTTTCACCGAAGAGATTTGGTGTAGAGGGAAATACTAGGAGGATCTAGTGTATAACCCCTGGAGGACTCTGGTAATTTAAGTGCTTTCATGTCACTGTTTGAACTTTCCATCCTTTTTCCTTGTCGTGTACCTACGTTGAGAGGTCTTTGCTCCCTGGAGTAGCCCTCTCCACCATGTTGGTGAAGCCGATCTTGTACTTTCCAGGCAGGATGTTATCACTTGTGTGGTTGAGCAGCTCGTCAGTGAAACCAGACAAGAACAGACACTTCCCTGAAACACAAAAAAGAGCATTGACCAATTCAATCTGGAACTTTGTTATTGAGATCAATTGTCCATACCAAGGTTCCCATACATTTTCGATTTTAATTATCTACACTAGGGATTGGTGATATCATGGACTTCATACAGTGTTCATTTTGACACCAAATTCTGATTTAGTCTTCGTCTTTTGAATAACACACCATTTAGTTTTAGTCCTATTTTAGTCTTTGTCAACCAAATGTACTTCTTCATATAACATCACAATATTTTAAGATTTTAACTAAAACACTGTACGTTGATGGGAATATGAATATGACAATTTGTGACATGTAACTTACAGAAATGATTTCCAGGACCTGGGAACCAGCGTCCGATAAAAGCTGCCATCAAACCAGGGTTGATGCCAATCTGAAAAAGAGAAGAGTTTTATGAAAACCTCTACTTTAGGTAGAGAACTATTCCACTCTTAGACAGACATTTACACATGGGAGGTAATGCATTGAGTACCAGTGACCTTACTGAAGAGAACCTCAACAGTGATTGTAGCAGGTTGAGAGGATACTCATATGTTCACCTTCCCCAGCTCAGTTTTTATGATATTATAGCTAGTCCTTTTGTGGCTTTTACCTGTATGAATATGTGAATAAACCCTCTTGAATCTTGGGACACCAATTGGCAACATTCTGGTCACCAGCTTGCTTTTCTAATCTTTATGTGAGCAATACTCCATGACTTACATCTGCAAGTCATGGAGTTACAGTACATAACTAGCTTGACATATCACACCTGTATTGTTCACATTAATTTACTCGACAGGCAGTAAAACTCATTCTTTTCCTTCTACAGTTATCACACAAATCCTGGAAAAAGTGATTGCGTTCAGTAGACCTAGTTTTCACAGATGTTCTTATTTCCCTGCACTTTGCCTTCACCAGATACAGTTATAGGACAACAAATAAAAAAATAGTACACTTAGGAAGATCCCATCGTTTTCAGTTGACAACTGTGCCAAAGCAGTAAAAAAGCCACACAACCTCGCTGCACGGAGAGGACGTTTTCACGGCCACCACAGCATGGGATACAATTGAAAATATTTTAACTTGTGGTGTCAGGTGATGTTGACGGTACTTCTGCCGCCATAGTGTGAAGGTGCTTGCATCCCACTTACAGTAACTCTCGTATACTCCAGCAGCCATGCGTTTTGTTTATGCCCAACCTTACAGAATGGGAACATTTCTGCTGCCGTAGTGTGAAAGGGCATTTATGTACCCTCGCCACCGTTTCTCAGAAAACTCTTACGTATGTGCTCCTGTACTGTCAGATTACTGTTTCGAACTATGCCGTTCATGTTTAAAAAATCTTAGCTTATGTTTACAGGGAATTATATTTACAGAATTTAACACACTGGTAAGTGAAAGTCATGTATTTTTTCCCCAATTTAAATCCCTCCAAGTAATACACAGAATCCCAACTGTATCTTTATCAGCTGCAGACAAATTCCGTGCTGTACTTCTTAACATTGGTCTTAAGGAGGACCCAGCATTTCTCAAGTCTTACATTCTACAGGCAAGTTAATTGGTTCTAAACACAGGACTCTGACATCAAGATTAAAGTTTTTATCTCCGCTTGTTGATTTAAAATCACCTGGTGTCCCAGGTTGAGTCCCCCATTTAGACAAGACAGCAATTAAAACTTCAGTGGCGAACCATTGCTTAAGATTAACTAGCTACCCATCCCAAACCATTCACTTACAATGACGTAGTCCAGGTTGTATTCTAGGAGATCTGGGAGAGTTTTAGTCATCACTTCCTCCTCTGACATCCCTTTGAAACGATCCACTTTCCTCCTGACCTTCTTGAAAGTCTCATCGATCTTCTGCTGGCTGCCATCTGCCTCACCCTCCTTGGCTTTCTTGGACTTGGGGCCTGGTTTGGCCTTGGGTGCGTTGGGGTCCTTAGGGGGCTTTGGTTCTTTTGGAGCCTTGGGAGGCTTTGGAGCCTTGGGAATTTTCGGAGGTTTGGGTTCCTTGGGCTGTGCTTGTCTGCCTCTCTTTTTGGCTGGGGCTGGAGGAGTTAGAAAGAAAGTAAATATTGGTGTTGTCAAGTAAATACCCCAGCCCCTCCTCCAATTACAATGCTTTCTGTTGGTACATGGACTGAAATGTAAGTCTCGAGTCTCACAGAGATTCTGATCACTCCCGCCTGCAACAAGGTATTCTATTGATGTTTGTCTGATTCCATCCTGCAAAAACATGAAATAGTCTAAGCTAATCTCGTCAAGCTCATGAGACAGGTCTGTTTGGCTATGCGAGTCTGCAGATCGGTGCAGTTCTTGGCAAAAACCTGAATTGGCTTGTTATAGTGCCACCATGAGGCTGACTTGAACATTTTCAGGTGGCATTTCTTCCTCGGCCTAGCCCTAGAGGAAATGTGCGTGCAAAATGTCACGGCAATCACATGCTGCGTTCATGATTTGAGGTATTTTTTTTTCAAAACGGACAAATCCTGCAAACTTTAGAAGATTTGATTTGATTGATGCTTGGACAAAATCTGTAGGAGTAATATCAAATAATGTGTTTAGCAAAAATCGGCCTCCTGGTGGGGCTATAACAGGCCAATCTGAAAAATATTGATCCCATAAACAAAACATCTATCCAAAAAGGATTACAGTACGTTTTGTGAGGTCTGCAGGCTCCTGCTGAACCATCATGGCCTCTGGATTGGCCGGCATGTTTGGCACAGCCCTCTCTTCCGCCTGTCCAACAGCCACTGGGTACTGAGGCTGCTGCTCTGCCGCCTGTCTCACCGGGTAGTGAGGCTGATTCTCTGCTGCCTGGCCCACTGGGTAGTGAGGCTGCTTCTGTAGCACCTGGCCTACTGGGTAGTGAGGCTGCTTTTGTACCACCTGGCCCCCTGGGTAGTGAGGCTGCTGTAGGGGGTTAAAACCCGAATACTGGGTCTGGAGAGCCTGTAGCTGCTGGGCAGACTGGATCCTGTCCACAGGAGGGAGTAGGAAAAAATATATATACAGAGGAGCATCCAAGCATTAATACTAACTACACATGCAGGATGAAACTGAAGTGGGACCTGCTGGAAAGGAACCCAATTAAACATCTCTCACACACAAACAAACACAAACACACGCACACACACACGTAAGGTCGAATTACTAAATGTGGTTGATGTGCCCTCTAACAACATGATGCCTTTTTCCACTGCTCTGCAAATATTATTTACAGTGTAGCATAAGATGTTAATAAATGTACAATAGACAGATCAATTGATGTAGCATGTGTTTTCTATTCCAGTTATAAGTTAAGTTAGAACTCACAGTATAATCTCACATTAATTAATTGTATATATTTTTTCCGTTCGGTTTGACTGAAAAAGGCATCAAAATCAATTAAGCGATCCTACAGATTTGTGACAATAGAAGGCAGCAACCATCCACCATCTAAATTACATCAACCAGATCCACAGTTGAGAACATGGTGAGTAGAAATAACACCACACAGCATCTGCATTAATATGCTCATGAAAAGAATTACATTCAATCTGATACCACATTCCTCTTTAATCTGCTGGTGTTAACAGACAATTAAGTAGCCCAAACCCAAACACACTAGTAAACAATAATTCAGTCCCCTAGGCAGCAGCAGAAGCACGCAGCACAATCAAGATGATTATGCTGTCAAAACAATGGTGGAAAAAAGTTACATGGACGATTGTTCGCACATGCTTTCATTTCATTTTCACACTCGGCCATTCAGAGGAGCTTTGCAATTAATCTGTGTCCTTTACAGCCACATTGGGATGGGGAAGGGGACTCACCACTGTTGAAGGTATTCCGAGGGGTAGGGCACTGATCCATACAGCTTTTCTTCCATCTTAAGGGTGGTTTGACTTTGTCAAATAGATTGATATTCATGTTGAGGATACATATTTGGGTGATACACCATTTTGGCATTACATACATGTATGCATATCTGGCAGTGTATGAAAGTGAATGCATGTGCCAGCAGACAAACTGATAAAACTCTTGCTCAAAAGAAATTGAACAAACCAAATCAAAAGTAAAGGAAATGATGACAGATGATGCAGAATAACAAATCTAAGATAAGTTTGAACATTATCAACCTCAGTTATCAAATGCTTTGAATTGCACCCAAAGCTCTGATTAGAAAGTGCATCTTGCTCAAATTTGAATAATTATTCATTTCATGGATAGGCTAACAAGCTGGTGGCTATGCTAACCTCGATAAATATTATATTACAGGCCTGACATTTTAACAGTAGTCATAGTTATTGTCTGGAAATAGAATTTGTCATATTTAATTAAAGGATTGTTTAAATTATACTGATAGTATGAATGAATTAGCCGAGTGGCTAAGCGTTGGCTCGTGTATTGTGTATAGGGTACTTTTATGGCCTTGTTTAATCAAGCAAGACATTACTTCCCCTTTAAAAAATAAAAAGCTTGTATTGTGAAATATATTCAATTGTATCGTTAAATTAATCTATTGTATTTCTGATAGAGTTGACTAGGTGTATCTTAAATATCGAAGAGTAACGCTTATTTCAAACGGTAACAGGATAGGTGGGCACTAGTAGGGAAAATGGCCCCTGTCTAAGTCTTAACCTACCCCCCCCCCTCTTTCATTTTCTTCTTTTGTATATATTTTTTTCTCTCTTCATACCAGTAACCTGAAAGCTTGATTGTATGACATTCTGTATAGTAGTGTGTATATCTGTCTGTCTCTTATATGTCATCATGATTTGTGTGCATGGGGTTCTCATCTTAAACAAGCCAAGTGCTTAATGAGTCTTCCAGTTTAGTAGACCTTGTAATGTGAATTTGTACTTCCATGTACTGTGATTCTCATGTCTTACTAAATAAAAGTACATCAATCAATCAATCTGGGCACCTCGATGTAAAATTGGCTATTTTGTACATAATGTTAAAACAAATAGTAAAGTATACATGATTAGAGCATGCTTAGACATTCGACAATTAATGTCAAATCTTTCTACAATTGCCACAAAACCTGTATATCCAGTCATTTTGGGGCATAAACAAGAAGTTGAAAGATATATTTAAGTCTGATAATGATGTTCCGTGTATGTTGAGATCATGTATACTTTACATTACTTGACATTAACATTTTGGGCAAAATAGCCCATTTTACATCGAGGTGCTCAGGTGTACAAAGTGCCCACGTATCCTGTAACCTTTCAAACTGGGGGCCTTTAAAATGTGTTTGTAGAAGACAGGAATTTTAAGTTTAACATTTAAAGATAACATTTTAAGGCCCCAGGTAAGTTTTAAATAATAAAGCCCTCTTTCAGTTCTTTAAGTTCTACATGTGCCTTATTTTCCTCATTTCACCAATCAAGGAAAATATGGCAACCTATGCGAGTATAGTATTGTAGACACCGGCAGCTAGCTAGCTACCCGCGCTAACATTAGCTTATTTAGCAGAGCTGAATCATTACGGTTCACTAAAGAGTCCTTATCGCTACAAAATACATATAAACGAGTATTTTCTAAAAGAAAAGTACACATACCCGTTACAGTCGTGGCTATATTCGCGTCTTCTGTACTGAAAATTGGTATATTTTCATGAATTCCGCGTTTCAAATTCAGATGTTTTTCGAAGCGCTAGCGACCAGCAACAAAGAAGACATGACTGACAGGACGTCACAAACAGTGTTGCCAGGTTGTGTGAGAGAATTAAGCAACCAGGTCTATGAAAACAAGCCCAAAAGAAGCATGAGCCCTTTATCGGCTTTAAAAAAATATATCCGATCTACAAGCTCACAACGCGTCACATTGTGACGCGTTGTAGATCGGCTATTTAAAATAAGACAAATGTGGAATAACTTTGAAACAACTGGTACGGGGAGGGGGGTCCCATGGCACAACATGTTTTCAGATGGGGGTCCGTGGTGGACAAATACATATGAATCTGGGGGTCCTTGACATGAACATGTTGGAGAACCATTGGTTTAAAGAACATTAGGAAACAAGCCCAAATAAGAAACTACACTTTAGAAACCAGCCTAAAAAAACGCAACTATTCTACCGATATTTACAAGCAACTTTACAGAAAAAGACGCCCAGAGTCGCTTATAATAAAAGGACATGGCAACACTGGTCACGCAACGTCAACTTTGACACCAGGAGCTACCAAATTGGGAGATTCAAGTGAACAACTTCCTTCTTCATTAATTATAATGCAGAAAGCCCACATTAAATGTCCCAGTTCAAAACTAAGAATGGAGTTTCTATAACCTAATGAATATGTTTATGTATTACGTAATTGACTAAGCTCTGAGTCTGAGAGAAATAGTTCAAAGCGGACACCCCTAATTTCGCAGTGGTATGTTCTGTATATAGTAGACTTTTAAACTCTGTGAGGTCGTTTCTCATTGGCTCGACCTGGCTGCCGCGTTGCCATGTCGTCTTATTATAAGCGACTTTGGGCTTCTTCTTCTTCTGCAAAGTTGCTTGTAAAAATTGGTGGTTGTTTTTTTTGGGTTAGTTTCTAATGTGTACAAATAATAATTATTTAAACCAGTGGTTCTCAAATATTTTCATGAAAACGTTTTGTGCCAGTGAACATTTGTGTTGTTAGAATGTTTCAAAAATATTCCACATTTTATACAAGCTCACGACGTGTTGTGAGCGTGTAGATCGGCTATTTTCAAATAGTTGAAAGTGCTCACGTGGCCTATAGTTGCTTCTTTTGGGCTTGTTTTAATAGACCTAGTTGCTTATTTCTCTCACAAAATATGGCAACACTGCCTGGCTGTGGCTGTTAATAACAGGAGAAGCGTCATGTTGGGACGTTTAGACGCAGTCGTGGCAATCGATTGTGTTTTTTATTACCTTTTTTGTAGCTGTATGCACAGACTGCACCGTATTTATTTTCAGATTATAATACCCAGTAATTACGCAAAGTAAGATAAATGTGCTACATATGTGTGTGCACAATTTATTTCTTTTCTTTTGTTATTAAATTCATTTTTATTTAATGCTTTCTGACCACCAGAGGGCAGTGTTTTCATACCTGAATATTCATTGAGAACCACGTCATCCCCTGACCTGATGCTAGTCATGTTGTACATTCAATAAGTGTGCATTACCAATCAGAAATTCCAGAACATAAATACATTTACACAATCACATTCTCCCAACATGTAAACTACTTTAAATAAACAACATCAACAGTAACAACAACAATACTAATAATACATAGCAATAACAAATAAACAGAGCACCAAACACCAGGAGGAGATATAGATGCCACAATGGTCCCATTGCCATTCATTTATTGTTGTATGTATTTCTTTGTCCTATATTGTGATATGGTGTGATACTCATCTTATTGTTCTGTGTAACATTTTACCCAAAACAAATTCCCAATTGGGGACAAAGTTTACCTTACAATGACTGCACAGTAAACAGCAAAACTTAATAATTTTGTGTTGGTGGTCAATGTTGTGACTTCTTGGATCCCTTCTAGTTAAGTTGTGAGTTGTGACCATAGACTGACCCTCTCTATTTTTAACTCTATGGTTGTGACCAGGTAGGCTGCTCTTTTCCAGTTGAACACACCAAGGGGAGTCAACGTCCAGGTAAGGAGTGGTCATCCGCCACTATTCCTCTTATACACAGCCCTGAATTTGTCAATGTCGGTGGTGTAAAGTAACAAGTACATTTACTCTAGTACTGTACTTAAGTACAATTTTGAGGTATTTTTCCATTACTGGATTATTTCCAACTAGCCCATACCCGGTCGGCCGGTCGGTCGACCCAAGACGGACACCAAGACAGAGGTTACTCCAATTATATAGTAGGATTTCAGTACTTTTACTTCTTCTCCACTACATCTCAGAGGCAAATATTGTAATTTTGCTCCACTAAAATTATTTTAAAATTTGAGTTACTAGTTACTTTGTAGATTTTGATTATTACAAAACATACATAAACCACCCTATACATTTCGGCCATTTGAAAATAGCCGATCTACAAGCTCACAATGCGTCGCGATAGACGCTTGTAGATCTGCTATTTTCCAAAGATTTGTATACATGTTATACATTCTGCACAATGCATAGGCTACTTTCTACTTTTGGTACTTTAAGTACATTTTGAAACCAATACTTTTGAACTTTAACTCAAGTAAATTTAGAATTCCGGACTTTTACTTGTGACAGAGTATTTCTACATTAGGCTACAGTATTGATATTTTTACTTAAGGACGACTTCACCCATTTTCAACCTATCTTCATATAATAGGCCCTCACTAATGCTCATGATAAAATGGTACAATTTTTTTCTACTTGGTCTGTGTCTCATAAGGAGGGCTGTGGACAGTCCAGAAACCCGTCTACCAGTGACATCATCATTAGGCAGGATTTTTTTTTTCAACAAGATTTAAAAAGAAATATTTAGATTTTTATTAACGTGAGAACAATGGCTTCTATTATTGCATTGCAACTTTCTAGGAATACAAAGCCTGCAGTTTCTATTAGCTTGGATTCCCCATCGATGATAAAATAAAAAATAAATCCACCACTGGTCAATGTGCATCAGGTTGTGTGAAAAATGGTAAAAGTGGAACAGAAATCCTCTAGATGTTACATGTTGCCTTTGGTAATGACTGCTCAAGTAAAGTTTTGGTTTATTAAACATCCACTGATAGTCTGTCACTATTCCAAATGTAGGGCAGAGGGAAAAGTTAGGCCAATATACAGTAAGGATGCCATAATAGGCCTCCGCATAAGATTACAATATTTATAAATGCGGGAACTGGGACTACATATCCCATTATTATACTAGCTGTGCTATTAGTGCACAATAACAAAAAAATCCAGTCTTTCAGCTGTAAAAGTGTGTGTGTGTGTGTGTGTGTGTGTGTGTGTGTGTGTGTGTGTGTGTGTGTGTGTGTATATCATTGCGAAGCTTGTCAGAAGACATTATTCTGAGAAAATGTATTGTACATTATACACTCTGAAAACATATCCATGTATGTGAAATATGTGTAGCTTATACAGTCACCTCCAGAATTACTGACATCTTTAAATAAAGATGCAGAAAAATATGACTAAAGTAGCACTTTTGGTAGCAAAAATAATTAAATAAACCTTTCATTTCATGGTTCATTAATTAGTGGAACAACATGCTTCAGTTAACACCGGTCTTCACCGGGGCAAATAAGGAAATAAGGTTCTGTAGAAAGACAGTAATTGAGGTAGTTTTTTTATGTACCTTTAGATAATAGAGATGAAAAACCTTCTCGATGCCAAAGTCTTACTGTATACCACTCTACTTCGATTAATTAAAAGGTGATCACCTTTTAATTAATCGAAGTAGAGTGGTATACAGTAAGATTAAGATAATAACATTGCAAAATAACATAGGAATAGTAGTAGGAAAACATAGTTTTAATTCCCAAAATGACCCACCTCTGTTGATTAAAGAATATCAGTCTAAACAGGTTTTTTTGTGAACAAATTCTCATGAAATCATTAGTTTTATATTCAGTTCTTATGTTTTAGATTCCTAGTTTTAATATTCTATTTTGTTATTACTGTTGCCTTGCCACCTTGAATCATATTAGGAGGACCACATTGGAAATAAGTATTTCATTATACATTATGCTAGCTGTGTTATCCGATATTATTTATATAATATTGTGTATTTACTAGAACACATTGCCCCATTTTATACTTCGTTGTACGATGGCGAAAATAGTTGGATCTACAAAATAGGGACACCAGGTGTAAAATGGTTTATCTCTCTTCCCCGCAGGACCGGAACACTGGCATCCATCACAACATTTTTTAAATCATTTTTATGAACTGGCTTGTACTCTAGGTTTCTAAAATGCTATTGTATAAATGAAAGCTCCATGCCTTGGTGGTTCCTACCAAGGCATCTCTTGCCTTTCCCCTGACTTCCTATCCCTGTAAAACCATCACAAGCACATGGCCAGGGGCAGGACCTCAAGCTCTTGTTAAACTGTGTACACACAGAGCACAGAGCTGGACTGCCTGGCTATCATTAGGGGTATTATATTATATAAAGAGTCTTACAGCAGCCATATAATAGGCTATAGCATTGTTATGGCTCGGACTACATATTGTCACATGACCCTCGCTGACCAAGCTGATCGTAATCACATTTCCCTGAGTAGCTACCATGGTTACCATAAGTCACTCAAGCCTGGCTTACATGCTGGGGCCCAAATCTGCCCAGATAGTGAAGAAATAAATGTCTCATGATTAGGAAAATGAAAGAAATGTGTATTCCACAGATGAATGAGAGACACCAAAGAGAGAGTATACTGTTAAACAGATCATCATGGCTTCTTTAATATTAAAAGAGCACAACATGACATTCAATAGTGAGTTGAAATGATATTGCGTCAATAGCCTACAGTACTGAGAGTGTGTTTATCACTCGTCTTCCGTTAGCCACAACGTTGTTATACCTATAAATCCTTCTCTATGGGAACCTGAGACTTTTCAATCATAGATACTCTACATTCAGATCCATTCGCAATGGAAATAAACTAAAACTAAATGCTGTACACACAATCCACAATGGAGCATACACCTGACAAGTGGAAAGACTATACAAGCACCAGGTAATCGTCACCTTCATATCAGATAATAGACCAAATCTTCATGATGTCACCACAACCAAAAACGTATTTCCGGGTAGATAAGGCCGGCAGTATTATTCGTACACCTTATTCTTGGAAGAAAAGTACACTTATGATATTGTTATTGAGTATTAGAAACATACAATGTTGTTCTAAATATCCACAGGTTGACAAACTAAACATAGATAATGAACTGGACACTTTTATCTATCTTGTATTGTGTAGATAGATATCCATAGACATTCCACTCTGAAATACCACTTTAACTGTATATTCACAAACATTCTGATTTGGTCTATAGCCAAGGCCAATGGATAGGCCTAGACAAGAACAGGGGACATACTTATTTAGTGTATGACATGCAGTAGGACAGTACAGTAGATTCAAGCCTGGTATAATGTGCTTTAGGCTTACATATTAAGGAGCGCCATTGTACAAGTGCGTTAGCTGCAGAGCCATATTGTGCGCGGATGCAGGGCTTGGTAAACAGGCAGTCATGTTTGCTCTGTTAAAACAGTTTATTTTGCATTCTGGCTGCTATTTAGGAGCTCAATTGGAATGCCGTGGCTTGGGTTTAATGGAATGAATGAATTTTTTTTTGGTCAACTAAACTAAACTAATTAAATCCACATGGGAAATACACAACCACACTAAACTGATACCAATGTAGCCTTTACATACATTAGTACAATCATCAGTGTTAATGTATCCATTTGTAACTCAGAGTGCACAAATATAACATTTGTACGCTCTACGAGTTAAAATAACACACAGTGTACACATAAATAAGTTGTTCTGTGGTGTGTTATAACACAGAACTCTTGTTAAATAATGTATGTGTCTGAAATGCCCGTTAGCCAACTCCAGCATTCACTGGCTCTAGACGGGTTTGGACGCATAGCTGCACATCATATAATATTATTTCATATAATGTATATAGACTATAACATGTGACAAGGGTATATAATTGGGTATTTGTGGGGTAGCTAGGTAACAATAAAATGTACAGGGGTAAATAACATAGATATTAGTCAAGGACAATGTATGTCTGTGGGTTATGTGCATACAGTGTGTTAGTGGGGTCAGAAGTCTACTTGAACTGCTTGGGGGATGCAGGGATCTTGATTTCCTGTCCTCTCTCCAGCCTCTTCTCACACTCAATCAAGTAGTTGACGCCATCAATCACTGTCTGCACCAGCTGGACCTGAGGACACACACACGCACGTGCACACACACACACACACACACACAGATGGGTCAATTCAATATGAAACTACAATTTGCAGGTAGTTGAGAAAAAAAAAGTACCACCGCGCCTCAGCCAAATCAAGGCAGGTCCGGTGCGTCACAGGAGCGGGACACAACAGCAGAGATGAAGAAGAGATGTAGTTTACATAAAAACTTCACCTCCAGTAATAAAAGAGGCTTAAAGGCGCTCGGGTGGCGCAGTGGTAAAGTCCCTTCCCACCATGGAGGTTGTGGGTACGAATCCACCGTGGTGCATCCGGCTTTGCTGAGCGCCTATGCGAACACCGCGTTTGTACTCCTACGGGCTGGGGCGGCACCTGTCAGCGGGGAGTGTTGGGCGGGAGGAGTAGGACGAAGGCTCTACGTCCTTCCGGTGGGGGCTCCTCACTGGCAGGTGACAACACAGAAATGTGTGTGGGGAGGAATCAATTGGCATAACGACTAAATTGTAGCCTCGTTCCCAGCCTTACTCATCTGCGAAGAGAAGAGCCTGGTCACGACCTAAAGCAGAGTGTGTCTATAGGGCAGGACTTTTGTCGTACGCGTTTCCCCCGGAAACAATATTTTTCGACGAATCACAACACTCGTTTCATTCACAGAGAATGTTAACAGATTTGTAAAGCATCAACGTAATTTCCTTGGGAGGTACTTCCGCCAAATTCAACCACTTCCGGTTGTCACTTCCTAGACAACCAACAGCCCAGGTCTTGCCCAGCATGACTAAATTGGGGAGAAAATGGGGGTAAAAAATTATTGGCTACTCTATTTATAAATACAAAATAAATAAATGAGGCTTAAATGCCCGAGTGTCTTCTTCTCCTATGATTTGCAGGTGTCTGCATTTTCTGTGAACAACCTTTATGCTCGCACGCGCACACACACACACTCTCACTCTATTTTCTTGACTGATTACCCTGTTGTTGGGGTACGACTGACTGGACTTCATGCTGCTTACAACAATCTTGCCCTCTGGATATAAGTGTCTGCTAAATGCCTAAATTGTAATATATAATGTTCTTTCATGTGCTTTAAAGTACAGTAAAACTCCCTCAAATGGTGCCTAAACCCAGATGTTTTTTATAAAACACTCATTATTTGAAGCAACAAAGTGTTTAGTCTACTCCAGCCCTCTTTAGAGCCTGTTGACCTTGCACTGTCCTTGAGAACTATCCAGCAGTCTGGCTAATAATGGAACACATACAAAACACATTCACAAAGATTCTTAGACAGGAGCCTCATTCCTAAATGTCACAATCTCCATCTAGGAAAGATAGTAGCAATTAACTCTTTATCAGCATGTTTAATAGCACAGAATTAAAACCAGTGGTGGAAAGTAACCAAGTATATTTACTCAAGTGCTGTACTTAAGTACAATTCTGACATAGTCCTGTACTTGACTTGATTATTTTCATTTATTGATACGTTATACTTCTGCTCCACTACATCTAAGAGGCAAATATTGCACTTATTTCTCCACTACAATTATTTGACTGCAGTTAGTTACATGTTACTTTGCAGATTTAGATTAATACAATATTAACTGATGTATTCATTATTATACTGTAGGTTAAGCTACCCAGCAGCAAACTGTCTCCAAAGAACAAAAGCATTATGGAGAGGAGCATGAATTTAACCACTTAAGCCCCAAAACAAAACAAAAACTGATCATCTTTGATTTAATTTATTTTATATTATATTAATGACATGCCCAAATAGGGAAGTCAGGTTGAAAGTGCAGTCTCAAACATCTAAATTAAAACTGCAGTAAAGAGGACTGCCACTGCCTGCCTATAAATCTTCAAATGCGATTTCTAATAAGGCCTTTGTTAGTGGATTCATTACTCTCCCATGGGCCCACTGAACATTGTGCCTTTTTGGTTCATGAACAGCTGTGATGACATGTTGGTGAAAACACATAAACACAACATGGACAAGCACAAACAGACACACAGTGAACAGAAAGGGTTCTCCACATCAGACCTGGCTCAAATAGAGTCCATTTGGTTCCATTCTTACACTCTCAGATACAATTAGACTTTACTTTGTAGAATTTGCAGATAGTTATTTCTTACTGTAGAAGTGTAGTATTTTCAGATAGTAATTTCTTAGGAGTTTGTTTTACTTTTACCAGATGGGTGGTGTTTACCACATCCAAGCTGCTCAGATACAGCCAGGTTCTCAATCACGGAAAAACGTCAAAACATTTGGACTTTAAACACATCTGATAATTTGCGACCGAAACATATCAAACTGGACATCTTTGAAATTAAAAAGGTTGAGAATCACTGATGTAAATGAGGTCTTCTCTATTCTCCTACATGGGCTGTTATAACACCAAGGGCGGTAGGGAACATTGATCAATGCTCCTACTCTCCAGTGGCTCATCAGACAACTGAACCAACTCTATTCTTCGACAAAATGTCACAACAATTTGAACCGCGCTGCCGTAGGATGGAACAGTACGATGAGCACTGATGAGCAACACTCTCCATGCCTCCATCCAACACTGAAGACCCCTGTCCACGTAATAATTACATCACGTATTTTACACAGAAACAGCACAAGCACACACATGCATAACATGCATTCACATGTGTGTGTGTGTGTGTGTGTGTGTGTGTGTGTGTGTGTGTGTGTGTGTGTGTGTGTGTGTGTGTGTGTGTGTGTGTGTGCACACACACACTCGCCGCCCACACAGTCACATATGCACAAACATGCACAACTAACCCTGAATTAGACGTGGAGGCGCTGAAACTAGCCGATCTACAAGTTGTGACCCTCCCAGCCCAGCTGTGAGCTAAGCTCTGAGCTGTGTCCCATGTACGGAATCGGCGCGCAACTAAGTATAAATCAGGCCTTACACAAAATAGAGAATGCCTGTATTGTGTGTGTAATCTATGTGACTCAGGCATGACAGCATGTTGAGAGACACAATACAGACTCTACGCTACCCTCCTCTCCCGACTCCTCTCGGGTGATGTAGAACTTGAATCCATGGTTGTGTTACCTCAGAGTGTCCGAGGCGGTCCAGGTTGGAGATATCAAATGTCCCCCCTACAGCTGCAGTGTCCACACCTCCTGTCCCTCTCTTCTGGAGACGCAGGTTCTCTAGGATCTTACTGAATTTAGGGTCCTGGGGACAGGGGGAAGTCAATGTTAAGCCACTTTCTCATATGAACACAGGAAAATGTCCGGGGAATCATGTCGGGACATTGTCTGGTGTTGGCCGTTCACACATACTGTATAGCATGAAACAGGAGAATGTCTGTTTCAGATGCGTTCGTTCACAGTTCACACATTAAGGTAAATACTCTGTTTGATAAGGTGAGGGGTGGGGTCTGGGTAGTAGACGCACACATTAGCTACTCCCACTTAAATATAGGGGGAGATGCAAGGAATCAAATACAAACATCGTTTTACTTTCTTCCACAGGCTGCTTGACATTCAGTCTCCCATTGATGCGTCCATACAAAGCACAAACAAAACATCTTTCCTACATCAACACGTCCACTCGCTGAATGTAAATTCACCGGACTATCATCGCGTCCATTCACACATTGAGCCATTTTGGCTCAAACGGACATTACCCAGACTTAAGTCAAGGGTCGTGCCAGCATAGTCTGTTGCATGTCCGATCCTTCTGAGCCAGAATATTGCGTTCATACATACAGCCCCTCCGTTTGAAGTCTGGAAAACTTCCATAATACAGTGCATGTCTGAAAGTGCACGGCTTTAGACAGTTTTTAAAGCAATCAAATTCAGTGTAGAACATAAAAACATTATGTAGCAAATATACATTTGTGAAAACCATAGTTTATTGACACATCCTCAAATAGTAGCCTAAATGTTAAATAATTTCAGGGCATTTTGAGATTTCAGAGGACAGCGTATTTTGCTGACCTTTGCGAGGTGGGGCAGCTTGACGTGGACACCCGCACGGAGCCCGGTCCCCAGGTTAGAGGGACAGGTAAGGACGTAACCCAGGTTCTCGTTCCACATAAACTCCCAACCTTTTTCCTGGATGAGATGCTCTACCTGAAAGAGAGAGAGAGATGGAAAGTGAGACAGAGAGGAGATACACAGAAAGTAAAGGAGCGGACAGTAAAGGACTCATGCAGCAACGTTTTTTTTTTGTGCATGTCACATTTAACTTATAATTGGTCAAATAAATGGTAAATGGTGCATTTATATAGCGCTTTTATCCAAAGCGCTTTACATAGATTGTGCATCACATTCACCCATTCCCACACACATGCACACACCGATGGCGGAGAAAACCATGCAAGGCACCAACCTGCTCATCAGGAGCAATTAGGGTTCAGCGTCTTGCTCAAGGACACTTCGACACTAACTCTGGGGGAGCCCCCCCAACCCGGGATCGAACTGGGAACCTTGTGGTTTCCAGTTCACTCTACCCGGCCACTCTACCCGTGAGCCACTGCCGCCCCAACTTATAAGCAAACAAATAAATAAACACAAATAACTTTTTACTAACTATGATAGATACAAAAACAAGTATTATATTAAGCTTCAACATTTAACTTGAATGAAACGATGAATCAGCAATCAAGTAAATATAAAATACACATATACACTGAACTTCCTTTTATTTAACCAATTAAAGCCTACCGGTAAGCAAAAATGTTTAAAAATAGCAGATCTACTAACTCACCACACATTGCACCACAACGTAAATAGGCATGCCAGGTTAAAAGTGGTTAAAAATCTGAACACATTGTCTGCATAATTGTCGATAGCAATGTCGTCAAAAAAGTCAAATAATGGCTGATATATCTATTTGCCAAACAGATACATTGGTCATGCTCTAACTTCTTAACAGTCATAAGTACAGTTTGGCCATTACAACAGTACAACAACCTCACTTTCATGTTGACTACACTTTCCCTAATGGTGAACCTGGATCGCTGTCAGGGATAAATAATTGATGTTGGAGTTGCCTTGCGTTTATCTCTCTCTCTCTGTGTCTGTGTCTGTGTCTGTGTGTGTGTGTGTGTGTGTGTGTTTGTGTGTGTGTGCATGAGTGAGTGTGCATGTTTCAACCTGCTGCTATGTCACACTTAAGCCCATAGCCTTTGTGTTTATCATTAAAACTACTTGTTTTTCTGATGTTTTTGTAATGTATTTTTCTGTTTTTGGTTGTCATGTTGTTATTATGTATGTGTATGATTTCTATGTGATGTCTTTTTGCTCTGTTTTTGTTTTATTATTTATAGACATTTAATATAAAAGCCATATTGTTATGTATGTTATATAATTGAAAATGCCAATAAATATATTGTTTAAAAAATAAACTTGCGTGTTTATATACAGTATGCACACTGGCATGAGGCACTGACACACAGACAGACACACAGACATTACACACACACACATACCTGTTTGAGACCTCTGCAGAACCTGTCAAACACTCTCTTCATGTTTCCTCCCTTCTCCATGGAGATGACCCTGGTATGATCCTCCTCATTGATCCAAATCAGGAACGTCTTCTCGTTGTTGTGCCTACGGAGGTCAAAAAGGGACAAATGTTAACATTTGTGTAGACTATCTTATTTCAATATGGACCACTCTTATTCATGACCAGTCTACTTAAACCCTCTATACTTCAGTCCCCCACTTGTTCCCCTCTACACCAAATCTCTTTGCCAAAAATAGCACAGATTTTCACTGATTAGTCGCCCCCAGAATAAGGATGCTAGGGTTCATGTGGTTAAGTTCAAAATCATGTTACCACATAATATGATACTTTGTTGTCAGATTCATGTGCCACATCTGTATCAGGAGAGGGCATAAAACACACTAAAATCTTCAGTGTTCATTTCACACACACACACACACACACACACACACACACACACACACACACACACACACACACACACACACACACACACACACACACACACACACACACACACACACACACACACACACACACACACACACACACACACACACACACACACACACACACACACACACACACACTTCCATTGGATGATCATCATGCCGGCTTGGAAGTGGCTGGTTGGTGTGACTGTTTGCAATATTATTTTAAAGTGACTTTTGTATATTATGTGTATGTTGTACAACTTTTGTGTAATGGTTTAGCTGTTTGATAGGATATCAGATATTCTGTAGATTGGGTAATTGATGGTAAATTGCTAATCTGTGTTCTGGGTGTGGCTCACCCGTTATAAAATGGAGGCTCCAGATGAAGAATTTCAGGTTGACTTGGGCTAGCTAGTAACAAAACCAAGGGAGAACTGCCAGGGCCTTCATGGAATGTCTCAAATTCTTGGTTTGTTGTGTTTCTTTAGTTTAGCTTTTCAAGTGTTCATTTCTGATTTCGAAGTTATTTTTGGCCAGCCTTATGTGTTAAATTGTCGTGTCCGCATAGGCCCACTGTGAATAATGCTGCACTGATTTTTATTGGCGTTTGTGGAGGGAAATAAATATAAAAATCCTGCATTCCTGGACTTTGAACCTGTCTTTGGAGCCTAAACCGTTGGTCAACTGTTACATTCGCAATATTAATTTAGCAATATGTATTTTACTACGTAGTCCTCTTCTCTCTTACAGTAAGTATGATACACGATAAGCAGGAAGTAAGTCCACAATGAGGCTAATGCTCAATTTCCCCTTCTTTATAGCATCAGTTACAAAACAATTGTCTGGTCATGAATTTAATTTAGAAACATTTGTCCAACACACACAGCCATCTTTCCTAGTAGAGAGACTGAGGGCATTGAATGTGAAGGACATGCAACACAGGTCTCCAGCTGGTATTGAAGCAGGGAGTTGTGATTATGCAGTTGCTACACTATCAGTGACATTAGCATTCTGAAAGCCTGATAAAAAGAACACCGCTCTTTCCCTTCTGCTGCTGCAGCAGCACAGTTACCCGAGCTGACCTTGTGAGGAACTGCTAGAGGTTTAATGAGGTAATGGATCCAGGAGAGCGAGAGAGAAAGAGAGAGTTTTTCTGTAACAGAAAAGAGTGGAGCCAGAGAAAGTACTACTCGTGGGAAGGAACAGGGGACTGAAGGGGGACAAGCAAGAACAGAGGAGGGGCAAATGCAGAGAGAAAGGAATAGAGAGATGGGAGAAGGAGATAAACGGTGACAGTAAATTATTAAAAAAACACATTAGTCCAGTAAAAGAGAAACTGGAGAATACAAAGGAAGGAGAGAGAGAAAGATCAAAATTGAAGAGAGGGAATATTAAGTGTGAGAGGAGGAGGGGAGGTATGGTAGAGAGAAAGAGAGAGGGAGCAGCAAGTGAGGGGAGGAAGAAAGAAAGGGGAGTGAGATGGAAAGAAGAGATAATGAGGGAGAGAGGGGAGGCGAAGTGTTGGTTTGCTGCCATCTCTGAGGCCAGCAGAAAGGGAGATCGTAAGACATTGAGGAATAGAGGTGTATGAGTATGATGATGATGATGATACCACAACAGAGAGAGGGGTGGACAAAGAAAGAAAGAAAAGAAGGAAGGAAGATGGGAAGGACATATGGATAAAGAAAAATGTAAGTGATAAGAGTGGAGAGAAGAGACAGAGAGAGATACTGTATGGTGGGAGAGAAGAGATAAGAGAAGAGACAGAGAAAGATAAGACAGGAGAGAATGAGGTGATTGATACAGGTTGAAACAGGTCCATTTCTGTGCTGAAAACCAACTCTGAGAGGTCATTGTCCACAATGCTAAAATGATCCACCACATCTCAGGACAATAGTCAATCTCATGTAAAACTGAAGAGTAAAAACTAGCCATCTTCGCAACAAGGCAGAAAAACTAGTCTTTTTATTACCCCTCCCCCCCAGTATTTGTTCCATTCCACACTGGATGTAAATGATTTCAAGGTCAAAGTCGATGACACAATTATCTCTAGCAAAGAAGAGATTACCTATTTGGGTTGTATTCTTGACAAATACCTGACAGGTGAAAGCATGGCGACAAAGGTGGTCAAAAGAGTAAACCAGAGAACCAAATTTATGGGCAGAGTTTCCTCTTTTGTCAACCCTCAGGCCCCTCTCAGGGGCCCTGATTCAGCTACTTTTTGACTATGCTTGCACCTCTTGGTACTCCAACACTTCAGTGTCACTGAAGACTAAGCTTCAAACCTCCCAAAACAAACTGATTCGGCTACTCCTCGGACTGGGGTCCATGACCCACCTTTCTCCCACCAATTCTCCTTCTACAGCACTGCCACCCAGGATTGGAATAGTCTAACCCCATCCCTCAAAAAATGCAGTTCGCTGGGCTCATTTAAATCAGCCTTAAAAACTCACCTTTCAGGAGGCCAAAAGAGGAGGTAGTACCATTTCCCGTTAGACAGACAACCCCCCCCCCCTTTTTTTGTACATATGTTTTTTTTTTCTCTCTGATTGTTTAGTTGTTTAGTTTTTTTTGTACATAGTGTTATTTATTTTTCTGTATTATTGTGTTGTTTTTTAACTGTTTGGTTGCTACTATATATGTCTATGAATTGAATACCAAGGACCCCAATGGAAACAGGACTGCAAGGACTTTTTTGGACGGACCTTTTAGACAAAGTATTATAAATGTAATTGTGCCGTTACATTTTTGGCCTAATAAAATATTCAATCAATCACTCCTTTGTATTTTAAATTTCTTAATTTAGGCATATGGTTTGGGAGGCTGAAAGTGAGATAGTGACTATATCTAAATCCACAAAGTATATGATATAGTCATATCTGAATTATTGTCTTTTTCTATATGCTATTTACATGAGCCATGCACTTCTGTGCCTGCCAATAAACCGAATTTCTGCGTATCTCTGCACTAGCTCCAGCAAGCATCAGTGTCATCTGCTGCGTTACTTTATTATGTTGGCAATTAGCCTCATTCTACGATCCGTCCTCCGCAACAGTCATTGAGAAAGTGTCTCCAGAAGTTTAATGCACATTTCTGTGATTACCGTCTGTAGTTATGGAGTAAGGACAAACTGAAAAGTAACAGTAAATATACTATACAATGCATGCCACAGAATATGTACTGGAATAATATGTTTTCATGCTTTGGCATCCCAAATAATATCAGAATATTCAAGGTACAATATCTCGATTTCTTATAGCTGTGATAAGACCTCCAGCTTGTACAGTAAATTGGACACCTGCAGTGCATACTGTAAACGGAGTATTTGACATTAATGTGATTCAGATGTGAATGTAAACGTATAGCCAGTTAAAAGGAGACACAGGAGCAAGGCTCTTGTGGGATTTGAACATACATTAAGCCAGCTATGGCCTAGGTCCAACTGTGTGTAGCAACCTCTATGGTAGCAACAGCGATCCTAAACTCCCAACTACAGACACACAGATGATGTGGATCCATACTTGCCATAGTTTAATGGCAAGTATGGATCCACATCATGTTATCATAAATTACTTAGGATGTTACGTGATTATTAAAATAATATTACAGTAAGTGTTTCACTCATGAATGTTATTCTATTGATCTTAATGGAAGGAAAATAAAATTTCACTTCTATTTTGTATACGTGTTATGTAAAGTATTTTGTAAAATATGTTTTGTAAAAGTGCTATAGAAAAAAAAGATGCTTGCTGGAGAATGATCAGAGTTCGACTAATATGTCAGAGTTTCAGTATCATCTGTTCGGATAGGATTCCTTGCTTACCATATACCACGGGCGTCGGGCCAATCACGGGCCATGCCGGCACAGGTCAGGAGAGGTGACACAGGCTTGTCAAACAGGAAGTGATCCTGTGAGAGACACAAAAAAACGGAAAAACAAACTCATGTTTATAATGAAGATAGTCTTACTGTCAAGATATTCTGATTAACATTTGCTTTTTGGCAGCTCACCAAGATATGTAGCAGCATCTTTTAATCTGTCTACATCTGTGCTAACAACTACACCCTGTATGGGAATCCACCCAAAGACCTGTATTACAGGTAAATGTCCTCTCTGTACACCCTCCTTCATGTCTTTATCCACAGTACTAATAATAAAACACCTTTAAGAGAGGGAAACAGATCATTTTAAACCCTGGAAATTCAAATAATGTGGAAAAACAGTACCTATTTTATAATTTGGCATTCTCATATACAATGAATATGTCATATATACATTTAATTTCACAGTTAAACGTAGAGAGGCTTCCAGAGCATTGCAAATATAGCTGGTTTTGAATGCGAGACATTTACAATGTTGCCCAATATTATACCAATTACAGACAATACACTATACACAACTGGCAATTTCCTCCACTCGTGACATTATGATTCTTCATACCCGAACAGCTGCTTTTTCAGGAGTTATGGAGAACTTTTCCCATTTTACGTCATTTCCATATAGTTTTGTGAATAAGCTACTGATATTGTTGTGTAGATATGGTGTAAATATCTGAAGTCGTGCCTTATCTGTTCCCCTCCCTTTAACATGTTTAACATGTAACAAAAAAATAAATAGAACACAGTAAAATCCTCAGTGTTAATTTATCCATTTGTAACTCTGCTATTATTGGAGTTACAGACCCCCTGGGACCCCCCCAAGGACCCCTGGCGGTCCCTGGACCCCACGTTGCGAACTAATGGTTCAGAGTTAAATCATAGTAACACTCAGGATTTCACTGTGAAGTTTGCTTCAGTTCTTCAGGCAGAGGAGGACAGAAGATGCTTCAGCCACCTGAACAGACTCACATCAATGAGCTGCTGCTGCTCCTGGTCTGACATCACGGTGAGGCTGTAATATTTCCCGGTCAGGTCTCCCTTCAGTCCCGCCAGGGCGTCCACCACCACCCTCTCCACCTCGCGGCGCTCAGCGCGGGTGCAGGCGGGGGGCAGACTCAGCCCGCGGATGCTACGGCCTGTTCTCACCCTGGACGACAGCACATAGCGCTCGTCAAACTCGCCCGACTGAATCTGAGGGTGGCGGACAGGGTTGGATGTCAATGCTGTGTGTTATATGGATCTATATGTCGTCTCATGTCTACATAATGTCTTCACTATAGACAGGATCGGCGGTAAGTAATTGGTGGGGGAATATAGTGTTAAGTGCCTAAGGACACCTGGGAATCACATAATATACATAAAGTAGAGTACCTTACTACAATCCAGGTCAGTGGGGTGTTTCATGACTAGAGGGTCGTAACCATTATGCCTTTCTTTAATGATCGGGTTCAACAGGTCACCAAACACCTAGAAACAAACAAAACAACATTCATTACTTTGAACTAGACCATACCCGGTGAAGTGTGCAGGCGAAAGTAGTTGCAAACGTGGGGTTATTGCGCGTCCTGTCGCGCGCCCCGTCGCCATCCACACATTATTGTTAAGGGGAAAAAATGTAAGAGTAATTTTTCCTGCCATTTGTTGTCAAAAATAAAACCTGAAGCGACCTGGTATAGTGCCACCATGAGGCCGATTTAAAAGATTTGGGCCCTTTCAACATCAGACTTGATTAAGAGATACGATGTTGCCCAAATAAAATAAGCCCAAATAAAATAAAAGCTGTTGAATGAACACTATGCCACATACAAACGTGTGTATACTTGCTGCGGCTGTATGTTTAAGCACCACGCCAGAAGGATGTTTTCAGGTTCATGGAACAAAGCAAGAAACAAGGGTTTCTACATCACTGCCAACAAATGAAGAACCCATCCTCTCCCACTTTCCGCAAGTCTAGTCTTGAATGGATTCATTTTCAAACCGACAGAGAAACAATGTAAAAAAGCTAGTGGAAGAAACTGAATCAGAAAAGAGTCCACTACAGAAGGCAACACAGCCAAACGTGTTATCATTTTAAACCAATTACAGAGTACAGTGTATCAACGGTCTAGTCAGAGTTGTGCAGAATTGTTGACTCCTTGGATACAAGGGTTCATTGAAACATGTCAATAAAACTATTAAACACTGTTAGATAAGGAAACCCTTTCTGCAAATAGGAATAACCATTATACCGTTCACTGCACCCTTTTTTTTTTACTTTGAAAGAATATGTCCTGTTTGTGTGCTGTGCATAATCTAATGAATACTTTGGAAGTCTGTAACTAATAATAATAAAAAAAATATCCAAGACAAATTCCTCTTTAATCAAAGTTCTACTATATATCTGACCTCGTATGTCTCCTCATCTCCAGCCACCATGCCCACGGTCTTGATGAAGGGGTGTCCAGGGTTGTCAACACCTGTCTGGATGGCCTGATCCAGAGTGTAGCCGTTGGGAGTGGCCTTGTCGACCAGCTTGGCATAGATAGCTGGGCTGAGGTGGCTGGCCATGCAGTTGTTGTGCTTGCGTAGGTCTGGGTACTCAGCACTGTTCAAAGAGTTAGGTTTGTTTTAGTCTGTATTGTGGTTAGTCGAAGGATCACAGTGACTGTGAAATGTGTCATAAAAACAGTGTGAAGAAAAAAGGAAAAAAAGAACACATTGTTCGACTGAATTCAATGACAGAATTGTAGATTAATCAGATTTAGTCATGGTTGAACCTATACAGTAAGAATGTAAATACTTCTGTTTTCCAATTGTCCAGGCTTATTGCATACTGATAGATCGATCATACATCTGCAACTATGTTGTACTGTATGCCTGATTAGACATATTTGTTTTAACTGTATGTGAGGTACTGTTGGCTTAATGAGTGTCAGTGTGAAATGTTAAGGTAGAGTAAGTGATACGTTTTGTTTTTTTATTGAAAGGTTAAAGCTCTATATTCTGATAGTAATCATTGCTGTATAGCGTGTTCAGTACAGGGTCTCCCCGTCTCTCCAGCTCTTTAATGAACAGAAAATACATTTTCAGGTGGGTTGCAAATGTTCAGCCAATCAGGAGAGCGTACCCCTTTATCTGCTTAAATTTGATAGTGTTACAGTTCCAATTTTGTCTGCCAATTGTTTTTGTGTCATCACTTCAATTCACTTGTTTATCCTGTATGAGTTCTCTCTCCTGATGGGAGAAAATTGGTATCCCATCCATAAAATGTAGTTTCTGTTTACCAAAGAGGTGGAGAGACAAGGAGACTCCTGTTACTGAACAAACACTCTACAGCAATGAGTATTATCAGAATATAGAGCTATTTAACACTTATTTAAAAAAAAAAGTTTATTTAAAAAAATATCACAATATCATATAACCACATTAAGCAAGTCATTCTAGGTTCTTCTAGATTGTTCACTATTATTCAAAGCTGCACAAGGCTTCGTAATGCAATGTGTTGAGCTTGCAGATCATATTTTCAAATGAGCGCAGTATAAAATAGGGCTAAGCTACAGTATACTATAAGATACTTTTAATAATTATGAGGCAGAAAAATAATATCTGATGTACAGTATGAAGGTTTCATGTTGTTTTCACTTCCTATATTGTCACAAACCGGCCCGACTCCAAGCTCCTCCACCAAGCTGCTCCCAGATCTGATAAAAAAAAACCTTGACACCTCCCTTGCTGCTCACTCCCACCCTTACCCATGCTTCCTAATATGGTGGACCCGTGCAAAATGACTAGAAGCTTGTTTGTCTCGTTTTGGCTGCTGCAGTCTGTTGGACATGTATGAAGGGAAAGGGGGAGCTGGCATCTACAACCATATTGTCCTACCCAGAATATAGTTGAAATGGAGCATGGCTAGTTAACAGAACAGGATAGGTCTACGACTCCTTGAGAGAGAGCTCTGTCTCGATGCCACAAAACCTCTAATATAAAATTGGAATTGTGTGACTTGCTGATTTAGCGCAATTGTCTTGCTGAATTTACAACATCAACATGTGATGGCTAACAACCGTTTGTATATTCATCCTCCAAACAGCCACGTCTAGCCAAGATACTGCAGTGAACGCTTGGGCCTTATCCAAAGACTCAATTTGGCTCTCATATCCAAATGGAAAGATGCACTCCATATAGAGAACAGATCTCCCTTGCGGTGCTGCAGTCTCTGTGTCTCTGTCTATTTATATTGCGGGCCCGTGCGCTCGCAAGCGGCGTGTGTCCCAATGTATCTGTGTGTGGGGGATGCACGTACACAGGTGCCCGCTATGTTGGTCGCTGTGCAAGTCTAATTTTGTCTCAGGAATTGTAAAACTGCTGTCGAAAACCAAGCATGGAACTTGCAACTCTAAACTAGGTACAATCAATGATGTCGGCCCACCCGGCGTAGTAGGGGTCCGGGCACCTAAGCTGCTAATGCAGTCTGAAAGGGTGTCGCGGGTTCGACTCCCGACCTTTGCTGCATGTCACTAACCATCTCTCTCCCAATTTCCTGTCAGTCTACTGTATTCTATCAATAAAGGCATGAAAAGCCCCAAAATATCTTTAAAAAAAGAAAGAATCAATGATGTCACCGTATGTGTAGCCAATAGAGGGACTTCTGTATGAACAGAGACACAGGCTTCTCCTTCCTATTCTACTCCGGAGGGACGGTACGGCAGGACTGCGGTAATACTTTCACAAAAATATTAAATAACAGTTGTCGTTGAGGGATTGGAACATTTTGGGAGTGACTAACATGGCCTACTGGCAAGCGCAAAAGGTTTGGCACTGATTGGTCCAGCGGTCTGCGAGGTTAACACACACTCATGTGTACACACACACACACACAGGGGTGAAAAGATAATCTCTCGCCCCGCCTTTGGCTGCAGAGATAATAAGACATGTGCACGCACACACACACGCATGCGCACACACACACCAGTCTTTGTGAATTTGTGTATTTGCCATGATAAGCTCTTGTTATTGTATTTCATATTTTCTTAACCATCCCATCATGTTTAATCAGTATGTGTTCATAGTTTTTGACCGTTGAAAATTTATTATTTTTTAATAGTCTGTTAACAATGGTTCCCTCTGATGTCACTGTCAAGGTTAAATGTGTCTGTTTTCTTTGCACGTTATGTGTTTTTATTCTTATCAGGAAAATGTATACCTAGCATACAGTTTATAACGCATCTGACATCATGTTTTCTATCTATTCCCATCCTATTTTGTCTACTTCTGTATCAGTTACTTTAGAACTACCATGTGACACTGCCTTGGTGTGACAACTGTGACTTCTGTTCTCCAAGCTTGTGCTTGCTTACAGATCTGGTAATTCAACTGAATGACCAGTCACCAGACCAGTCAACATCCTAGAGAAGCTTGCTATCACATTGTCATTACTGTGTAATATCATACCAAAAAAATAAATAAGACAAATGTGAGCATGTACAGCACAATACTGTAAAGAAAATGAAAATACCAATACAGAAAAAGTATGTAGCCTAAATTATGAACTGTAAAATAAAAGGCATAGTAAATTAATTCCACTGGCCAATGGCCATCCAGTCACATATCTGTCTACAGTGACCATTGAAGTGCCTCTTCCTCTGTGGCCCCCACTACTTATTCGTATGTCTCTTGCAAAGTGGCTGGCATGACAGAAGTCGATAGGGCACTATATCGATTTCGGTGTTACATCTGTTGTCGGCTAGGTAAACTGGCGATTAGGGCACTCAATCAATGGCCGTACACTGGACCGGACACAGTGTGCAGAGGAGCTTCTTCAGAGACTGCATCACACACAGCTGAATCCATCTGCAGCGTGCAAGGACTATCCGCAGACAGGGAGGCAAACATTACAGCAGTAGACAGGCTACATGTGTATGGGCTACATACATACATACATACAGGTGTGTGTGTGTGTGTGTGTGTGTGTGTGTGTGGGGGGGGGGGGTGTAAAGTAGCCAATTGTCTCTGACAGTGACAACCACCAGCCCATCCCTCCAGGCCAAGTAGCAGTCTACCAATTAAAATGAGTTTTATAGGCTACAGCAGCGCCTGCATCCAGATCCAGGTCACTATATAATATGACGATGAATTATAGCCCTGTATGAACCAGCTGGGTTGTCTTGGAGTTCAAGCGAGGACATTCCAGATCATTCTATTCTATAGCCCATTAGCTGCTGAGAACACCTGCAGTTTGGAACATGGCAAACGTGAGCATATGAAATTGCATGTCTCTAATCTCCATCCCTTCACTGAATAATTTGATTTATCATCGTCATCCGATTATCAGCCTCAAACAATCACCGCGGCGTTTCATGTTGCTAATCACTGCCCCAAGATGCTATGTAAAGGAGGCGCGTCAATTGGTGTATATTTAGAATCGCAAACGTTTTAATGACAGTAGACTGGACGCTTACAGGAGGAATTTGACAAAACTGTATCAATCAACATGAAGTATGAAATAGAAACATAAATAAATATCAAGACTATTAGATCTGTATCCTTGGATCACAAGACGGTCATCTGTCATGACCGTCTTGGATGATCTTCAAAATAGTGTTTGCACGTTCTCCCTTTTTGGTCCGCACATCTACATAAACGTTCAGATTTCAAATATAAAGTGCTTATCCCGTGGCCACGGATGTTACAATTATGTACGGGCCATCGGAAGTACCCGTATCTTCTGTATTGTTCAACAAAAAGCATTTTAGTCCAATCGGTGGCCATTTTGTCATAGTTATAATGTATCAGAGTGCAATACACCTCCCAACCAATAGGGTCGCGTAGTTGAAAGCATATGGAGAAAATGGCCAACGATCGGAGTAAAATGCTTTTTATTTAACAATACGGAAAATACGGGTACTTCTGAGGGGCCGTACATAATTGTAACATCCATTGCCATAGGGTCAGCACTTTATATTTGAAATGCGAATGTTTATGTAGATGTTCGGACTAAAAAGGGAAAAAGTGCAAACATAATTTTGAAGGTCGTCCATGACTGTCACAGACAGTCATGTATCAGGGCTGTTAGGATGACAGTGCGTGTGCGTAATACATGATTTCTCTCATGTATCAAGTTTAGGCAGAAATTGAATTGATTGATTGATTGATGTACTTTATTTAGTAAGACATGAGAATGGCAGTACATGGAAGTACAAAGAATCAAATGGAGGTAAAAAAAAAAAGAGGAAAAAAAGACAAAGAACATAAGTGTGTCTATGAAGTCTGCAATAACTGTAGCCTACGGGGCCGGGTTTTTACCTGGCGGGGTACAGTCTCCGTACCGGGGCTCCAGCGCTGACATGGTCCCGGTGGAGCAGAAGCCCAGCCGTTAAGGATCCCGCTCCCACTAATGACAAGATTCCCAGATTCCGTTTAGAGGACACGATCCTAGTGAAGCTGCTTGCCATTTTTCCGTTTTCTTTCTACCTTTATATTTTCCTCGGTGATGATGATGCTGATGCGACGCCTGTGGTGGAATGAGAGAGAATGGAGAAATGGTTATATGCGAAAGAGAGGAAGAGGAGGGGGCGGGGGACAGAGAGAGAGAGAGAGAGAGAGAGAAAGCGAGAGAGAGAGAGAAGAGAGAAAGCGAGAGAGCAGTGGTGGAAAAAGTACTCAAATTTTTTACCTAAGTAAAAGTATCAATACTGCAATGTAGAAACACTCTGCTAGAAGTAAAAGTCTGTAAATCAAAATGTACTTGAGTAAAGGTACCAAAGTATTGCTATAATGTACTTAAAGTACTAAAAGTAAAAGTACTCATTGTGCAGAATGTCCCATTTCACAAGTTTTCAAATGTATAAAAATAGCAGATCTACAAGCTCACATTTGTAGATCGGCTATTTTCAAATGGCCGAAACAAATGTATATAGGGCTGAAGTGGTTAGTGTATGTAAATGTACATAGTTACTTTACACCACTGGAGAGAGAAGAGAGAGATGTGTGAAACTACAGAGAATAAAGGCACGGTCGCCATACAAAGAACACATAATATAGCCTATCATATTTCTAATTATGATATAGCCTATTTGATCAAGCTGCTACCACTCCCACTTAAGAATCATTAGCCTACACCTGTGCACACAGGAGTGGAGTAGCCTATTGTCTTTTTAAGATAGATCTGTTAAATGTTTGAATACTGGGACAAACCTGTTGCTGCAAGAGAAATGTGCAGGATCTACCATTTCACTTTTGTGAAAAAACAAAGCCTAGATTATATTAACTGTGGGCAGGCATATCAGATAGAGCCTTGAATGAATGACATAAACATATCCTGTCCTTACTTATTCATAAAGACAATGATAATATATAATTTGATCAAGTTTACAGGTTAATATTCGCTAAAGTATGGGAACTATCCCAGTTAGCAAATATTCTCTCAAGAGAGATTCTGCTCTCTTTCTTTTTTTACCAAGTTTCCAGATGGCAAACATCCCCCAATGTATCAGTGTTTTGGTTCCCTGCACATGGATAAATTCCAGTGTCTTCTCAGCCATGAATTTAACATGTAATTCTCACCAACCATGTTCGGTAACTGAGTTTTGGTATCTTCTACAAACAGGAGGTGCCTGTTCAGCCCTTGGTGCTAAATCTGAGCTGATTGGTCAGCTTCTGTATAACCCCTCTGGAAAAATACAGCTTATATCACTCCCCATGGCAAATAAAGGTATATAATAGGCCATTAGCAGTCATGGGCTGGTCAAAACCCAGGCAACACAGAATAAAAATTGTAGGCATGGGCCTACATTTTGAGTGGCTAGAGAGTCTATTTTAAAACATTGTGAAAAATGTTATTTAAAAATACATTGGCCAATCATTGCAAAAAAACAGCCCACGGCAAAGTCACAATGGAACTCAACTGAGTGTGGTCAAGGACAAGGAACTCAGTGTTGTGTTTTGTAATGCTAATTAATGTCTTAAGTCTTTATACTGTATATGACCCAACCCTACTATCCGAGTTGCAGCAATGTCCTCATTCCTATGAATGAGTCAAATGCTTCTGGCAGGTTGCAACAATCAACACACACACACACACACAAACTCTTTCACAAATATTGGAAGCAGGAACACTTGGCGTTCAGTAAGTACCCCTGAGCTCCTTATGAGGGATAACTTCTGCAGATGAATTGGTCAAAACCTGGGCATACAATACACTCAACAGGGCCTGGATATAAGTATTGTACTATGATATAAGTATGTACTACTGTGTGTGTGTGTGTGTGTGTGTGTGTGTGTGGGGGGGGGGGGGGGGGGGGGGGGTGCTGGTAACATTGTGCATAAAAAGAAAGAATGAATGTACATAAATTGTGGTGACTGACTGTTTTGGAAAGCAGCCAGTCATTTGGGTTTTCATCCAAATGACTACAGCCACAGCAGGGGTTTCGCCTGCTGTGGCTAGAAGAAAGAAGATGGGTTACCCTGTCAATAACATATAGACATGAAAGGCAAATTAGCATATTAGTATGATTACATAATTACATGAATGATTGTAAATTAAAAGAAAAATATTACACACAGCAAAATCCGGAGTGTAAATGTAACTCTGACAGTTACCCCAGATTTTGCTGTGCAGATGCGATCAATTTGATCTTGTGTATAAAAATATGCAGAGATGACAAGTTAGTCTTACCTAGAACCCAGTACCTGGAAAGAACACGTCCTCTGTAAAGACGCTGCGTCCAAACAAACAGTCCAGTGCAGGCGTGCCTGACGTGAACAATACAACATCAACGATGGCTGTCTGACACAACCTACTGCATGACTAATAAGATACACAAAAACTAAACACACACCCAAGGAAACCATCAACTCTACCAGAAAGAGGGGGGGTGGCGAGTGGGGATAAAATTATTGGGCATCTAATTGAAGATAATCACTACTATTAGGTGATTAGATGTCATTAAACGTGATGTCCTATCTACTGTAATATATTACTAACAACTGTAGAGAGCAAGCACATGGAAGGGCTCTGTGACCTTTGAGCACCACAGTTTGAGTTGATTCAGGTTTACTTTTATCAGGTGATAGCTGATAAAGCAAAGCATACACACTTTGACGATTTCAGAGCAGTTTTCTTTACAGTACAGAGCTACTCTGCAGGCTACATTACTGTATTTAAATACAGCAACAAAAAAATCTTACTACCTGAGGAAGATCTTTGCATTATAGTGGTCTCACTCATATTTTTTTCACTTTTTGTGAACATTAGGACTAAACCTTTGTTGTGGGGAAAAACCCCTCCGCTAGCATCTAAACTAAGTTTCTCCATCATTTGTAAATGCCACAATATGACAAATGTCAGTTGTCTAAATACATAAAGAGTACCCTGATAACCAGGTTTTCCTCCCAATTCCAAAACTTTAAGGACCTGGAATTTATCAAACTAATAACATTTCAAACCCAAACACTTTGGTTTCAAACAACGTGTATCAAAAACTACTGGCTGGAATGCCATAGAATTTGCTGTGAATTTGCAGGGATCATGCTTCCCAGAGGATTGATTGATTGATTGAAGTACTTTATTTATAAAGACATGGAAAAAGTACATGGAAGTACAGTTAACAATATAAGGTCCTCTAAACTGGATCGCCCATAAAAGCACAACAGCTTATTTCAAATGAGATCCCCACGCACTCAAATCATGATGACATTTAAGAAAACAAACAAATATACACTACTGTGCACAGTATGCAGAACATCATACAATCAGAGGGGGGGGGGGGGGGGGGGGGTTAGGTTAAGACTTTGACAGGGGTCAGTTTGGAATTGCAGCCTCCTGAAGGTGTTTTTTTAGGGCAGTTTTGAAAGTGAGTAGGGTTTTACACTCCTTTAGGTAGGGCATTCCACATTTTTGTTGCATAGCATGAGAACGAGTTCATTCCCTTGTTGGTGCCAAATCTGGGTTGGACATGATCAGTGGCGCTGCCTCTGTTGTTGCGATTGTGGACTTGTGGACATTTACGTTTTCGAAGTATTTTGACAGGTACATGGGTATCCCAATGTTGTCCCAAGGTTTTTACTCGTCTACTTGATACTTGTCATGCACAGAAAATAGGCAGTCTACAAGCTCACACTTCACAGTGCGGCGTGCGTGTTGTGAGTTTGTAGACCTGCTACTTTCGGTAGCTACAGGGGCATCCCCCTAGCAATCCTTACAATTGTGGCTCTTCAGAGGGTGGGAAATGTTTTTTTTTAAAAATACTTACTGCAAATGTTTTGCAGACAGCAGTGCTTTTTTTGCCCCCAAAGATGAACACGTTTTGTGCGTATATGTTACAGGTAAATTGGCATTCCAGGTAAATTGGAAAAGAAGCGCTTGTTTTCATCGCCCCCCAGGCAATTCTGTAGAACCAACGCTAGAGGGCAATGCAAGCCAGACATGAGTCCCACACCACACACGCACGCATGCACACGCGCACGCACACACGCACACAAACACACACACACACCCGCAAACAGCCTTATTCCATGCAGTTGAAGCACAAGGGGGCGAGCCTGAGGGGCGGGGCTGGCGGGCTATGTTAGTGCAGTGAGTGGCAGTTGGGGCAAACCATAGAGGGGCAAACGCAGTCCCCACAACATCATTTACGATTCTGTGCCAATCGGTACATAACTCGGACGGCGCTTAGTCAACTAGCAGACCATCGGCCGGTCGTCGCGGGCACTCACGCCTGGAGGCGCTCGGGCGCGACTCCTCGGCCTCACGGTCTGCTGAGTCGGCGCGCCTCCGACATGGTCCAAAACTACACTTTAGCGGCGAAAAAAAGTAGTCCGCGGTTGTTTAAAAAAGTAATGTCCCAAGCGGGAGTCAAACCCAGACTCCCAGTGGTAGTGGATGGGAGTCCAATGATTATCGAAGTGCGCCACTGAGGCTTCCTGGTTGCTATGTTGTTGTTGTCGTCGTCGTCCTCGCATCAAAGTGCCCCGCGCCTAAGTGCCCCGCGCCTAAAAACAAGCGCTCCCCTTCCAATTTACCTGGAATGCCAATTTACCTGTGACATATATACTATTGTGTGCATGCTGGAAATTAAGAACATTACTTTTTTTACACTCTGTAGCATTCAAGATTGTGGAAGTTGTCTGGCTTGAGAGACTGCTTGGTCCACAAATTTACTAATTCCATGATATTTAAAAAATTCTACGACCCGATTCCATGATCCCCAAATAAATAAAATCATACCTACAAGATTTATTTAAGAAACATAGTATTTATTTACAAAAAACTTTCACAATATATTTACATTATAAGTCACCAGTTCTTTCCTTTTATTTAAAATAGAATTTGAGATAAAACAAAATACAAACTAATAAATAAACAGGTATATTACAGAAAAAGTGGTTTCTGAATTGATTGCGAAATGGCTGATTGCAATGTTGACAAACAAGGAAGTGACGGCATTTAAAATGACCACTTTCCAAGTTACAGGTGTGGACTTCACAGCAAAAGTCATTTGAGATATCTTGACAGTTGCTCTACAACATTAAGACATTTGTAGCCGCATATTTAGAGGGACATGGATCAACTTAATTCCCAAAATACATTGTTGAGACCTGGATGAGAAATATTACCTTTTAGGAACGCAACACCCATGCGACAAAATATGTCTCAGATGGTGTATTAGTGTGTAATGGTGAACTGCAATTGTTGTTTAGAATAGAATTGAATTAAAAAGTCAGAGTGTCAGGAGCAGTGGTTCAATCCAATAGTCTTTTCCTGCTGAAGGATTTCCCTGTGGTTGAATGCCTGAAGGGAGAGCGTTCCATCTCAACAGTCCTCTCACATACTGCTTCATCTACAGGATTAGTGGAAAGTAATTTTTTTGTCAAGTCAAGTCTATTTTTATAGCACATTTCATACAAAGTAAACTCAATGTAATTCACATTAATTAACCAATTTCAACTAGCCGTCCCCAAGATTTTTTTGTGAGCTTATCGATCAGCTATTTTCGCCATGCGGCAACACAGTATGATGATAAAAAGATGAGACTTAAGTGGTTTAGAGACAACTAAAATATATCTACAAAGTATAGTCCACCATCTCCATCCCACTCACATAGAATAAAGCATTTATAAAGCCCATCCATCCACACACCCCAACAACACCCACAGGATATAGCAACCCACACAAGTCTTGTTTTTATAAGTGACAGATATCAGGTTAGCCACTGGCTCCCTCTTGTGGATATAACGGTGCTTTAAACTATTTGCTTTCTTTTCCCCCCTTCAAATAGAACATAATAAATAACTATTTGACAATGTGTCCCCTTTAACACTACATTTATAACAATATTTTAACTGAGATATGTCCAATACAACCAGGTCATCCAATGCCAACCAACCGAACAAAAACAATGTCAGTGTTTTACCTTTAAAGTGGGGCCTTCTCCTGGCTGATCTACCCTCAAACAACAGCGGAGACTGAGTGAGAGCGAAAATCCCACTGGCTGTCACCGTCTTCCTCCTCTTGGCGCTCGGTGGCGTCGCCACTGGACAACATAATGAAACCATGAAAAGGATTAATGGTTGCACGGATGGATAAAGAGATGAGATTCATTAATACACTTTGAATTTCAAAGTTAAGGCATCAGTTTAAAAACTCTATAGATCAATTATTTAGCTGTATGCAGTTGCAGTGTTTACAATACAAAGCGTTAATGTGTTCATCATTGGAGCTAAGTAAACTTTTAAATTTATTCAGCACAATTAGTGTATAAGTATGAGCTAAAGATTTACATCTTTACCACAGTGCTAAAGGGAACATGTGGATACAAGAAAGCATGCAAAACGAAGTTGCACCCTTGAAACAAATCAAACTTCACTTAAACCACAACCAACAAAAACAATAAGAAATGTGATCAAATGGTCTATGATCTAGTATTAATGTATAAACAAAATTAGGGTCTACAACATATTGTCCACTCCATTAACTAAAATATATAATATTTTGGAATAAAATTCCTTCAGGTCTTATTCATAAACATCTGATCTTACAACACTTCAGGTCTCCATCTCCTGCCATCCACCCCTGGTGATCTCTTGTCTGAGGACCAGTTTCATCAACCTGCTTGGCCAGGCTCTCAATCCAGTCCATGTCCCCCTGTGGAGAAACAGGAGATGCATCTTCTCCTATCAGAGGTGACCTCCTAGAGGGTGCACTCGGTGCAGCAGCTTTACTGCATGAAGGCTCGTCTGTGTTCTCGTTATCCTGTAACCTCCTCACACCGAGCTCCACCTCCTCCAGTAGCTCCTGCTTTCGAGCATGTTCCTTGCCTCCAAATACACTGGCCTGCGCTCTCTTCTTCCTGGGCCAACTTTTAAGGTTGTCTGGGTTCACCCGCCCCATGTTCTGGGGAGATGGGGTCAGGGGAACGGCCTCTGTCGGTGCTAGGGGTGACATGGCTCCTGCCGCAGCGCAGTGCTGTGTAGGGGTATAGGATTGGCAGATGTAGGTTTGGACACCTTTGCCAGGCGTGCTCTTGGCTGGAGTGACATGAGAGCAGAGTGAAGGTGAGACACAACCAGGATCTCTGTGTTTAGAGAGCAGAGGCAAAGGACTGTCCAGCTGAAAGGGATTGAAAGCCACTGAGGGGCTCTGACCTCCTGATCTGGGATCTCCACCGTCAGCAGTAAAGGAGTCGGTGCGTCTGAATTTGAGCTTTGGAAGCCCTGATTTTTGCATTTCCACTAGTTCCACTTGGTACATCAATGGATTCGGAGTAGTAACACCCTTCCTTCGACGAGGTGTCCCTGAACTCCTTGGGGTTGAAAAGCGAGGTGAATCAGAGTAGCCCCATCGAACTGCTGCTTCCCTCTGTTGGCGGTCGGGCGTCTGTCGAAAGCCGTAGCTTCGTGCTGGGGTTACTTGAGCTGGTAGAGGGTACGATCTTGGAGAGGATGCTGCTGTAAACTCAAAGGCTTCGCTGGACTTGGAGGGCTTCCTGGAGAAGCTGATGTTCATTTTGAGGCCTTGGGTGAGTTCATGCTTTACAATAGCAGCATCAATGATATCCATGCTGTCGCCGTCACTTGCTGTCTTCATGCTGATGTGAGAAGAGTCTGTGTGGGAACTGGTTTCGGAGGACTGTGAAGATTCAGACAAGGTTTTTTGTTGTGCCTGTGTTTCGCACTCAATATTTTCTGTTGTTACACAGTCGCTGGTCATAGCACAGCTAGAGTCTGTGTTTGGTTTGGAAGGAGGTAGGCTCTCACTAGATTGGGATCTCAAGTTGTGCCTGGTCCTGTTTTTAGCACTTTGGCCAGGCCTGGGTTTCTCTGGAGTTTGTGTAAGAGTTGAGCCTTTTACTCGAGTCAATTCTGGTTTACAAGGAGACACAATATTTTTGACAGGTGTTCTTCCAGAGCGGGTGACAATTTGATATGCAAAAACAGGGCTCTTGTTTAGGGTTATGGTGTTGTGTGTGCGTGGGGAAAGGTTTGGGGGCGAGGTAGATTTGGGAGTTTCCTGAGAACGAACAATTGCGACTTCCTTCACCGGGGTGGTCATCTTGTCTTGTCTTTTAATGAAACTATGACATGGCTTCTCTGGTGTCACCACATTGCTTCTTGCTAATGTTTGAGGAGGCTTCAGTGGAGTTACAGGGGAACTGAAGCTATGTGCTACGTGGGCAGTTTTATCAGGACTGTGGAAAACTTTTCTTTTGGCACCAGAACGTTTAGAGGGACTGTCAAAATTGTTTCTGGAGGCTTTCAACAACCTCGGGGAGGTACGAGTGGAATTGATACAGGGCGACTCTGGCACTTTGAAAGTACTGTTTTCCGTGTGTCTAAATTTCCGGGGTGACGGTGACCAGGTGACACTCTTTCTGGGTGTTACTGTTCTTGAACATGGACTCCTGAGTGAATAAGCTCCAGTAGGTGACACGTGTTCCGACATTATGGCCTTGATAGGCGTTTTAAGGATCCCCTTCAGTGGGGTCCTCACAGGGCTGTCTTTCTGAGGAGTACCCAGCACCAGGACTCTTCTGGTTGGGGACCTGAAGGGGCTGCCTCTGAGGGACATCCCCACCTGATGAGAGCAACCTGCTGCAGGGCTGTCTGGGACCAAGGTGGTACAGACCCTAGAGGATCCTGGGGTCCTGGGGGTCTGAGGGGTGCTGGGTGATCTGTTCCCATGAGCAGCCCTTCCAGTTTTACCAGGTGATTTTGTTGGGGTTTTGTTAGGACTCTGCAGGAAAGAACAGAGAAAGACGTTCAAATTGAACAAGCTTTAGTTAAATTGATAGCTATTTTTAAAGACCCATGTTTATAAACCCTACAGCTGTCAAATGTCAACTGAGCTCAGAAATAACATTTGATTTTTGGTCTTAACCCATTTTGGGCGGGAACCCCTATTTATAACTAAACCTTTCGGGATGGGAATCCCTTTTTCTTGTTGCTATGTACAGTATATAGCAACATACATTTGTTGTAATTTTTTTATAAATATTTGAAGTTTTTCAGAAAACTTGGCTGATTTCCAATGATATCTGATTATTATTAGATTTTGCCAATTGCCAACAAGCTTTACAAAAGGTAACCTGAACTAATATTTACTTAATGTCTGACAACATTCACACAACTATCAGAAGGCGTAACCCAGATCTGCCCAAATTCTGTTCAACTGTACAGTAGTTTAGTTGTCCACCATCATGCTAATTTATTTGACAGCCCTAATAATCACACAGGATGACTGAAAATGGGATTTAGTTCATCATTGATCAAACTCTCCCATGCCTTGTTGGATTTAAGCTTGGAATTGAATGCCTGATGACAGAAAATGTATGTAAAATGTTATTGGTTGCATCTTCCTTGCCAACGGCTCACCTAAACACAGGCAGGTGATCTGCAGAGATCTCAGATCTATGAGAAGCTAATTTAATTATATTTTAATTTCTTTGATTCAGTGTCAGCTAACGGCAGATTCGCGTTTTATTCCAGTGTAGCCCTGAACTGTAACAACAGTTACAACAAAATTCACCAAGAGGGAAATTTATAGTGCATCGGACAGATCCAGATTCAGCATAACTATCTAGCGGCAGTGGCCCAGGAAGTACAGGGTTCGATCTGGGAACCGGAAGGACACTGGTTTGAGCTTATGTTTTAGAAATATGATGCCAAAGAGGCTTCCAGTAGATGTATTCAATTGTACTTACAAGGTGACATATGCCAAAAACGCTAGCTGGATTTTAAGCCAATAGAACAGCTCTTTAAAAGAATAATTTCATTCATTTTACTGTCTCTTTAAGAGTGGGTGTTAAGAGAAGTCTGTCCTTGAATTATGTAATAGTGCCTCTTTTTAAGTACTCGAAGGAGACAAGATTAGAGTGAGTGAAAAAAAGTTAAAGCCAAACTTTTACCCCTCAAAAATAATCATAGTCATTACTACCTGGATAATGTAATATTTTTTTAACATTTGCAGACAAAATAAGCACTTCGCCAATGAAAAAAATAAACAAAAAGGGAGAACACACCTCAAACACATCAGAGTTACCAGACGACAGCAATCTCCTGCTGGCCCTGGTGGGGTAGGAGTCAAAGGAGGTGGTGGTGGAGGGGCGACCAGGGGACTGAGCTGCTCCAAAAAGGATACGGTGAGGAGAGTGGACAGCCCTGGGGTTGACACCACTGACAGAGAGCTGGGAGGAGGACAACGCTTTGTCCAGGTTGCGGGAACGAGGCTGAGAGCTGGAGTAGAAGACGCTGGAATTTCTTCTGGCAAATGACTTTATCCTCGGGCTCCTCCTCAGCTCTAATAGAAAGGCAATGTCAAGGGTCAATCAATACAAAAAATCTGTGGCCCACAACATATTTTCTTTCCTCACTTTGAAAAGCTGAAAAGCAGGGTCTGCTCTAAAAGATAATGTCAAACTGTTTTCTTTGCTTATTTTTTTATTTAAAGAAACAATATTCTTTGTAACTAGTTTTTGCAGTTCATCAGCCCCCCCCCCCCCCCAATCCGAGTACCTTCTGAAGGCTTCACTGGTGACTCCTCCACTATGCAATCATCCTCTGGGGCAGACCTCCTGTAAACAAGTGGACAAACAGTGCTTAAGCCTAATTTATTTATACTTCCACCTTAATGTGTCATTTAGAATATCCTTCTTGTTTAAGGTTCATGTTTCCCTATTATTCATACCTTCCCATTCTCTGTCTGTACAGTAGGCGGCTGGACACCTGTTTGTGGTGGGGCGTTTCACATACTTTCTTCGTCAGGAGTGCATGTGTTTCTGAAAAGCCAACATTTCATTAGAACATCACATAAATGAAACCAACCAGGGTGGAAATTGAAGCCTAAGCCTGGGTAAGCCACTGAAGATGACTAAAGTCATCATTACCTTCTGACTCCCGAGAGTGTTTGTGGTTGAGTCCTTCCACAGCAGACACAGACTGACTCCTGGGCAGTTTGGAGCGCTTGGATACAGAGGCCTTCTCCTGGTTGAACAGGTTCCTCCGCACCTTGGTCACCTCTAGAGGCAGTCATCACATCATCAATACTGACTAATCCTTTGCCGACCAAAATTATTCAATGACAACACAAAAAAGTTAACCATCTCTTTGCCTCTAAATTCTGGAATTCTAGCCCTTACATCACATGGAATCAGTGTGTGGACACATTGCGTTAACCAGATGAATCCTAGTGTACCTATTCTGGGCATGTCATAATAGGCAAACATTCAAGAATACTTTAAGTGATATTGTAGAAGAGAACACACTTGGAGCAGCTCAGACTTTAAGTGGTTAATTTGTTTTTAAATTGCTCTCCATCTTTTGTATGGATGTGGTACATTTAACCTTCATGACCTGTGCACTTCTTTACTCTCGTCAATGTGAGAGATGTGTGATGTCATAAAACATGTATTCAACGTGTAAACAGGCAGGTTAGGTAAAAGTTTTGGATGACATTGCTCATCGTTAGACAATTTAGAGCTGCTATGTCGTGACTAACACTGTAATAGTTTTTGGCCACTTAAGCTAGGTGAAACCTGCCAAATAGACAAACTAGTATGTTCTCTACTATTATCTTGATGTATATTGTATTGTTGTTAGCACAGTATTGCAGAACATGCCACACCAATATCATGTTGCTTGTACTTGAATGAGTGACCGCACATACTGTACCTTGTGCTGCTTGTTTCTGAGGTGGTGGCTCTGGAACTGGTTTCTCCACTGGAACACTCGGTTTAGCTTTGGTCTGTGGGGTAAGACAATAGGTAATAGTGTAAGGCATTTCTAAAAATTACTATTCATGAATAATACAATTACAATCAGAATGAGGTGAAACAAGTGGCCAGTAAATGCCCAAATTAAACACCATCCTGATGGATAGAATTTACTACATAGGGCATAACAATGACCATAGGAAAGTCACATCACAGTTAAATATTTGAAAATTAATGTTATTATAATTGATTGATTATATTCTGGTCAGAATTTATATTCAATGAAATATGGTACGTCTTGAGAATGGCACTTTGAGAACTTGAAGCTTGGTATGTCATTTGTATCTGTCAACTCCTGTTAAATTTGTGAATTTAATGTATTTTTAAAAATACTTTGAGATGCACTGAATCGTTTAAGGAATCTTCACCGAATCGCTATGAAGTCAGAGATTATATTATGGCCCTGCGATGTGTATTTTCGTAAAAAAGTATTTGATCTGCATGCCAAAAAGCCTTTTAAGTAAATAAATATATTGTACCAGTGTGGCCATAAAAATATCAGAGAGGAGACTATAGGCATGCGTTATGTGTTGTATTCAGCTTACAGTTTTGGTGGTCTTTCTCGGGATCTCTATTTGGCGAAGACTCTGTGATGCTTCCGTCATACTGCGATGGCGAGTCAGCATCCCACTCCTGAAACAAGTTAATAATAATTAATAATGAAAAAATAATAGACATGAAAACTATATTAGACCCATCATTACTCTACACTCTTTGCCTGTGATTCTAATATTTTATTAATTACTTAGGACCAGGCTCCAGGTTATATGCTAATCCCTTATATCTGCAGAAACAGTGTCCTCTTTTAAAATCAGCCTTAAGAACTGTTCTCCCAGACCTCTTTGATGGTTAGAATGTGTGTGCTATGTGCTAGTTCTTTGTTTGTTCTGCATGTGGGGGGCGTGGGGTCATTAAATGCTGAACCATTTGGATGAGTGGGGTTTTAAATGCTTTCAGTACATGTGTGGATGGTAGGTGCATTACGTTTGCACCTGCATGTGCTATGCAAATACATTTTTATTGACTAAAATCCTTACTTAGGGCCCTCTTAAGCGGAAAACACAATGCCTACGCAGCTGCGATGCATCACTGACGTGCGTGAAGTGCCGCCTGCCGCGCAATGCATGTAGAAAACCATTGAGAACACACACAGTGCATTCTCTTTTTTCTGGTAGGTTTTTTAAATGACTGGATTGTGTGCCATAGCCATACAACTCTGGATAGTTCTTCTCTATTTCAACAATCAGTCTCCCCTCGTCCATTGTGCCATGACAACAACAGGTTGGGACTATGCTGTGGAGGCAGAAGAGTTGCCATGCCTACCACGGGTACCCGGATGTATTAAATAAATCAGTAATAGCAAGTATAGTTTGTGATGTGATGTCTCAACCTACAATCAGTCCCACCATAAACCCCCCCTTCCTCACCTCCTCTTGCTGGGGGAGCGCTTTCTCAGGTCTTGTAGCCCATCCCCAGCATCTGAGGCTCCCATGATTGAGAGCGAAGGGGAGATGGTGGAAGGAGACAAGCTGTCCTTGTTAAGAGACTCGTCACTGAAGAAGTCCGAAGGCAGTGCAGCCAGTAGGGCATCAGGCAGCTGGCTGCCCAGACTGTTGTAGATGTCAGCCAACAGCCTGGGGATGGTTGTCAAAAACCTGACAGGACATGGTGGACAGTATAGTGTTTAGAATATAGTGAGTCAGAATTACTACAATTCTCAACTTGAAAAATGTGCTCCTTGGACCACAGGTCTCCGCCAGGGCAGGTAGCTTATTGTGGGCCAGCAATGTTTCACGGACAGATCCGTCTTAATTACATGACTATAATACTGAATTGCGTGATGTTTGGACAAAATCTGTACGAGTAATATCAAAATTGGCCTGCTGGTGGCGCTATAACTGGCCTATGTGAAAATATTGTGGCAGAGGTTCTGCTCTGGCATCCAGGAAGTGTGTGCGCAGAGTTTCACGCCGATTGGGCCAACGGTGCCGGAGATTAGCTGTGCACAGACGGACGAACACACACACACACACACACACACAAGGACGGACAGACAGGGGTGAAAACATAGTCTCGGCCACACCTTCGGCCTGGTGGATTTTTTTTATTGTGTGACGAGTCACATTGACAGCCAGATAAAAGTCACTCACCTAGGAAGGAGCTCATCCTGCAGGAACTTAGTGAGACAGACCGGGTCTTTAGTTAGAGAGATCATCCTCAGCATATCAGCCACCTAAGCAGCAAGTTTCATTTATTGTTTTATTTTCATTAGTAACTTACAAATACATTTTAAGTTAGTCAAAACCCTCAACATACCCTCAACATAACAATTTCCCTCAATGGGTCCTCAAGCTCTTTATTAGTTTAAGGGCATTTTATTGGAGCACAGTCAAACTGAACGCATTAAGGAAAAACAAAGGGTCATGTCAAATGTGTCAGAAAATAATCTATTCTGCAATGAAAGGCCTTTTTCTGTTTAAAACTAAAAACATTTGTGTATCCTACCTCCTCCACCATCTCTTCTGTTGCTGATGCATCAATCTGTCCTGGAGAGAGTCTACACAACTCCAACCTCAGCACCGCCTGCAGCTTGCACCTAGGAGACAGAGAGACACACACACACACACACACACACACACACACACATAAATATGGTGGTCTAATTAACTGCAGAGTTTAATCAGATAATCTACAGATTAATTTATTAGGAAAATAATCGCTACTTGCACCCCTACATGTTACAAAAACTTACTCTCTGACTTTGCTTTCAGGATCAGAGGCAGCACCATAAAACTCCCTGATGGATTTAGTGGACTTAAGAAGATGCTGCTGGACAAACTGAAAGGTCTTTACCTGTAAAGCGCAAGAGAAGACAAACAAATGATACATTATATGGATTGGTGTCGTATACAGAAACATGGATTATTGTGGATAGTATAATAATTCACTAATTCTTTACTTATAGGTTATACCTTTCAATGGTAAGGTTTTATTTTTTTAAGGTTGTTGTCTGACAGGTAAATATTTAACTGTTGTTGGGAGATTATAGAGACAAGACAGTAAGAAAACAAATAGGGAGACAGTGTAGGTGAGTCAGACAACAGGAATGCTGAGAGGGAGACGGTGTAGGAGAGACAGTAGGAATACAGAAGGAGACGGGGTATGACATACAGACAGTAGAAAAGCTGAGAGGGGGACAATGTACGAGGAGACACAGGACAGTATGTGCTACTCTGGAGAACAGCTTAACCAATATCAATGCAGTCCACATTCTGTCCCTTAATGTAAAAGCCTGGAGCTTTTCTTAAATATCAAATGAACTGAGATTTTGATACCAGGACTGACCGAATGTAAATGTTATATACACTTTAAGACTGTTGGCTCATAATTTGTACACAAACCAGAGGATTCATCTTCATCTTCCGAGTTGCATTAGATCGGAAAGTTATAAAAACAATGATTTGATCATCAATGAATAGAATTGATTGAATATGTAGTTAAAGTAATTGTATCTAATATCCATAACTCAGTTGGTCAATTAAATTCTTGACTTTATTTTAAGTCTTTACATCAGTACCATATAACTAAATATTTATTTGGAAGAAATAGGGAGTTGTCTCAAGATCTTAAAAAGGAGAAAAGAAAAGGAAAATACAGCAATGCTGTTTGTCTCACTGCCAGGTCTGTCTTCGGTGTGATGAAGGATTTGAGAGCAGCCAGAAAGTTGTGGGTTCCAGTGAGGATGCACAAATCTCTCTCAGCTACGGTCTTCTCATAACTGGACTTCAGATGAGCCACCAGCTCGGTCTCACTGCTGAAGACTGATGAGAGGGACAAAAACATGGTTAAATCAATGTCCAAATAATAACCAGTTTTTGTAGTATTACTAAGGCTAAGACTATCAACCACTCACTCTGATGGCTGGCTCCTCCAGGTTTGGTCTTGTCACCCGAGCATCTCCTCCCTGGCTTGTCGTGGCCTTTGCCCTCTGAGCCCTGGTGTTCGGTCTCAGCCTGACCTAGTTCGCGCTGGGCCTTGACATTGAGTCGCGCTACATTCAGCATCTGTAGGGAGCGACTCATCGTCTTCATCTTCTGCTTCACAGGCGTGCGCTGGGCCCCACCTACAGGCAGAATGAGGCAAGTGACGGAAAAGGAAGAAGACATGGGTGACCTCACGCTTAACCACAATAATAAACAATATATCTGTTCAGATCCTTTGACTAGTTGTTTGAGCTGCATGTGAGAGTGCGTCTACCTCGCGTATAAACAACCATTCGCATGCCTCTTACCAAAGCTTACAAAAGCTGCAGTTTCAACAGCGTGAATTAACATAGGAATGACCCTGGCTGGATGCATATGGTCCATTGTGTGACCTTCTAAGTACTGTAGGTGTAGGCGTAGATGTTCCCTGAAGCAGTCTAAAGAAAACGTTTGGATAACAGTGGCTGATGGATTCATTAACTAAATTACAGAGGTGACGTCTGCAAGGTAAATGTATATGACAACACTAAAGTATCCCCATTATGCAAGTAAATAGAATATAATTCGATATATATTGTGATTTTTGATAAGTTATTTCAATCGGCGATCGTACGTGTTCACATGTATGCACGAGCATGTGTACGTGTGTGTAACGAAACACTTCACTAGTTAAAAAAAGCCACAGTACACCACTTTCCCAACCGGTTCTGATTTATTACTTACATTGAAAAGCAAAAATGTTATAATAAAAGAAATTATTGATTGATTGATTTTTCAGCTTTTCCTAAAATTCCCTAACCTACTAGTGAGTTTGCAAACTGACAGATTCCTCAATGTTACATTTCTATTTGTTACCAACATAAAATAACCAGAAACATCCTCAATGCAAGTGTATCATATGCCCGAGTTTCCCTGTTTTGTTTTCTTTCAAAGAGTATATTTTTTGGCCACAACAGCTTTGCCTATTGGCACTGGGCGCTTATGTCCTTGGAGGTTTGTAAAGATGTAATCTCTCAAGAACAGATTCTGCACTGCGTGAGAATCTGTCGTGAAGGCTCGTCGTAACATGTACACACTGGGCTACAAGTGGGCGTGCCTTCAGATCAGGAAGCAGGCCGCGCTTTACCCAATCAAATGTAGTGGGCGGGATTCACATGTCCGTCGATCTTTCCCCCTCGAAACAAACCGAAACTAATTTAACAATAGCGTCCGCGGAGCAGACAAAACCACGGAAATATATTCACATTTTAACTTACTCTTTCATCATAGAAACAAGTGGGCTTATAACCAAAACGATCCATGTTCTCTGGGAGAAGTGGTGTTAGTGTTCCGTGTAGAAATATTGTTAGTGGGAATGAAAACACAAGCGCACCAACCGGAAGTGACGCGGCATAGGCATACACAAACACTGGTCTCCTTGTGCTCTGGCTCTACGTTTTCTTCCCCCCAGAGCCAACAGACATAGAACAAACAGCAGAGGGCGCTGTTTTTCATTTTCAGTTGGCGATGGGTTCCCAGATTGGTAAAGATGTGACTTTTCAAAACAGGCTTGATGGTTACATCAAACGTGTAACCAACACGTGTGATGCCATCATTTCACAACGTCAACATTTCATGGAGAAATACATAGAAGACAGGGTCTTTTTTGCCACACTATTATTGATTTCCTCACATTAGATCAATTTAGGTTCAAACTTGGCCAAGCTTCCCTATAATACATGATTATAACAAACATATCCTGCAGTGGTTGGAGATGGTCTCCCTACTCTTCCATTGAGAAATGTTTACCCTGGTGTCAGGCAGGACACCATGTGGTCAATAAAGTTATTAGAAGCACATGGCGCACTGGATTGGACACTAGATGTGCCGCCCTCTTTATTGTAGTTCGGACACTGTTGTAATTAACTCTCTCCGTCAGGAGAGGAAAACAGACAAAAATAGGATTGTAGCTTTAACAGACAGAAGTGGTGATCTAGCTTCTCCGTAATTGTTTTGATCTTTTACATTCATATTAGATTAGTTTGTGTTCATCACCTGTGTGTGTAATGTTATAACAGATATTATCAAAAGAGCATTCTTAGGTGCCGCATTCTTACGTTTCTTAGTTCTGTTGTTTCCAGGGCCCTGCGAGGCCTGGTACAGTTCAGCGAGGCTGCTGACTAGCTCCTGCTGCAGTGCAGACAACTCCTCTCCCTGGGTCTCCTCTACTCCTCCTGGCTGCTCTGGAACAGCATTCAACAGTCTATAGAGAGCGAGAGACACAGAGACAGACAGACAGACACACAAGAATATTTGTGCATTACTGTTTGTTGCTAAAACTACGTTATCTTGTGATTCTGAAGAAATTAGACATGGCTTTCAAGCAGTTTCTATTTTGTCTGACTAAATGTGTATCTTTTATAGCAGTTCAATAGACATTTTTTATAGAGCTGAGTATCATATCACTGGATATCAATTTCTTTCAATACTGGTTGCATGTACCAGTTCTATCAAATTATTTTAAATAAGTTTCTAATTAATGACAAAATAAACTGTTAATATCTGTAAGATGTGTACATGCCATCCTAAACTCAAAAATTATGTTTTCAGTGGTAATCAATGCAAAAAATACCGAATTCAATTTGCAGCAAATCATAACAAAAGTAGTATTAATGGCAATGGTTCTGACAGTTCAATAATGGCAGTGAGAGAGCAGTTGCAGTCCTTTTAGGAATAGTGCAGTATAGAGCCATACCTCATTGACTCCATTAGATGGGAGCTGACTCCTGACTGGTCAGATTGAGGGAACCAGCTCTCCGTTAGGCTTGTCATCACTGGGCTGGAACAATGTCTAAGCTCCTGTTGAGCCCATTCTGGAACACGGTGCTCCATCGGCTGGACTGAGGAGCAAAAACATCTTAAAGTCACCCTTTTACTGGTAAATTCTAGTGTTTTCATACCTGCACCCAATGGAGCGGGTGTATTGTGAATGCCCCAGTCTGTTTGTTTAACTGTCACAGCAATAACTCAAGACAGCGTTAAGCCACTGTTGCTCAGGAGTGGGCCTGTCTCAATTATTACATAATCGCTGAATCGCAATTATTTGAGATACAAATTTATTTTGCATAATCGGCATAATCATTTCCATGTTGAAAATTTTTCATACATTTTCCAAAACAATTGCCGAAATAGTAGATCTACAAGCTCATCATAATCCCGTCGCATTAACATTATTTCCTCACCCTCCTCAGTGTTTACATCCTGCTCCATGACCACAGACAGGACACTGTTGACCACATCTGGTAGGTCGGAGAACATATCGGCATCAGCCGTATCGGCATCAGCCGTCAGAGGCAAGCTAAGGTGGGCAATGTCAGGTTGGAAGATGGTGAGCAGAGCGTTGAAGGGAGACAGAGGAGAGAGTATGGCCGAGCACAACACACCACTGTCATTCACCTCAGCAAACTGGAAAGAAACGAGAGGGGACAGAAGGGCTTTATTACAGACAGCACAAATTTATGAGAAGAATATGGAAGTTTGTAATCATTATTAGATTAACCTAAGAACATGGCTGAGAGTATGATGATACAAGATCATTTCCCTCTAAAACAAATGTGGTCCCAAATTGTTGAATTATGACATCTTTATGATCAACAAACGAAACCTATGCTCAACCATATCTGGGATGTGGAATAAACACACAAATTAACCCTATATGGGTGCTGAGATAAATGTGTTTTTTTATGTGTTTAGCTTTTGTTCTGGTTTGGTTATTGAAGACTATTAGATTTTTTTATTTTTATTATTTTATTCTATGCCAGACAATTGAGAAATGGTAGATATTGCTATTAGGGCTGTCGGACGTGCATATTGCGCTGTTCTGTGGCCAGCATCAAATGAGGGAACAAGGCCATGCCATGTTAATAAAAAAATATAGGCAAAACAAAAAGCTCATACAATCTTACCAGATAAAATATCTACCCCTCCCCCCCATTTACTACCATCAGATCTGCAGGCAGGTGCATAACTGATGACAATGATGAGAATGGAAACAAGTGTTCCAAGCAAACGCTCTCACACAACACAGATACTGACAGGGATGGACACTTAAGACACATAAACACAAAGCACTGCCTGGGGCTGTGATAATTTTTACTTTTTTAGATGATCTATTTTTGCTTGCAACAAGTCCACGCAGTTTCTACAGGAGTTAAATATATGTTTCTTAAAACAAAGACAACAGTACACCATGTTGTGTTTTATAGGTAATATTTGGTGATATTGTTATTGGTGGTGCCGTTTCACTGCCGATTCCGAATGAAAGAATAATAAACACTGGCATCAGCCAATGGTTCTACAGCTCACCATGTGCAGATCAAGTGTGGTGAGCAGCTCCATTAGGAGTTGCTGAAAGGCTGTTTGGCCCGGGTCCTTGTTGTTACTGGGACACTGGAGGATCCATGACTCTGAGGAGGTCTTTGTTGGTGGTGGGGCTCTCCAACCCTGGAGAACCCCTTTCAGACACACCTCCACCGGCTGAGGGAAGAGCTTCTGCCAGCAAGACACTGGCTCTACAGATACACTGCAGGTCTGGGTAGTATTGCCTGGGTTTTGGGAGAAGGTAATTATAGCATTCAGATTCATTGTACTTACTTTATTTATAAAATGATTAAAGATAGAGCGAGGTAGTATGCTCTACACAGAATCAGCGCATGGGTGTTAGGGTGGGTGGAGAATAGCAGAATATGAATGATGGCAAGACAAGTATATATGTTAGTTACTTTACATTTTTCAAAAGCAAAACCTGGAATTGTTTTACTTTTCAACATGAATTTTAAGTCACATAAACAAACGGTCATGTTTTTCTCAGCGTGTGTTTGATGACTGCAATAATCCCACAGTGCAGTTGTGGAAAATGTTTATTTTTACTCAACACCTCCGACCTCCCAACCATGCAACCCACCTTGCCCCCAAATCAGAACACCTCCCAGGACAGGAAACGCCAGTCGGTAGAGCCGTTCAGAAGACAGAAGATATCCAATGCTGGATTCCAGAGGGAAAACCTCTCTCTCGGGGCCTAAATCCTGCACTGTCATCCCAGATGGCGTTCTCTGTGTGCAGGAGAGCTTCAGCAGAGCATCCATAGGAAGCTCTCTGCCTCCCAGTTGCCCCAGTATCTCTGACAGCTTCTGAGAACCAACGTGGTCCTCACACCTCAGCACCTAGTTTAAATCATTTATCAGGGCAATAACATACATTATACAAGAACTATACATTATGTCAGACATGCAACATGATTTTTGTTTCCTTGATCATATTTGAATCTATCTCACTGACAATCAGTTAAAGTAGAGCTCTAAGTGTGCAATGAAATAATTCAGTTCCTCTATCATTCCAGTCAGAAACACATACATGCATACATACATATATACATATATACATATATACACATACACACACAAAAACAGCCATCAACAATCAATGGATAATTCAGCAAATGCCATTTTCCTACGGTCCTACAGTAAATCTACTTCATAATGGCTTCAGTGTCACTGTCAGCACTAGTAAGTAATAAGTAGCATTGTTAAACCTTTATATTTTAGTTTAAATTAAATATCTGGATGACCAGCATCACAGCCAACATTAGGATTACGACTGATTCTGAAAAGGACCTTGTATATTTACCTGTAGGTAGGACCTGCTGTCAACCCAGTGCAGGACCACCCGTCGTTGGACCAACATGTCATGAAGCCCCCTGGACAGAATCTGATCTGACACATCCATGTGCATCATGTCTTGGACGCTAGTAGTAGATATGTATTCCCCGAGTTGTGCTCTCGAACGAGGACACTCCGACAGAACAAACAACACATTTCTCCCACCATCAGCTGAAGTGTCATCCTCTTGTGAGCTGCTGACTGCTTTCCCGACCGATCGGTTGGACTTCCTCGGTCTCAGGGACAGTTTGGTCGGAGAAGTGATGTCAGGTCTGTCCCACTGGAAGTCCAAAAGGGCCTCTTTCAGCGCATTCTGGACCGAGGAGGATGGACTGGGCTGCTGTTTTCGCCGAGCAGTAGTAGAGCATGCCTTGCCCTGCATGTCCCATTTGGCGTCGTATTCCATCTCAAAGTCCTCGAAGGTCTTGTGCCGAAGCTCCTTGAAGTCAGAGCCTCTGGACAGGTTGCCACTGCGGCCAGACCTGGACTTGAAAAACTTATAGCCCCAGCGCACCCTGTCGAAACCATACTTGTAGCCGAAATGCAGCAGGATCCGCAGAATCCCTCGTTTCAGTGGGTTTGTTGTGGCCGTTTCCGCTCGGATGTGATCGTCCCCACCACCGTCCAGATCAATGACAAACACCAAGTTGTGCAGAGCCATAATAATAGCACCAACAGCTCACTGGCCGCTGATCCATTTACAACAGGTCGCAGTTACTCCGAATGTAAGATCTGGCAGCATTCATTAAACGTATTTAAAGCCTAGTCTAGATGGACCTGTAAACACACTAGAAGTCTCAGCTGGATGTTGGATGAAATTAGATGAGACACGTCGTTGTGTTTATTAATGTAACAGTTTATAATATACCAAAGGGTAAAATAATACAGATGTCACCCATCATGTCCGAATGTAACGTTGCAGCTAACGCTGGTGGAGGAACGTATAACGTTGCCCAACTTGTCTGAAGTTAAGTTAGCTGTGTTTGCTAACTAGGCTAAAGCTAACAACAGTAGAAAGTAACTTTACCCAACTTGTCTGAAGTTAGCTGTTTTTGCTAACTAGGCTAAAGCTAACTACAGTAGAATGAATGCGCCCGCCGTGGCGCTGCTATTTGTTTCAAGCATATCGGTCCAGCACTGACGATACGTAAACAGATATACGCACTACTTCGGATAGGTTATGTAGTTTGTTTGTAACACGGAAGGTTGGGACGTTTTTTAAATTTCTACCATGTTCGCCATTTTCCTTTTTGCTCCTTGACTCTTCGCGCTCCTCGCACGCGAACCCACCCCTTGCTGTCATTGGCTGCATGGTACTGCACGAGCTGCACTGTCATTGGATCAAAGGAGACGAATGCTTGTTTATGATTTGCCAACGAGTCCTCTACCTTGTGATTGGCCAAATGAAGTGTCATTCATCCTTTTATGACAACGTGAGTGGAGGAGGATCTGATGTGCATTTAAACCAGTGTTGCCATGTTCGCTTATTTTAAGCGACTTTGGGCTTGTTTTTCTGTAAAGTGGCTTGTACATGAATCTAAAGTGTAGGCCTAGTTGCTTATTTGGGCTTGCTTCCTTAACCAATGATTCTCAAACATTTACATGTCAAGGACCCCCAAATTAATATGTATATTTCCATGGACCTGGACCCCCATCTGAAAATATTTTGTGCCAATCGAGATCCACATACAAGATTTGTGTTGTTGTTGTTTTTATTCAAGATTTGTTTTGAAAATAAATAGCAGATCTACAAGCTCAAAACGCGTCGCATCGTGACGCGTTGTGAGCCTGTAGATCTGCTATTTTGAAATAGTCAATGTACATTAGGTTTAGTGCTCATGTACTGTGTTGTTGTTTAGTCGCTTCTTTTGGGCATGTTTTCATAGACCAGGTTGCTTATTTGTCTCACACAGTCTGGCAACACTGATTTAAACCTCAAGCATCATGGTCAGGGATTATGTACAGCCTAATAGAAACAAGCCATAGTGCTTTCTTGGGTTTAAAATCCTCTTAACATACCTTGTATTAATACATAAATAAATACATTTCTACAGCAGCAGAGGGGGGTAGAGAGCTGAGAGAGAAAGACCCATTGAATTGAAAATAGAGAAAGAGCACGTCTGTGTTTTTGTCTACTGTCTGTACCTAACTCTATGGTCTGTACACATCACATTGGTTTGTTTTGACAGCATGTGACCAAGGTTTTTTCCACACAATGTATTATCAACAGACATAGCTAAATCAGCACAATGCAGCTGAAGTGCAATGATGCAACAATAACACAGTCTTTGACTTTAACTGAATTTTAAGCAAAACATTCAGCCAAAGTCTCCACAGTGCACTTCTAGTTGACTGCTGTTTTGGCTTTGTGTGATACAAACCCCAGAGGGGACCCAGCTCAAGTGTTGAGAGAGTTTATAAGAGTTCAGTCTGTTCGAAGAAAACCGGGTTAGACAGTGCACATGGTATCAAATCCCCCTCGATGAGCTTTGTACTAGATAGGCCATTTACGGTGAAGAGTTTTGGTAGAGGGAAATGGGGGGGCGGCCAGTCAATTAAGTATGTAAGTTTAGTTTAGGTGGTTAAAAAGAGAAAAAGGCAAACTTATTTGTCTGCCTTATTTCTAACACTTCTGTTAGACTCTTATACACTTCGGGACTCAGCAATATTTGTTACAAACAGTGACAGCACATCTGTGTGTGGTTCTTCTCACCCATTTCGGATGCTGTCAATGGGTACATACACACAGTTCCGTCTACCGTCCGTAAGGACGCCGGAAGTCCCATCCACTCCCATGTTAAGTTTAAAACCAAGCCCCCAGAGTTGCTGAGAAACATTGAAGCTGCCACCCCAGTGGCCAAAGCTGGAACTGCAGGCGGGGAGAAATACATGCACGCGCAAAACATGCTGAGAGATATTTATATATATAGATATAAATATGTAAACATATTATACATAAACACATATGCATTTAGTTATACATAGGCATCTCGAGTGTATTTAATAAATATATCGCGTTCAATCCTTGACACACGGGCTGCCGTAGAACGCAAAAAGGACACTAGTGCGCATGCTCATAACTCTATGGGGGTACAAAATCAAACCAATAATTCTACTTCCGGCAGGTTTCCGGGTGCTTCAAAACGCCACTGAGCACATTCATTGAAATGATAGCTGGGGGCGGGGCAATCCGCCCTCTAGTTATATTATACCTCTATGTTTAAAACCGACAAGACGGTCGCGATCCGCGTCCGGGAAAACACATCCGGGTTCCGCTCAAGAAACGATCACCCGGAAGTGATAGGCACCAACCAATCGTCCTGTGTTCTCTCCACTGGGCGTGTTTGTCTCTTGTAGTTTCCTTACAGGGGAAATGCAAGGCAGACGTTCCAGCACAAACGCAACAGTATAACACATGCACTCTATTTCAATAAATGTAAACGTCCTTATCTATTTTTGGTGAATGAGAATGGCCTGAATGCACTGTTTAGTTTATCCCTTCTAAATAGCTTATGTGAGCATAATAAAGAATAGCAGAATAATACATTAAATTACTATCCAAAATACATTATAATGAGCATTATGAGGACCAGTTATATGAAGATAAGATATAATATAATATTATAATGAGCATAATAAAGAATAGCAGAATAATTACTATCCAAAATAAATGAGAAGTTTCTTTTTATTAATTCTACAGTTTCACACACAAACGTGGGCTACAAAAACGAAACATCTCTGTGCTTTATTGTCATAAATTGCACTCTTCTACCATATGAATCTGTCATTCATAATTATTGATGTAATTCACATGTATGTCTGTATTTGTTTGTTTGTTGATGTGGGCAACGAGACCAAAGTTATTTTGGTCTCATTTTAGTTTGTTTAAATGTGTTTTCTTTATTGCTTGTCAGAATTAACTTACTTGTTAACTATGGTAGGCTATTCCCTTATGCTTAAAAAAAACGTGTATCTTTTATTTGACCTTTTCTCCAATTGTAGCATAAAATAAGGTAAAATAGGTTGTTCAGCAGCACTTTGTAACTCATGTTTTGAAAAGTGCTATATAAATAAAGTTATTGTTTTATTATTATGTAGCCTACTTAAACCCTCTATTCTCAGTAAAAACGGACGCTTTTATCTGTCAACACCAAATCTCTCTGTCAAAAATAGCAGATCTACAACGCGTCGCGCGTTGTGAGCTTGTAGATTGGCTATTTTTGGCTTATGTTCCCCCCATGCTGGGGTTCATGTGGTTAATACTATTCATAATAATGTAATGGTGTTTTAATTTTGTCAAGGCACCTTGAAATAAAATATTAATATTATCCAGTGATATAAAAACATTAGCTAATGTTTTCATATCACTGGATAATATTAATATTTTATATTGCACGTGCATGATGTTTTCATGATGAGAGTAGTGTTATTCAGTTCTCACTTGTCTTGTACAAATAGCACTAGTCAAAGAACTACTGTAGAAAATCCTCTCACTCTCTTGTTGGGAGTGGGTGGAGTTGGATCCTGTGGTTCTAATCATTTCACTTAGTGGTGGGCGGAGCCTGGTTTTAGCCTAATTAGGCACACCTGAGGTAGGTCTATGTAGGCCCAAGTAATGTCAGACCAAACATTTGTCTGAAGGGGGAAGAGGTGCTGCTGGCTAGTACTCCATGTTGTATGTCCACTTGATGCATTATAAGAAGGTTCTGTTTGTTTCCTGTTTATTAGTAATAATAATAATAATAATAATAAACTTTATTTGTATAGCACCTTTCATGACATGAAATGCAGCTCAAAGTGCTTTACAGAGCAAGGATACAATTACAGTTAGAACCAATTTAACAATAAAGCAAACAAAAATAAAATAAAATAAAATAAAAGCAGTAAAATGCAGTAAAATGCAGTGGCCCTCGCCACTACACAACTACAACACAAATGGATATAACTTAAATGTAGTGACCACTGTCCTCTACAACACAGCTAAAGAAATATCCACACTTCACACAATTGCCAATATTACATGTGTACCTTGTGTACCTTAGTAATATATCTTCACACAATTGTCAATATTACACCTTAGTAATATATTTTCACTTAGTAATATTACACCTTAGTAATATATTTTCACCATGTTTACCACGTGTGGACTAGCCCAGGGGATCTGCTAACTTATCACATCCAAACCACACACCGTACACCCCTGAGAATGATATCGGGGTTATACAAGATATATAGAATAAACATAGACAAAAGGATCTGCCCTGGAGGGTCCACAACGTGTCAACGTGCCCCAGAGGATAATTCACTAAATCCTCCGGATGGAGTTATCAGACTAAAAATAAAATAAAATAAAATAAAATAAAAGCAGTAAAATGCAGTAAAATGCAGTGGCCCTCGCCACAACACAACTACAACACACACAATTGCCAATATTACATGTGTACCTTGTGTACCTTAGTAATATATCTTCACACAATTGTCAATATTACACCTTAGTAATATATTTTCACTTAGTAATATTACACCTTAGTAATATATTTTCACCATGTTTACCACGTGTGGACTAGCCCAGGGGATCTGCTAACTTATCACATCCAAACCATACACCGTACACCCCTGAGAATGATATCGGGGTTATACAAGATATATAGAATAAACATAGACAAAAGGATCTGCCCTGGAGGGTCCACCACGTGTCGACATGCCCCAGAGGATAATTCACTAAATCCTCCGGATGGAGTTATCAGACTCTTGTCTTTTAACTACCGTGACTTTCTCTTCCACTCACACAAAACAAAAGCAAAGGCATAAAACAACATTAAAATAGGGAATACAGTGAGGAATTAAAAATCAACCAAAGAATCAGCTAAAAGCAAGAGTGAAGTAATAGGTCTTGAGCTGTGCTTTAAAGCTATCGACAGAGGCTGCCTGTCTTAAGTGTAGTGGGAGTTTATTCCACACTGTCGGTCCGTAAAAGCAGAATGCTGCTTCACCGTATTTTTTATATGTCATTGTAGGCACCTCGAGCAGGTCAGCACTTGAAGACCTGAGGGCCCGGTTTGGAACATATCTCTCTAGGCAGTCGGAGAGGTAGGAAGGTGCCAGACCATTTAGAGCTTTATAAACTATTAAAAGAATTTTAAAATCAATCCTAAAAACAACCGGGAGCCAGTGTAGTGAAGCTAGAACTGGAGTGATATGTTCTCTCATCCTGGTTTTAGTTAAAATTCTGGCTGCCGCATTTTGAACAAGTTGTAATCTGTCAGTTGTTTTCTTTGGCAGGCCAGAGTAGAGTGCGTTGCAGTAATCAAGCCGAGAGAAAACAAAAGCGTGGATCAGCGTTTTTGCATCGTCTAACGACAGATAATCTCTAATACGTGCAATATTTCTAAGATGAAAGAAAGCAATCTTGGTGACATGATTAATGTGTGTATTGAAATTCAATTCAGAATCGATAATCACCCCCAGGTTCTTTACTGTGGTGTTACTTTCTACAGCCAGGTTACCAAGTCTACTTGTTATTGATTCTCTCTGCTCACTGGAGCCAATTATGAGAACTTCTGTTTTATCCTCATTTAGCTTAAGAAAGTTCTCACTCATCCAGCATTTTATACTGGACAGACAGGTCAACAATGGGTCTAAAGCGCAGGGGTCGTCTGGAGCTACTGAAAGATACAGCTGGGTATCATCAGCATAGAAATGGAAGTTCACTCCGTGATCGGCGATGAGTTCTCCCAGCGGTAGTATATACAGGGAAAACAATAAGGGACCCAGAATTGAGCCCTGTGGAATACCAGAACAGATGTTGTGTTTGTCTGAGTCAAAGTTAGCTAGACTGACAAAATAGCTTCTGCCTGTTAGGTAAGAGTGAAACCAAGACAGGGCTGTGCCTGACAAACCAATCCAGTACTCCAAACGTTGTAGTAGAATTGTGTGATCAATCGTATCAAAAGCAGCGGTTAAGTCAAGGAGTAGGAGAACAGATACATTTTTGTCGTCAGCGGACACCCTAAGATCATTAATTACTTTTACAAGTGCTGTTTCTGTACTATGACCTTTCCTGAAGCCAGATTGGAATTTGTTATGAACCTTATTGTTCTGTAGGAACACATCCAGTTGATGAAAGATAGTTTTTTCTAAGACCTTGCCCAAAAATGGCAGATTTGAGATTGGTCTATAATTACCCAGCACCAATGGATCAAGGTTGTGTTTCTTGAGTAGCGGCCTGACTACAGCCGTTTTCAGTGAGTCTGGAAAGACGCCTGAAAGTAGAGAGCTGTTTACAATTTTTAGGATATCTCCAATAACACTGTCTAAAACCTCTTTGAGAAACGGGGTGGGTATTACATCCAGTGAGCAAGATGATGATGTCATCTGTGATATAGTTTTACGGAGTTCCTCTTCATTAATTGCGCAGAATGATATTAGGCTTCCTCTGGAGGGATCTACATTTTTGCACCATGCACCATTTGCCGCATTTGCAGTGCTAGCAGCAGCATTCATAATACCAGCTCGAATGCTAAAAATTTTGTTTTCAAAAAAGGATGCGAACTCATCACACTTAGCTTTAGAAGCAGGGAGCGACTCCTTATAAGCCTGGGGGGGGTTTAAGAGATGTTCAATGGTAGAGAATAAGACTCTGGCATTTTGCTTGTTGTCATTGATAATGCGTGAGAAATATGCCTGCCTTGCCAAGCGCAGTGCTTTGTTATAGGCCACTGTTGACTTCTTAAAGATCTCTAGGTGGACAGTGAGTTTGTTTTTTCTCCAAATTCGCTCAGCTTTACGACATTCTTTCTTGAGTGAGCGCAAGTGCTCATCAATCCAAGGTGTTACTCTAGAGTTAAGTTTCTTTTTAGTTTTCATAGGAGCCACTATGTCGAGAGCTGACTCTAATTTGAGATTAAGATGTTGAACCATATCATTCACTGAGGGAGCATCAAGTAGGGGGGGCACCTGCACACACGCCAGATGACGAGGAAACTCGTTTGCTGCAGATGAGATAAAAAAACGTTTTTTTATAGTATATTCTGTATTGTTTTTCCCTAGATCAGAGACAGTCATATTAAAACACAATAAATAGTGGTCTGTTAGTTCGGGCTTATCAATAATACTGTCAACAGTGATATTCAAACCTTTAGTGATCACCAAGTCCAGGGTATGGCCATGTTTATGTGTTGGCCCAACAACATGTTGAATAAAGTCAAAGTTGTGCAGTAACTGTAGGAAACCCATAGCCACAACATCCGAAACAATGTCAACATGTAGATTAGCATCTCCAGTAATCAGAGTTCTGTCATAATTAGTGGAACAGATAGATAAAAGTTCTGATATTTCTGTTAGAAATAAGGCTTTGCTGCACTTTGGAGGTCGATACATACTAATCATAAGCACAGAGGATTGACTCTCCAATATGGTGGCCTGGTATTCAAATGATTTAAAACTGCCGAGGTTTGGCAGAGGTTTGAATTTTAAAGTGTCAGAAAAGATATTCGCCAGACCACCTCCTCTTTTTCCCTCACGTCCTGAGTGAATGAAACTGTACTTTGGTGGGCATGCTGCAGCTAGGGGCACCGCTCCATCAGATCCAAGCCAAGTCTCTGTTAAAAAAATAATATCTAGTTTCTCTTTACAGATGATATCATTTACAGAGGAAGACTTGTCATTAAGTGACCTGATGTTAAATAGGGCCAGGTTTAGCTTCAGGCATTCAACTATCTGGCTGTTGCCTCTACAGGGAATGCGTGTTAAATTTGCTATATTTGCAGAGTGTTTAAAGTCACTCCTTGTCCCGGAGGCTCTATTTGAGATAACAGTGGAAATATTGTAAACCTTGTTTTCTACAAGGCTAACTGAAATAGCCTTGGGCCCAGACATGATTTTGGCTATGCATAATGGACCCTGCCTATCTCAGCAGTCAAATGTATTCTCTAGACGTAGGGAAGCCGACAGGACGTTCTTGTTCTTGCACTGTTCTTGACGTTCTTCGTTCCTGATCTTGCGCCTCTGTATCGCTAGTGCCAACAGCGTCAACCGTCGAGGGGGGATGGGTGGGGGGCAGGGCACGGTTGATGGTTGTGGGGCCTGGCGTTTGATTTGGGGGGTGATTCTAGTCCCCTCTTTAATCAAGTCGTTCATGCTACTGGTGAACTCCAGAAGAGGTATTGGGGACAGGGAAAAAGATGATGATGAGGAGGAGGAAGGTGATAGAGTTGGTTGATCTTCCTCATTGTACATATGTTCCTTTTGATTATTAGTATGCTTGTTTCCTGTTTATTAGTACATGTTCCTTTTGATTATTAGTATGCTTGTTTCCTGTTTATTAGTACACATGTTCCTTTTGATTATTAGTATGTTTGTTTCCTGTTTATTAGTACATATGTTCCTTTTGAGTATTAGTATGTTTGTTTCCTGTTTATTAGTACATACGTTCCCTTTGATTATTAGTATGCTTGTTTCCTGTTTATTAGTACATATGCTCTTTTTGATTATTTGTTTATTTGACATTTATGCCTTTGTTTGTTTGTACTGATTGTTACTATTTTTCCTTTCATACCCAGTTCAATCATCATCGCCACATTTGTTCATCCTCATATGTACATGGATTCCGAATAAATCATTTTACGAAACTTCAAACCTTGGCCTGGTCCTTATGCTCTGATAGGCATACTGGTGTAGGAGTATGTATGTAGCCAGTGAACTTTCCACCCAAACTCCAAGAGGTCCTTCGAACCGGATACTCTGCCACCAGATATGGGCCAGATTCGACAGCCACCACCAGCGTTGGAAGTCCAAGTACACCTTGCCATGCAGCCATGGCCCCAGCACCACCCCGGATGCAGCCATGGCCCCCAGCACCACCTCAGATGCAGCCATTGACCCCAGCACCACCTCAGATGCAACCATGGCCCCCAGCTCTCCTCCAGGCACCCCCTGCGCCTTCCCTCAAGCGGTGCCGCCAGAGTCCTCTCCTGAACCAGTTCCTCCCCCTCCAAGTGGTGCCGCCAGAGTCTTCTCCGGCACCAGGTCGTCTCCAAGTGCCCCCCCTCCAAGTGGTGCCGCCAGAGTCCTTTCCGGCACCAGCTCCTCTCCAAGCGCCCCCCCTCCATGTGGTGCCGCCAGAGTCCTCTCCGGCACCAGCTCCTCTCCAAGCCCCCCCTCCAAGTGGTGCCGCCAGAGTCCTCTCCAAGCCCCCCCCCCCCCCCCCTCCAAGTGGTGCCCTCAGAGTCCTCTCCGGCACCAGCTCCTCTCCAAGCCCCGCCAGAGTCCTCTCCGGCACCAGCTCCTCTCCAAGTGCACCCCGCTCTTCCTCCATTGGCGTCTCCAGGCCGAGCACACCTTGCACCACCTTCATAGCTGCAGCATGCCCAGGCGCACCCAGCATCACCTTCATTGCTGAAGCACGCCCAGGCGCACCCTGCACCCCCTCTGCTGCAGCCGTGGTCCCCAGCTCCCACCCAGGTGACGACCGGGCCACCTCCTCCGGACCAGTCCTCTCCGGCACCAGCTCCTCCCTCTGCTCCAGTCCAGGAGTGTCCAGCTCCTCCCCAGTACAGTCTCCAGCGCCTTCCCCTGAACCTCATCCAGAGGGGTCCTGCCCCCGTTCCAGCCCCCCAGACCCTCTTCCAAGGTGGCTCCACCCCCTTGGTCCGCCCCAGACTTTCACCCCAAGTGGCGTTGCCATTCTCCAGAGTGGCTGGCCCACCAGACCCCTCCCACCCTTCCGCCCTGCCTGGGGTTGTCTGCCCTTATGGGGCGGCTGAAGACGTGGTGCCCTTCCTGTTTATAGCCAGCCCCGAACTGACACTAAGGACAATGGCATTTTCTTTTTATAATCAAATAGACGATATTTGATGGGGCGGCTGTAGAAAATCCTCTCACTCTCTTGTTGGGAGTGGGTGGAGTTGGATCCTGTGGTTCTAATCATTTCACTTAGTGGTGGGCGGAGCCTGGTTTTAGCCTAATTAGGCACACCTGAGGTAGGTCTATGTAGGCCCAAGTAATGTCAGACCAAACATTTGTCTGAAGGGGGAAGAGGTGCTGCTGGCTAGTACTCCATGTTGTATGTCCACTTGATGCATTATAAGAAGGTTCTGTTTGTTTCCTGTTTATTAGTACATATGTTCCTTTTGATTATTAGTATGCTTGTTTCCTGTTTATTAGTACATGTTCCTTTTGATTATTAGTATGCTTGTTTCCTGTTTATTAGTACACATGTTCCTTTTGATTATTAATATGTTTGTTTCCTGTTTATTAGTACATATGTTCCTTTTGAGTATTAGTATGTTTGTTTCCTGTTTATTAGTACATACGTTCCCTTTGATTATTAGTATGCTTGTTTCCTGTTTATTAGTACATATGCTCTTTTTGATTATTTGTTTATTTGACATTTATGCCTTTGTTTGTTTGTACTGATTGTTACTATTTTTCCTTTCATACCCAGTTCAATCATCATCGCCACATTTGTTCATCCTCATATGTACATGGATTCCGAATAAATCATTTTACGAAACTTCAAACCTTGGCCTGGTCCTTATGCTCTGATAGGCATACTGGTGTAGGAGTATGTATGTAGCCAGTGAACTTTCCACCCAAACTCCAAGAGATTTTACAACTACACTTCCTGAAAAACGTCGCTGCCCACCAGATGCTCAAAGCTCCGGAAGATATCAAGTACGGCCGGATCTGGAACAAAGGGCTACCGTCCCGTAGCGTGCCGTTGCCATAGTAGCTAGGCGGAATTATGCCGTTTTCAATACACTATAGTGCACTTGGTGATACAAGCGCGAAATTTGGCACATATGACCTTCATATGACCCTAATTGATAATCAACCTCTGGCCACGCAGAATTCCTAAGATTTCAAGATGGCCACCACCAGTTTTCAAAATGGCTGCAACTGGGCCAATGTGTTGGACTATATCGCTTTGCTGGGGCTTATTTTTATATAAGAGAATGTGTTCTGGAGGTATTCCTACCAAGTAAGATAAAAAATAACATTAGGTTCCAAAATGGCGGCATATTTTCCAATATGCCTGCCGATAAATTGCAGAAATGTAATGTTTTCTGGTCATTAGTGCCTCTGTTTTGAAGCCTAGTTACTGTTACCTGTCTTGTCTTACCAGTCCTGTGATATTGTCAGTGTTTCCACCTGTGTCCTCTTAGTCCCCCAGCCTATCCCAGTGTTGATTGTCTGTCGAGTTCACCTGTATCCTGTTAATCCCTGTCTATTTAAGCCCTGTGTTTGCTCTGTGTTCTTCTTGGTCCGTAGACATCCTAACCCATAGCAATGGACACACCGACAGAAATGCTCTCGTCTTCGGCCCAGAAGACAGTACAACTAGTACTACCGATTGGAATTCATGCTGTTTGTGCCAACATAACATGGGTGAAAAGTTAGTTGATGCCACTAGCAGTGGTTATGTGACATTGGCTACCAATATTCCCCAGCTCCACAAAATGAACTGCATGCCAATTCCTTTTAACCCAAAGCGACTCGATGACGGTGATGGAATTCAGTTGACACTTGAGAGGAACAAAGCCAAATATCACACATCATGCTCAATAACGTTTAAATCATCTAAATTGGGAAGAAAAAGGAAGTTCATGTCCACATCAGAGAAGTGTGGATGTAAAAAAGCATGTTCTGGACACTGCAAATGCTTTAAGTTTGGACTTATCTGCACACCCCTCTGTGGTTGCAGTTGCTAGTACACTGGCCTGTCACTTGCCCAGCCACCATTATAAATGAGAATGTGTTTATAATGACTTAATAACAAAACAAAAAGTAAGCACTAAGCTTTACCAAGCTAATAAATCACTTTCATATGTTCCATAAATGGATTCTGTGTATGGTAATTAATACAAATACATGTACTACAAGCTCATATGGATAAACCATAAGCAAATGCACATTTCTGCAATTTATCGGCAGCCATATTGGAAAATATGCCGCCATATTGGAACCTAATGTTATTTTTTATCTTACTTGGTAGATATACCTCCAGAACATATTCTCTTACATTAAAATAAGCCCCAGCAAAGCGATATAGCCCAACACATTGGCCCAGTTGCAGCCACTTTGAAAACTGGTGGTGGCCATCTTGAAATCTTAGGAATTCCGCGTGGCCAGAGGTTGATTATCAATTAGGGTCATATGAAGGTCATCTGTGCCAAATTTCGCGCTTGTATCACCAAGTGCACTATGGTATCAATTTTCCGCCTAGCTATAGAGGTATAATATAACTAGAGGGCGGATTGCCCCGCCCCCAGCTATCATTTCAATGAATGTGCTCAGTGGCGTTTTGAAGCACCCGGAAACCTGCCGGAAGTAGAATTATTGGTTTGATTTTGTACCCCCATAGAGTTATGAGCATGCGCACTAGTGTCCTTTTTGCGTTCTACGGCAGCCCGTGTGTCAAGGATTGAACGCGATATATTTATTAAATACACTCGAGATGCCTATGTATAACTAAATGCATATGTGTTTATGTATAATATGTTTACATATTTATATCTATATATATAAATATCTCTCAGCATGTTTTGCGCGTGCATGTATTTCTCCCCGCCTGCAGTTCCAGCTTTGGCCACTGGGGTGGCAGCTTCAATGTTTCTCAGCAACTCTGGGGGCTTGGCCGTTGCACGCTAGTGTACCGTCATGTGTGTATGTACCCAATGCCGTTGCACTCCCTCCTAGCCATGGTTCACACGTGACGCTCGTCTGTCACAAGCGTCATGGAACCGGTTGTTCCTGGTTTCTTTTACATTTACAACTCTCACATGTACATAAACGTTCAAATTTCAAATATAAAGTGCTGACCCCCATGCCACGGATGTAACAAGTTGAGCCGGCAAAGTTCTAAGTACCTGTATCTGCCGTATTGTTCAATAAAAAGCATTTTAATCCGATCGGCGGCCATTTTCTACTATATTTTAGAGTGCAATACACCTCCCAACCTGTAGTGTCACATAATTTGAAAGCATCTGAGAAAATTCGGAGAAAATGGCTGGCAATCGGATTAAAAAGCTTTTTATTTAATAATACGGAATATACAGGTACTTAGACCTTTGTCGGCTCAACTTGTTACATCCGTGGCATGGGGGTCAGCACTTTATATTTGAAATCTGAACGTTTATGTACATGTGAGAGTTGTAAATGTCAAAAAATTAAAAACCAGGAACAACCGGTTCCATGACTGTCATGTGGTATGACAGTCATGTTTCAGGGCTACACTCCCTCCCTACTATTGGTTATTTGTAATGTTGGTCATATGTTTATTCAGAGCTGGCCAGCTGGGGATCTCTGTTTTGGTGACTGACGGCCAAGGGACACACGAGGGAAAAAAAGGTTGTTAGACGATCATGTCTCAGTCAGAATTTAACCTTCGCTTGATGTCTTTCAACCCCCAGCTTCAGCTTGATCAATTATCTGTCACCGAATGGTTAAATGCACATGGCAGAACAGCCTGAGATCTTGTACTGTCGCTATACATTCAGTAGGTCGTCTCTTCTGATCTGAGGTCGTGCAACTGGTGCTTGTTGCGGTTCCTCCCCGGGGGGGAAGAGGCTCACAATCTGGGGAGAGCCGCCCCCCTCCCTGTTTTTACTTACTCACTGTCACTGGATTTCATTTGACAACATACAAAAACAAACACTGAGCAGTCGAGCCTCTTTCAAATTGTTCCAGGCCAGCTTTTCTTGCATTTTTGAGAACTCCTGATTTAAAGGGACATTACACTAATTAAAAGGGATCTAGATGAGGGCATCTGATAAGTATTAATGAAAAATACTGTACAGTATCAGATTTATGAATGTAATGCAATGTTTGTTGCATGCCAAAGGCAATACTTGAATAAACATGAACTTGAATTCATGAATAAACATGAACTTGAATTCATGAATGAACATGAACTTGAATTCATGAATAAACATTCCAAACAAAATTGAGCCTGACTCAGAAATATTTGCAAATATTTATTATAGTCCATATGACAAACAAAACACTTACATTATAACATATATTATGTAGAATCATGTAAAACAAAGTATAAAGGCTATTTATGTTCTCGTTCTATCTACAGTAGAAATTTACACAAATTAAAGAGAATAAATACCATGACATCAGAAAAGGCATTTTGTTTTTGTGTTTTTAGAAAGATACATAGAGTGTAGCTCACTTGAAGCCAAAAAGAAGGGCTTTGTTAAGTTACTCTACTTCAAATGACAGCCAGGTCACATTGAATCAGCACATGTATCAGTACTTAGTCCTGTTGAAATATTTACAGTTTGGTAAGTATGTCATAATAGTAACATTTATATAACAGTCCTTTATATCACAACTGGTCACTTACTTTAAAAAAAAATACATATACAACTTTAGCATGGAAAAATATTCAGCTTTCATCTTTCAAGTTTCTCTTCCCTCTTAAAAATCATCCAAGAGTAGAAAAAGGAATATAAAGGAATATGTTTATATAGCAAATCTAAAGAAAGAGAAATAGCGTTTCGACACAGTGTTACCATTAAAAACGAACACGTCTATTCCACTGTATCCTTATATAACCAGCCAGTTTTAACAATACTGGTAAGAATAAGAAAATATGCACAGAGTGCATGTTTTGGCAATATACGTATGTGGATATGTTAGTACATACTACGCTGTATAAACATCTTTGTCACTGACAGTGGTAGCTACACACAGACTGGCAAACAGTCTAGTTCGAATCCATTTGGCCTCCATTTGACACAGTCTTTGGGCAAAACCCCAAAATGGGCAAGGCTTCTATCATGCTGCATTCATGTCATAAAGAAAAGATGGTTGTTGCATACTTAATGCTAGAAAAATAGCATTCCTTTCAGCTCTCAATTTGGATGTTGTGCAACAATTTCTGCAGTCAAACCTTAATCAAAACCCACTTTTTCTCAGATAACTTCTGCCTTTTTCTCAGCTAATGTGCCATAGACCTTCCAAATAACATTTCCCAACTTTATCACTTCCAAAGCAAGCAAAATGTCACTTCTACCATAAATTCCCAAATGATGAGAACACAGCAGCATGATATCCAGAGGAGGGAAGAAGGAGATGTAGAGGAGAGGTGGGAGGGGGTAGGTGGGACTGTACTTGGTGTCCATACTTTTCCCCCACCCACTTTCACTGGGTGGAGTCAGAGTCGCTGGAGTCCAGGCTGGCTTGCGGTGTGGGCGGTGTGCTGTGGTGGCGGCTGGTAGTAGCGGTGGCGGCCAACGGGCAGCTATGGTGAAGTGTTTGCGTGCTCCTCCTCAGGTTCTCCATTGACTGCAGGAATGAGCGCCTGGCCCTCTCCTCCTCCAGGGGAGAGGAGCCCTCCTCCTCCTCCGCCACTTCGGCGATCTCAGCGAATGTGACTGGCTGGGTTTTGAAACGGGCGTCACGGGGTCGCCGCGAGCGGCCCCGGGCGGCAGGACCCTTGGGCACTGGAAGCTGCTGAGGGAACTCCTCCATGGTGGAGGCCATTAGGTGGGCAGGGAGGACGTGGAAACCCTGGTGGTGGTGGTGCAGGTCCATGGGCATCGGGCGCACGGCAGCCATGGCTGGACCGGGCAGGATGTGGGCAGACTGGATAGAGCCCTTAACCTGGATTTGGAGATAACATTTGTTGTTGTAAACTCTTTTTAACCACATGAACCCTAGCGTTCCTATTCTGGGGTGAACATTCGGCAAAAATGGCAGATCTACAAGCTCGCAATGCGACACAAAGTGATCAGCTATTTTGTAGATCTTGAACAGTAGATCAACTATTTTGTAGCTTGTAGATTGGCTATTTTCTGCACACAGATTTGGTGTATAGGGAAAAAATAACTAGTCAACAAAGTATACATGTATAGTGGTTACTTTCTTACTTGATAATACCAATTTTGTCATTCTTCTTGTTCAAACCTAATGTGGAGCCAGTTGTGAATAAAGACAAAATCCCCACTTTGCAAGTACCACAGCTTTTCTTACTTGAACTCCTGCTGTCTCTGTGTTTCGCTGTCTCTCTCCCTCTGGCCCTCTCTGACCGCTCGTCTTATTCAAATAGTGGTCCGTATTATCAGGAAAGACAAAAAAGCCAAAGTCTTCTCAAATGTCAAATCCGAAAAACTCCTCAAAGCTCCGATGTCCAGGCAAAAGGTCCCCTGCCTTTCCCAACAAAAACAGGTCACTGCTGAGATACTGTTCTCCTCTCCTTACACTTCTTGTCAAAATAAAACCTGTGGCTGCGTTTCAGCTTCAACTCATTGGCACTCTGTCAATCTTTTAGCCTTCTGTCTCTCTCTCTCCGGTTGCTGTCTGTAAGAGCTACAGCTTGCTTATGTCTTATATAGCAGCTCTCTACCCACTCAGCTTCAGTTTCTTCCCTCCCCTCTCTTGGTTCACTCCTTCACCCCCGTTTCCGCACAGGCTCCCCCCCTTACCTCCTACCTCCTCACTTCTCCTCTCCCCACTTCCTCTCCCTGTCACTGTCACAACTCCAGCTCCAATAACAGTCAGTGACAAGAGTCATCCAGCTGAAATAAACACACGAGAGGGAGGGAGGGAGGGAAAGAGAGAGAGAGAGAGAGAGAGAGAGATGAAGACCGATTTTGAGGCACAGAAGGGGAGTATGCAGTGGAAAAGAGAAAGGGAGCAGGAAGCAGAGTGAAATAAAAGGAAAACATTAAATGCAGAGAAACGTTAGCAGAAAGAATCCAAGTATTCCCCTCATGCCACCTGCTATGTTTAAGTACTAAACTTGCACTTGACCTTATCCAACCTTGACCTTGCTTTGACCGATTAAAACAAGACCGGGTGGCTTCCATGTGCACTCTGTAACTTACAACAGTAGGTGTACAGTTTGTGAATGATGTCATGATTGTTCCATACAGCTACATATTTGGGCAAGACTGATTGGTGGTTCAGTGGAAATGTGAAAAATTGCCACGCATCACTTTCTACTGTTTATGCTTAAAACATCAGCTAAATGCTTAAAATGTAACTGAAAACTGATAGATAGTTTATCATATTACATTGTATTAGCCTATCAAATGTATTTCATCATATTTACAAGCCATGTTTTGAAACTGACTTTAGTGAATTGAGTTGAGTGGGAATTCGGTCAGACCAGAGGTTGTCCAGAACCTAAAATCCACGATTGCCTGTATCGTTCTGTCTGTCTGTCTGCCTGCGTGTGTCTGTGTCCACAGGCATTGGCTTCCCGGATCTTCCTTCTTATCCGTGATTGGCTTCACGCAGGGCCGCAGGAAGGGTAGTGCGAACGGTGCGGTCGCACAGGGCCCCGCGCTTGGGGGAGCCCCACAAACAGATTCACGTTTAGTAAGAGTTATACCGAGAAATAACCGCAAATAACCACCAAAAACTCGGAAATATCCGCCCAAAACCGCCAAAAAATCCCCGTCCCCGCGCGCTGCGCGCGCGGGGATGGGGGCGCGCACGCGCGCTGCGCGCGCGCACGCGACTTCGCACAGGGCCCCGCATTTCTCCCAGACGGCTCTGGCTTCACGGATCAGCCAAGCTTACCAATTGTAGTTATATGATTTCTTTATACCCATACAGTATATGAATATCTCTGCGCTGGCATCATAAACTAGCCTCTGAGTACTATGATAATAGGTACGGCTCTGGATCTGGATGGCATGCATTCCAACCATGCGTCGTTCCCGACTTACATCGGTCCATAGTATGGACAAATGCTCTTCTAGACAGCTTTCCCCAATAACAAGTAATAGTTTGATCCCAATAGTTTTAACCCAATTTGATCCAAATTGGGTTAAAACTGACAGTCCTCAGTTTGTCAGTTTTATTTGACAATTTTAAATTGCGCGTGTGCGTGTGGAGGTGTAGGCATCGCCAACCCAACCAATCAAATGTTTTAATACAGAAGAGAGAGTAGAAGAAGAGGAAGAAGAACAACAAGGAGAAGAGGAAGAAGGCGAAGAAGAAGAATAGGAAGAAGAAATATAGCTGCAAGCAGCAATAATACGGGGCCAGAGAGAGAGAGAGAGAGAGAGAGAGAGAGAGAGACATGGAAACTGAGAGAGACAGAAGAGAGAGAGAGAGAGAGAGAGAGAGAGAGAGAGAGAGAGAGAGAGAGAGAGAGAGAGAGAGAGAGAGAGAGAGAGAGAGAGAGAGATACATGGAAACTGGAGAGAGAGAGAGAGAGAGACATGGAAACTGGAGAGAGAGAGAGAGAGAGAGAGAGAGAGAGAGAGAGAGAGAGAGAGAGAGAGAGAGAGAGAGAGAGAGAGAGAGAGAGAGAGACAGAATAGATTGAAGAGAGAGAGAGAGAAAGAGAGAGCGAGAGAGCCATGGAAACGGAATAGATTGAAGAGAGAGAGATGGAAACAGAATGGTTTGATTGGACATCTCAACCTATTGCCATTAACAGGATTCGAACTCTCAACCTTCGGACTAATAGCCTGCAACACTACCTTTTAAACCCTCACTAACCTCAGTAAAACTATGCCAACCCCTAACCTCAAGAAATACTACGTGTAAGCCAACAAATGCCAAATCATGAGCGCCTCAACACATCGTCGGGGACAGGGATCGAACCGGTGACCTCCGGTTCGAAAACAGGGCCTGCTGCCATGCTGGCAGGCTGGCCCCGTAACAAGGAGAGGAAGAAGAAGAAGAGGAACAAGGAGGAGGAGGAGCGATAATAAAGGGAGCAATTAGTAAGGGAGCAATTAGTTCAGCCAAGTCTCTCAAAACTAGAAAAAGTGCTCCTCGGAGCACTGCCAGACCCCTAGTGGTTGAAATCTGAAGATCAGAGCACTACATCACGCGAAGCTTGGCCAATCAAAAAGAGGGACAGGGAGGAAAAGAGGGACAGACCGGGAGGAAAAGAGGAAAGAGACAGACCGGGAGGAAAAGAGGGACAGACCGACAAAGCCTCATGTAGGCCGACCCCCTGGGTCTGGCAAACATCACTGGTATTGCATCCAAGGTTAGGCAGTGGCCTTGAAGCAGCTCAGCTATCATTTTAGCAACCATGGCTTCTTCTACACTTTCAAAGGGAAATGTATTATGATGGAACCACTTGGTTTAAAGGCTCTTTGTCCTTTCCTGTATGAACCAGTGCAACCCTACTTGCAACTGAAGTAATTTGTTTTGTTGACCTCAACTGTTCCCTACCTATTCTTTTGAGTGTTTTCCACAGTTTCTTTGGGGTCAGTTTTGTTCTCTAACGTTATTAGTAAAGTATACAGTACATAGATGACTAACATCACATACTGGTACATGAAGTCCGAGATTCACATGGGAAATCAGGGTATAGTTAGACCTTGTCTTGTCTTGTTTGTTTTATTTTGTTATCTCACCTAAAATACTTAGACCGTACTTAGTTGACCATAATCCCAAGGGCTCTATACTAGGCCCCTTCCAGTTTTCACTCCACTAAATATCTTCTCAGAAAATAGCCGATCTATAAGCTCACAACGCATCGTGTTACGACTGGTTGTGAGCTTGTAGATTTTCTATTTCAGAACAGGGATGATAGGGTTCAAGTGGTTAATTAGTGGCTCATTCACTGGAGAGCCCAGCTATGTTCTTCTCACTATTCATATAATATATTTTTTCTCCTCAAAACGTTCTAGCTCCAACATACAGTACTTTCACTCAAAAGTACTTTGCTCAAATATCAAAATGTTAATCTTCATCTGGAATAGCAAGGCCTTTTTGAAAAACATTTTACCACCATTACTTGTTAAAACTGAGATTTTAGTCTAACAGTCAAGTATGAGTAAGAGTGCAGGAATGGATGACTTCATACTTTTTTTAGATCATGGGTACCCCAATTTGTTATTGGGATGCTCTTCCGAAGCCTCCCTCTCATTCTCCCAAAGAATTTATTTCTTGGTCCAGTCTCCTCTTCCATCCATTCTCTCCAGTTGCGGTCCAGCTGGTATTTGAGGGTCTTTAACTCCTTCAACATACTGTATCATGTTTCTGCCTGACCACTTCCACGGTCTGCTCCATGCAGCCTCTGGTTCCACAGACCTTCTGTCAGGTTTATCTGCTGTATTGTCATCATTGCTGCTACAATGTTGAGGAACCCAAAAAAAACTTGAATCTTCATCTTTCTCCACATCCATGATCTGCTGTGTAGAGCGGAGCTTTTGATCTGTCAAGTTCCAAGCTCTGCTTCGCCGCCTCCTCAGCCTCTGCCAAGGGTTCAGGGCGTAGCAGTTGCCTCATCAGTCGATTTCCAGAAGTGTAAAAACCTTTTCCAACGACTCTTCCTTTCTATGTGTTTGATTTTGGCCTTCTCTATCAAAATCATTCTGTGTTTGGCAGAAAGAAATACTTTCTTGGTAGGTTTGTTGGCGAGTTTGGCATTCTCTTCCAAAACCTCCCTGTGATAGGCAGAAAGAATTACTTTCTTGGTAGGTTTGTTAGTGAGTCTGGCATTCTCCTCTTCCAAAACCTTCCTGTGATTGGCAGAAAGAATTACTTTCTTGGTAGGTTTGTTAGTGAGTCTGGCATTCTCCTCTTCCAAAACCTTCCTGTGATTGGCAGAAAGAATTACTTTCTTGGTAGGTTTGTTAATGAGTTTGACATTCTCCTCTTCCATAACCTCCCTCTGGTTGGCAGAAAGATTGACTTTGTTGGTGAGTTTGGCATTCTCCTCTTCCAAAACCTCCATCTGATTGGCAGAAATAATGACTTTATTGGTGAGTTTGGCATTCTCCTCTCTTAGAGTGGCATTCTCCGCTCTCAGATTGTTCTTCTCAGCCTCTAGTTGACTCAGTCTCAACAATGGATCTTCTTTGGACAATGATTGCTGAGCCTGAGGCTCAGGCTGGTGGCTGACAGGCCACTCTTTCAAGCTATTTGAGCTACTTAGCCAGTCCTCTTCCTGAAACTCTAACTGGTTGAGTTGACGCTCTTTCTTTACCTGGTTGGGGTCAACTGTCAGCTCCTTCACCCTGTTAGCATAGTGTAATGTGTTGCGTGTATCTTCACATGAAATCATACCAGGAGATATGGTTGCAATCATGCACAAACGGGAGTTCTCCTCAATGAAGGAGTCTCTGAGGACCCGAGTGAGCTTGCTGTCTCTGAAGGGAGTATGAGGCTTGTTACGTCCCAGAGCCCTGATGTACTCCTTTAGTGCCAGCAGACTTTTGTTAATCTCGGCTCCCTCCAGGCGAATCCGGCGGTCAGCACTGTATGCGTTAGCTCCTCTTACGCTCCCAGCCAGGTCGATGAGTGAGAACTTCCCGTGCAACTTCCCATTCTTCCGTAGAATGATCTGGAACACAGCGTGGCTCCTAGAAGAGTGTTCGTTGGCCAAAGTCTTAGTTGATATTCTGCATTTGTTTCCCACTTCTATGAGTTTGAGAACATCCTCCATACATTTGACACATTCTTCCTGTAGTCCTACCACCTGAACCTGCTGTTGACCATCCTCCATCACCTTCAGCTTTGCTTTACCATTCAGCAGGTCAAACACATTCCCATTATAGATTTCAAAGAAGGTTGCATACACTTGTAGTTCTAACTTCATATACTCAGGTTTCTTCAACATGTGAAATACATCCCGAGCAGTTAATGCGTATAGTCCTTTGGACCAGTCCTGGCTCTCTCCAGAAGAATCTCCACCCATAGTATGTGTTTTTCCACTTCCTGTCTGTCCATATGCAAAGCAGGTAGCCATGCCCCTCTCAAAGATCGTCTCCACAAGAGGCCTAGCTGTATATCTGTACACCATCTCATTGGTTGTGGAGTCATCGAAGGCGTAGTCAAAGCGGAAGGTCTGATTCTCCAGGTAGCGGGTCATGTCAAACCTCTGTCTGGGTTTGTTGACTATCACCACGTCTTTACTGGGAATGGTAATAACATCCCGTATTTTCATTATCAATTCTTTCTTGTTCAGTGGACGCTTCCTCACACAAACAATTATTCTTTTTTTTTTAATCAGGTCAGCTTTGGGCAGAGGTTTGAAATCTGGACTAGCTTGAAAATCACACTTACTTACTACGTTCTCTTCTGGGTCACTCTTAGACGTTGTCTGTGCCACACCTGGGGCCACACCTGGGGCCATATCTGGGTTTAGAGCAAATATACTTAACAGGTCAACCTCTTTCTCTTTTATGTCTCCGTTCTTCTCAATCCACTCCACTGTGACGCTGTTGCTGTCCTCGTTCAGCGAGATCACAATCGCTTTCTGAATCTTCCAGTTTCGCCCATTACTGTGCTTTACTTCCACATAGGTACCAACATCAATCTTACCAAAATGCATTCTACATTAAATATCAAGTGAAACCTATGTGTCCTAATTTGCAAAAATAAATGTGTTTATATGGTAAGTGGATCTTCCATCACAGAGCGAGATATTTGAGATATATCTGAATTCCGCATTGCTGACACATTTATTTATATCCCCAAACTCTCCCAAATTGGTGTGTCACGCTGCACGCTGATTGGACAGAGTTAGTTTACAACTTCTAGGGTGCCATGGTATGGTAGCAGAGATCAAACAGACTTGTTTTTATATGGCTTGGCTCTGTAAGAGCCAAATCCTGTCTGTGTGAATCTTGTTTGTCTGGACCCATCAGCAACACCCCTTGAGCACGCTGGCAATAGGCCAACAATGTACCTCCATGTGCTTCCAATGTTTTCACGTTGTTTGTCATAATGGAGGGTCTAAATGGGAAAGCAACAGAAAACGAGCTTTGCAAAGATGGCAATATCGTTTCACCATTAACAGCGCTGATGAGATTAATTGAATAAACCATTTCTGCATAAATACTCAATATTGTATGACCTAAAAGTCCTAAAAGTGGATAGAGAACCCTATTTTAAACAAATTAGACAAAAAATATTGTACTTAGTCTATTATTTATGGAAAAAGATGTGAACCACTAGGATATATAAATAATAAATAAATATTGATTAAAAAAATAATTTTTTTAAAGAAAACAGGGCTCCGATGAAGCCGAACTGAGGACAACCCCGTTTATATATTTAAAACAATTTCTAGTGTACTTTAATGGATAAGATAATAGAGAGAGAGAGGAAAATAATGTCTGGAAACCTTGTTAGGTCCTTTTGACCCATACTTAGTTCATTACCTTACTATGACAAATGTTCTTTAATTGTCAATAAATTTATTATGGCATGTTGATTGTTTATATTTTGTTGAAATTGGTGTTATTTGCCTTTTATTTCTTTGATTGATTGTAATTTGCTTTTTCTATAAGCTCGCCTGTTGACGCAACTCCCTACTTAACGTTTAAAGGTTAAATTGGTCAGGTGTCGATCACACACATAAACAACCCAGTTGTAAAAACAAAATGGCAACTCAAACAAACCAAAGCAAAGAGCAGCAGGTGAACATACAAAGGGAGAACAGGAATTATCAGGGCTCAACCATGCTGCATAAAACTGGCAAGGTGCGCTCGGTGATGCACATACTGTACTGATCTCTGCTAGACCAGGAGGAACTCCACATTTCCACAGCGGTTTGTGAGTTTATTCTCTGACCAGACAAACAGGGGTGAAAAGATACAGTAGAAAGCTATACAGTAGAAAGGTAAATGAGCACATAATCTACACAAAGGAATTGTTACCCACTGAGCTATAGACCAATTATTTGTTTACTAACATTGAGACTGGACGCACAGGTGATTGTTTCACGCAATCAATTCCCAACCTGTTGTTTTGGGGTGCGCTGGTTTCAGCACACCCCAACCCCCTCTTGTGTGTTGGCTAGTGAGGTGCGTCCTAGCGAGACCTGACAGAATGGGTTTCATTGGGCGCATACTGGTTGCGCGCATACTGGTTCTTATCAGTGTGACGTCGTCTGTTAAGGGGTCTATATAATATCTGAAGGAAGGAAAAAGAAAAACCTGCCCACTCATTTCAATGTAGTTGCTCACCCAGTGCATATACGTCCCTACGAACACCTTCCTTCCGGGTATTTGTCAAGCCACTTAATGTCCTTTATGGATCTATGTCATGAACTACCTCCACAAGCTCGAGCTCAAGGTCGAGCCTGTGAATCGGTGAGGTCAAGCTTGCAGTACCATAGTTGTCCACTTGACAACTTTTGCTTCAAAATCCCCTTCCAATCCAGGGGCCTTGGTATTACCTGTCTTATGACATCAATCATCTATGACATCTCTGACTCCATATTTGGCCACGGTTTCAGCCCCCCATTGACTTCCATTATGATTTTTTTTAAAGAGAATATAAAACGTGTGAGGAGGTATTTCCTTGGCCTACAGGCAGACACACTCTTGTCGATGGCAACAAAGTTGACTTTGACAAATACAAAAATTCTGTGATTGTGTTCCTTGACCTACTGTCAACATGCACAAGACATTTGGCACACACACACACACACACGCACACACGCATGCGCACGCACGCACGCACGCACGCACACACACACACACACACACACACACACACACACACACACACACACACACACACACACACACACACACACACACACACACACACACACACACACACACACACACACACGCACGCACGATTTTAACAATATATTTTCAAATCTCTTCTCAATGTTTTTTTTATCCCTTTTAAATGCCTGCATGGAATAAAGGGTCTGTGAAGTTGAACCATGTGTAAGATCTAAACAGCTCAGAAAGACTCATTATGTATTTTTTTAAAGTATGAAATAAGTTAATTTATGGACCATTTATCTTACAAATGAAGTGTGCCTGTGTGACATGTGGTTTCGTGTCACATATTTCTAAAGAACCTGTTATACACGTATAGGCTACTGTACATTTCACATTCATGTTTCAAAATATCCTACATTTAATCAAAATGTATACTTGTAATATTATTTTGGATACTATTTTCAAATTATGAAACTCTCTGATGGGAAGATCAGGGCCAGGGGCTTAAGCCACGTGACACAAGGAAGACATCCCCTGAATTCCTCTCCTTGTCAGTCATTCTAAAGCCTAATTTATACTGCCGGGGCTCATGTCTCCAAGCTCTGTACTAGACACTATACTATGAGCCATGAGCCGTGTCAGCTTGGCTCACACAATATAAATTACCGGTAGGCTTATGTCACTGGTTCTCAACATGGGGCTAGGCGGGATTCCAGGGGGTCCCCAGCTAAATGATTGATAGTTAGGACAAATGGAACCAAGTTTGGTTCCACTTGTACACTCTCAAGAGTTAAATGAACACAGTGCAGATTGGGGCCTCAGAGATAAGAAAAAAGAAATGGGGGTCTGTAAACGAATGCATTTTAAACTGGGGGTCCTTGACATTAGCCACTTGGAATGGTGTAGAAAAAGGAGGGGACCACGTATAGAGTCCTGGGTGATCCCAGTCAACAAAGTATAAACTATAAAGGGTTTAAGTCGTTCCCAAACGTTTTAGCCTCGAGACCCAAAAGAGAAATTTCTTTGATTTGTTATTTATTCATGAAATTATTTTGGAAAATGTTTTTAATTTATGAAAAAATATATATTTTGAAATAATAATTATTAAAAAATCAAATAAAGGAAGAATAAAGGGATTTTTACTCGCAACCCATATAGATGGGAGTGCCAGCCTGTCATGTGTGTCCATTTCAAGACCGCACGTGCCATACCTGCTCGTCGTTCTGGATGAGAGCGACTGCGAAATGTCTACGTTGTAACGTAATGTTTAAAATGACCTCATCATGAAGCTTCCTACACAGTGTGACGGAACGCTCTATAATGGCTTCCGTTCAGTCACACATTCCAGGGAGGACCTTGGGACACGCACGCACGCACACACACACACACACACACACACACACACACACACACACACACACACACACACACACACACACACACACACACACACACACACACACACACACACACACACACACACACACACACACACACACACACACACACACGTAAATATTCCTCTGCTCTATTTCAGTCATTGTAAGGTGACCCACTACCAGCTGCTTGTCAAGTGACATCACACAACTCACTCGTTCATTTTCACCCATGCATGGTTGTGTGTGTGCTTGTTTGCCTGTGAGCATTTGACACATGAGTCTGTATGCAGTGTGTTGCCACATCTGTCAAGTGCCATGTTTGATATACTGTGTGTTTGTGTTCATTCAAGCTTGCAGGCCTGTGTTACACCATGTTTTGCTCTGGGAGGTCTGTGGGTCAGATGATTTATCATTGTCGTTGGGAATCCCTTGTTTGTGACACTCGGGAATTATGAATTTGCAACTCATGTACATGCAGTGTTGTTGTGCTATTTTTAAAAGTGGGGAGTGTACCAGCCCCTCACTAAACTGTTATAGCTTTAACGACTTAATACTCCCTGTACGTCAAATAGCAAATGTTTGCCTAATTTCGAAGAATGCTCGCCTGTTTTCGCTGAATGTTCACCTGTGTGATTACTCTTACCCACACAAATGTTTTTTTTTTTATGTTTAATAAAAAATATATTTATGTTAAAAAATGTTTAATTGCTTGTAGAGAGCAAATATAAACACGGTGTCATAAATAAATTATATTTACTATATAATAATAATAAACTTATTAGCACCTTTCATGACATGAAATGCAGCTCAAAGTGCTTAACAGAGCAAGAATACAATTACAGAAAAAGTACAACTAATTTAACAATAAAGCAATAAAAGGAAAGCAAAAGCTAAAACATTAAAATAAAAGCAAAAAGGCAATGAGTCAGGCAAAACAGTGAGGACATGAATAACAACACAGAGATGTAAAAATCAACTAAAAGCAAGAGTGAAGAAATATGACATCCATGAACTTGCAAGTGTCTTTGAAAGCATACCATAAGTTCAAGTTGAAATGAGTTCAAGTTCAGCTTTGCACCTGCTATTGGTTGTTCAAAAGGACAACATAAAAGGGCGTTAAGTTTCAACGGTGCATGAATGAAAGTGCACTGGGGTGTAGAATACATGGGATATTATCAAGCAAAGACTACTTAAAGGAGTAAATGCACACACATAAATCTAACAACTTCTAACTCTAATAGCCTTTTGTAGCACAGTGATGGAAGAAGTACTCACATTTTTTACTTAAAGGGATACTTCACTTTAGGGGAAACATTTAAAAAAACATTTAAAAAATATATTAAAAATAAATGAAAAAAGTAATGGAAAATTCATGGCCCCCTCACGCATTAGAGTGTCCTACTAATGTGTGAGGGGGCCTTTATTTTGCCATAACTTCTTTCATTTTTTTTTAATATATATTTTTAATGTTTATTTTATGTGAAAGTGAAGTATCCCTTTAAGTAAAAGTATCAATACCCTATTGTAGAAATAGTCTGTTACAGGTACAAGTTCGGTATTCAAAATGTACTTGAGTAAAAGTACAAAAGTATTGGCATCAAATTCCCATTTCACAAGTTTTAAAATGTATAAAAATCCTTAGAAAATAGCAGATCTACACGCGTCGCAAAGTTACGCATTGTGAGCTTGTAGATCGTCTATTTTCAAATTATATAAGTATATATAGGGCTGAAGTGGTTAATGTATGTTTTGTAATAATAATCAAAATCTACAAAGTAACTAGTAACTAAAGTTTTCAAAGAATTGTAATGGAGTAAAAGTACAATATTTGCCTCTGAGATGTAGTGAAATAGAAGTAAAAGTATCGAAATGTGTAAATATTCCAGTAAAGTACCGTAATATTACCTCAAAATTGTACTTAGTTACTTTATACCACTGTGTAGCACACATGTCTGCTTTTCAGCAGAAGGGTCAGAG